>NC_080838.1:36791841-37124482 GCF_030435755.1 Ochotona princeps
AATTGCTTGAATCACATGTGTGCCCTGTGAGCATCTTGGCTGCCAAGAGCCTGGCAAGTTAGGAGAAGCAAGATGAAGAAATGTTAAAGCAAATTGACTGGGGGAGCAGGGTTTTTATTAGGAATAGGAGGAGGATTTTGGTGCCAGTTTGCGAAGCCCAAATTCATTAGATTCTTATGGATGCGTTGCTATAGGGCATAGAGTAAGAGAAAGACAAAGAATGGATGAGAGAGAGTATTTAAGCATTGTTACTGCTTGTAGTGAACTACATGTTGGCTAATTGTTGAATTGGTGATATCAGCTGTAAACGATCCATTATGATAAGAACCACTGAGCAAAGAAAATTGGTAGATATTGGAAGAATTACAGTCCAGGCAGTTATTTCTTCTCCGTCAGTAAATATGAGAAGGACTCAAGTGGTGTGTCTTATGCTTATCCTTGCTTGCAAGTGCTGAGTGTTCTAATCTATGGTCTAGCTGATGTCACTGCCATTCTGCTGACACATGCTATACTCATACACGTCCTCTGATTGCTTCAAGGTGATGATACAATGACAGGCGATGGGGGAGAGTACCTCAGGCCTGAGGACTTGAAGGAGCTGGGTGATGACTCACTGCCCAGCAGTCAGTTCCTGGATGGCATGAACTACCTGCGGTACAGTCTGGAGGGAGGACGGTCTGACAGGTACTGTCATATCCCTTCAAACCTCATGTTGACTACCAGTGAGTGCAGTCCAACTGGGAAATACTAAAAACATAATGTCATTTAGTATTTTCCAGATGCCTCCCTACATTTCATAGATACTGTGTTATCTTACTTCCTTCTCTAGCAACTGCAAAAAGTGCCCACTTAAAAGAACAGGAAACTGAAGGCCAGAAAGATGAAACAGCTTAGTACGATCAGACAATGTGCAGGAATCAGAGCCTTGACAAATAAGAGCTCTAACATATAGTGTTTTGAATCTGCCCTTCCCTCCTTTTGATAACTTAAAAGTGTAATGTTTCCCAACAGGCACTGTTACTGATTGAGCAGAGAGCTGTGCCTGGAGCTCATTGCTTCACAGACTGAAGCAGGACAGGTTCCTGCCAAGCCTGGAGAGAAGAAACAATCTGTGCAAAATCTGGGGGAGTTTTTACAGCAAAGTTCATAGAGATTTCTTGAACATATTCAATGTTATTTTTTTAATTACAAAGAAATACAAATGCTGCTTGTTAATTTTGAGGGAAGCTGAATAAGAACATTCTGTGGTACCTCATCAAAATTGTGACTGCTAATTTAGATCAAGCATGTGGTTATTCATATAAGGTAATAAATTTTGCTAATTAGCAATCACAGTATATAGTTACAATTCACTTGGTTGAAAGCTCTTTATTGAACAACCATCACATTTAGAGCATATAAACCTAAGGAGTAATCAATCCTGAATGGATAATTATCAAAAACAAGTTTTCTTTAAGCATCAACGTCCCTTTGTTACTGTTCTTAATGATTCCGTGTGGGAATAACAAGCACCAGGCTTTGTGATACTTCTAGAAGAACCAACATGACTAAGATGTGTTTGGTAAATTCATAGCCAAAGTGGTATGGGAGAGTCACTGAACTGGTGGGAGACACATCGTGTCCTTGCATTGCTGACGCTCAGGATTTCTGGAGCCCAAACTGAGCCTCAGTGATGAGTAATGATGGAGAGGAAGATCATCAGTGAAGGCTTATGTTGTGTGAGAGACACAGTGTAGTTTGTGGGGTTGGGGCAGGAGGAAAGGGGAGATCCTATTTGCATTTGAAATGACCTTCTGCCTGCAAAGTAGAGGATACATCTAGAGAAGAGCTGTCCCTAGACTGATCCTGAATGCTGTGACCACCCAAGAGATCGCTGCGGTGGAGTTAGCTGCCATTGTGAGAGGGTGGGATTCTAACTCCAGATATGAAAACTTTGAGAACTCTAGAGGGATAAATTAGCCAGACTTGGTGATGGACTTCATAGAGTGAATAGAGGCATGGGAGGAAATTGATTTTTTGGCTACAATGATTTAGAAAGAGTGACCCTAGATCAGAATACAAGATTGAGGCTCTGGGACTTCATATTACTAGATTTGAACTTCATATTCCTAAATTCTTAAGATTTCAACTTTCAATGAAATGAAATGTGTATAGCTTTTTATGAATTCATTAACGTGTATAATAGTCATTTCCAGCATGGTCTGTTTTACCATGCACAGATGCTTCATTGGACCAATTTTCTTTCTTTCCAAGTACTTATGTAGAGTAAGAATTTAGAATAATGTTTTCTGTAAAGCAGAAGCTGGGGGTGGCGGTAATTCTACTTAAATTGAAGTTATATCAGCAGGTAAATACTGGGGACATGAAACAAACAAGACGCACTCTGTTCTCTAGGCCTACACCCATTTCTAGAGCACCAGATAAGCTCACCATTTCCAAAATGGAATTACACACAACATCTCATCTTCATTTTTTGTTTGTAGTTTTAAATTTTTCATTTTGCTTACACAAATCAGTATAAGTTTACGTTTTTCCAGTAACCATGTTTACTTGTCGTTATTTCTTTATTTGGTATGCTTTCAATAGTACCATGCCCAGGTAGGTATTATACAGCATGAAAATATAACCTCCCTGGATACATCCACATTTTCCTGCTCACTGCTCACGTGTGTGTGTGTGCGTGCACATTGGCGGGGCTGCTTATATTCTAGAATTATGGATTTATCACAAAGTTGGGATTTTGCATGTTTAATTGAATAACTACTAGTGCTGGAAGAGTTGAACATATTACTATAATGAGTAAAAGCCAATGACATGACTCAGAAAGATTTCATTTTAGTTGCCACAGCGCCACCTTGTGGCCAATAAAATTATGATACCTTTTTCTGAACAAACCCAGTTAGCTACTGTGTGGTTGGAGACACCAGAAAAAAAAAAAAAAAAAAAAAAAAAAAAAAAAAAAATATATATATATATATATATATATATATATATATATATATACGATAACTTTGCTATTATTCACAGGCTAAACACTGTGCTCAAAATCATCATAAGACACTAAAAGTCAATGAGTCACAAAGGCTCCATTAAAAAAAAATTTGTTTATTTTCATTGGAAAGGCAGGTTTACAGAGAGGAGAAACAGAGAGAGATCCTCCATGTGTTGGTTCACTCCCCAAATAGCCATAATTGCCAGAGCTGAGCTGATCTTCAGCCAGGAGCCAAGAGCTTCTTCACAGATTCCCATGCAGGTGCAGGGTCTCAAGGCTTTGGGCCATCCTCGACTGCTTTCCCAGGCCACAGGCAAGGCACTGGAAGGGAAGTGGAGCAGCTAGGATATGAACCGGGGACCATATGGGATCCTGGTGCACGCAAGACGAAGACTTTACCCACTAGGTTACCATGCCAGGCCCACTAAAACTCCATTTTTTAAGACAAACACATTGATATTTTTGAATATTCATTTCGTCAACAGGGCTTTTAACTTCACTAATTGAATGTCTAATACATATTACAAAAAATACATATTATGATTTAGTAGGATAGTAGTTGTTATACTTTTCAATGAAATTACACTCTTACATTAGCATGTGTAAAAAAACTGTTTTTTCATAGGATGAAACACATAAATTAAGAATAGAGCAATAGACCTTTGTGCTGGTTAATCTTTCTTCAGACAAATTAATTCTCTGCTTTTATTTTTTCCCTTCTATTTTATTTTTAATTTTATGATACAATTCCATAGGCCCTGGGATTTCCGTTACCCCTCCCCGAACTCCCTCCCCCCAACACATTTTCCCATATTACAATAGTATGGTTTTTCATAAGCAGTCATAAGTTCATCAATCTGCTATTCAAATGTGTCCTGGCGTTGCTGGTACAGGCAATGGCAGAGAGGCCAGCATCCTGTTGTCAAGGTACATCCAACAGACCTTTGATTTGGAAAAAGAGATGTACACTACACCACGTCTTCACAACTCGACATGCAAGTCTCTGTTCTTCTGTTCTAGCTGTATTGTTTAGCATATCAAAAAATTAGAAACTATAAAAATACATACCTATAATTTATAACAATTGTTTAACTTAACATTTATAATTCAGAAGGCAGTTCACCAAGTGAACTCTAAGAGAATCTGTACGATGATGCACCTAGACGTGGAGTTCTGACATTCTTTTCTCCATACCTCTTTTATCCAGCATTCCTCATTCTCATCTTTTCCCGACTACTCTCTTCTCATTCCCATGCCTGTGTGTCATTTTATCCTTTTTTTTTTCTTTCTGTTCCCACTACTTCGTTCCTGTTTGCGGTTTTGGGAAAGATAAAAAAGTGTAACAGCAGCACATCTCTGCCCCTCCCAGTTCAAAACCAATTGAGAGGCAGACCCAAGTGTCAGGTAAATAGGGATAAAAAAGAAAGAAAAATCCGCCTTTATTACTAGTGTTCTGATTTCAGCAATGCGCTCATCAACAGCACATTATTTTTTTTTTAAAGATTTATTCATTTTATTACAGCCAGATATATACAGAGGAGGAGAGACAGAGAGGAAGATCTTCCGTCCGATGATTCACTCCCCAAGTGAACCACAACGGGCCGATGCGCGCCGATCTGAAGCCGGGAACCTGGAACCTCTTCCGGGTCTCCCATGCGGGTGCAGTGTCCCAATGCATTGGGCCGTCCTCAGCTGCTTTCCCAGGCCACAAGCAGGGAGCTGGATAGGAAGTGGAGCTGCCGGGATTAGAACCGGCGCCCATATGGGATCCCGGGGCTTTCAAGGCGAGGACCTTAGCCGCTAGGCCACGCCGGGCCCAACAGCACATTCTTAAAGCACAGACTCTCCCACCTGATCACTGTCAGTCCTGGAGTGAAGCAACTGACAACAGAGTTCCTCTTTCCAAGTCGAGACATTAGTATCACTGTGTTTCATTTGAGGTTTTGTATATCCTTCAGTTTGTCCCCATTCAAGCTAAATTTCTAATCTTGATAGCTATTAAATATTTGTTTATTTGAGAGGCAGATAGGCTGAGAGTTCCCATCTTCTGACTCATTCCCCAAACATCCTTAATGGCTGAGGTAGGGCCAGGATAAAACTGGGAGCTGGAAGCACAGTGTTTGTCTTGCCAATGAGGGACAAAAATAAAGTAACTCAAGCATTAGCACTACCTCCTTGGGCCATACCCAGGTAGGAAGCTGTTTTTGAGAGCCACAACTGTTAATTGAACTCTCACTCTAACATATAATAGATATGTTTAACTTCACATCTAAACCACTAAGCCAAATGTCAATTCTGAATCCTAGTAATTTAACTTCAATCTCAGTTTCAAATGCAAGGTCAAGCCAAAATTCATCAAAGCAGCTTGCAGTATGTTTCTGAAGTACACCTTTAAGAATCAACCACACAACTTTATAACTGGTCATGATATAAGCTGCTAGGGCTCACTGCCCTGTAGAAGAACTTGTTAAAGCATTCAGCTTCCCCCTGTCTTGGCTGTGTCTGGAGCCTCAACCTTTCCCAAGGCCTAGATAGAAAGTAA
Source organism: Ochotona princeps (assembly GCF_030435755.1). NCBI lineage: Eukaryota > Metazoa > Chordata > Mammalia > Lagomorpha > Ochotonidae > Ochotona > Ochotona princeps. The sequence continues at coordinate 36,797,376 of NC_080838.1, forward strand.
CTAGTTCCCAAATTATGCCTACATTCATTAAAAACATATGATTAAGTAGAAACACAGAGTCAGACTAATAACTCCACTAAGTCATGTTACTCACCTTCTAAGCCGTAAGATCTATTTTTCTGGCATAGATCTACCTGAAAAATAGGAAGGAGATCATGGATTTCTGACTCATTTCCAAAGAGATGATTTCCTCAAAAACAGTTGAGACTAGCTATTCTGCCAACTCAAAAAGATGAGGTGTGGCTTACAAAAATCGCAAATATTCATGAAATGTAGGTAATTATTCTACTAAAAATATGCCGACTCTACACTTAGTCCATAATTCTATGGTGCTTCACTGGCCAAATACCTAATGGATAAAAGTAAATGAAATTTTATATCTTTAAATGTGATCAGAGCTTGCATACCTCTTTTTCTTTGCTTTTGGGCTTTGGGCTAACTTTCCGAATGTAAACTTTAATTCATGGAATAATATGTATAAAGTATACATATATGAAATACGTTATTTAAGATATTGGTGTCATTTGCACAAAAATGAAATGGAGTTGCCTCTAAGCGAATTTTACTCATCACATTTGAGTATATCATTCAGAGTTCCAATTTATCCAAAATGTAAAAACTGATTCTAAGGCTTCAATCTCATTTTGAACCAAACCTCAGCTTTGGTCAGTGTCCGCTGGCAGTTTGTCTTGGAGTTGACACGTGTGTCTGTGTGCTGGGCTGCTGCTTGGGAACGGATGCTTGTGCTCTTGCATCTCATCACCGCAGCAACCAACCCTCTTTTGGTGCTTCACTCAGCACACACCGGACATGCAAAGGGACATTGCTGTCCACTGGAAGAATAGCCCTACTGGAGTCAACAGAGACAAACAGAGGAACTGTACTTCCACAGGAAGCAGGCATCTGGCCCTAGTTCATTTCACTCTGTACCTTCCAGGGGAAAGCGCCAACTCTCAGTCATTCACAGCCTGGGAGAGGAGGAGACAGAGAGAGGCCTGGACAGAGTGGAAGAGAATGAGTGAAAATGAAACCTGCACTTTGATTCTGTGCTGCTCCCGGAGGGCTGTCCACTCTGCCTTTAAGCTTCTTTCTGACTTGCAGGGAGATCAGCACTTAGCACAGATTAAAGCAGTCTATGCTGGAATTATTTTCTGTGTGAATTTCTCGTGCTGGCAGTAAAGAACCTACCATTGCTGCTTTCAAACATTTTGGGAAGAAAACGAATCAGATTAGGAGTATCAAATTTTAACTTTTGGATTCCCTTGTGCCTTTGTCATTGAGTGTCAGAAACCAGTCAAAGGATGCGTTAGTTTGGTGGCTGGAGAGAGAGGTAAGGCAACACAGACACCTGTGGCCCCCTGGAAGTTGCACTGTTGGCTAATAGCACGCTTTTTTCACTCTCCTGCTCGGCTCATCCTTTCATCCTCCCAAACCTACAACTGCTGTTGGTATATGACCATGGCCGCCTGCCCACCTACCAGCCTTCGATCCTTCAGTTCCGACAGGTCTCACACTCTGAGCCATGCTTCCTACCTGAGGGACAGTGCCATGATTGATGACACAGTTGTGATTCCGAGTCACCAGGTATGTACATTTTTGCCTTCCTGTCTTTGCTTTCTGGAGGGATTTTAAACGTTACGTAATACTACATAAATCCCGACGGAGTTTCCAATCTAAACAACAACAACAAAATCTTTGTGAATTAGCTTGACAAGCTGGAAGAAGAGATTTGAGAACTTCTTAAAACATGGAAATTGTTCATTAGCCTTTTTAATGAGTGTGATTTTTCTGAAATAATATATTCTCTGTATCTTCAATTTTAATAAATTCTGTAAAGGTTTGGCATACAGATGTTTTACAAATCCATTTGCTATTAAAGAAAAGGGTGAGAGGCAGAATGTATTTAAGGCTTGGGTTAAAATACATTTTCTGTTTTTAAAATCCTGTGAGTTGAAGCTGAACGGTATGGGTTAAAATTTATTTTCAGTATTGAAAATTATTATCTACAAGAAAAGATTTAAAATGTGTTCTGGGATATTTTAACTTTAGATTTGACTTTATCATCTTTGGTGGGTTGTTTATAAGGAAAGAGATGGACTCCACTCTTGTCAAAGACAGTTATACTAAATGTGACATATCACTTGTATAATTTTAAATGGAAGACAGCATAAGATCCATTTTAAGTGCATTGATGTTATATTTTTAAAGGAAAGTTATTCTAGTTAATACTATCTTCTTATGAGGCCATGCTTGAGATTTCATCATATTTGATTGTAATTGAAGCAAAGTATTTTTATTAAATGCAGCGTTCTTTGTATGCAGGTGTCAACTCTAGCCAAGGAGGCAGAAAGGAATTCTTATCGTCTAAGCTGGGGCACTGAGAACCTAGACAACGTGGCTCTTTCTTCCAGCCCTATTCATTCAGGGTGAGTAAATCAATATTATGTATCGAGATCAAGAGGTAAAACGAGATGGGAGTGCAAATAACAGCTTTGTCCAGCAGCTTGAGCTGATGGCTTTCACTGAAGGTGACCTTTGTTTAAACTTGTAAATAACATTGCTTTATCCAACATGGACTCTATCTACACAAATAAGCTAGCAAAAAGCATCAAATTCAGCGCCAAAGACTGGCTATTGTTTCAAAATAACTAGTAAAATTGCGTCAAGAAGCTTGCTCACTAACCAGAATGTACTGGCGGCCTCCTTACTATTCATGAGTTGACTTCAAGAAATCTCAAAAGGGAAGGGCTCTATCATGAGGCATTCTAGAACATTTCTGTTGACTACAATTGGTTCTTCAGAATAAATGGCTTTCTCATGTATTCATGTATTAAACATAATGTTTAGCGTAGGCCGAATCACACAAATGTGTGGAAGAGTTCCTGTGCTCTTGGCAGTGGAGCTGAAAATGAACAGACAGAGTTAACGGCAGCTAGTCAGGTCCTCCGTGGCCTTCTGTAGGTCATACAGGGCATGTAAAGTATGAAAATTCAGTTACGTGGAATATAAATTGCTTATTGAGTTTCAAATTATGACAATTTCTAATTAGCTATCTCCTTACATTTTAGTAGCTTCAGATAATATAATAACGTCATAATTATAGTCTCCCCATTTTTCTTATGATCATTGTTTAAAAACATCCCTACTCACATTTTCCCTAGTGAAATATGATATGCTTAAATTTTATTCCAAATTTCTTACACATAATGCTCAGAGTTATTTTGAATAGTGAAATATTTCTTATTCTTAATATTATAAAATAATCTTCTTTAGGGAAGCATTTAAGACACTCTATTATATACATTGGATTTCTTAGTCTAAATTTCTACAAAAAAATGACTCAAACATATAATTAGTTGTATATATATTAAAAAAAATCATGACACTCCTTTCCTTATGTTGTAAACACTCATTCCTAATTGCAAGAGATGTTTAGGGGAATAACATTTATCAAGCCTCATCTGTTTTAAATGCAAAATGGCATGAATAAAATCTGCACAGTAATAAATTATTCAAAAAACATGACATTGCATTTTGTCATCAGATTTTTCAACACTGAAAGAAGGAAAAGAGGCCTGAAGTGTTGAAAGATAATGTATAGAAATGTAGAAATCATAGTGAACTATTTAAAGTACATATTGAGTCTGAAAGTCACAAGATTATTTTTCACAAGATGTAACTAGTTATTAATAAGCTAATTCACAGTGAGTGAACTGTGATCATCCTTTAGTTTTCCAAATTAAGAATTTTCATTAAAAAGAATCATTAAGATTTTTATTTAATTAATACAAGACAGTAAAGTACTCCCTTTAATTATTCCTATAGACACACCATTGTAAAAAACTAGATACAGCTATAAGTAATAATGGCTGATTACCATAATGAACTAACAACACCCAGTGGTTAAAAATCAGTCACACGTTAAGGATCTTTAACACTGGAGTCTCCAATGAGTCAACGTTTCTATCAGTTTCAAACATTTAACCCAGAAATCAGTCAGTCTTAATTCTAGCTGCACATTATGATCACCTGGTCTTTTTGTACTGATGCCTAGTCCTCATCCCAGAACAATTATGTCAGACAGACACAACTGTTGAGGCCCTGACATTGATTTTTTTTTTATAAGAGTCAATAACCCAAATGTTTTGTAAAAATTTATTGGAAACATTTTATCTAAGTAAAACTTGACTGCAAAGGATACCCCATTTATTAGTGAATACCCAGTTCTCTCATATGTTCTTTATTTCTTCCATTCACTAATGTATTTATTCTTCACACATTTATGAAATTTTACAAAGTACCAGACACTATGAAAAGTGCCAAGGAAAATAGTTAAGACAGGCCTAGCTGATGCTTTTAAGAAATGTATTGGTGACTGTTGTTTAAAGTTGGATGAGACTTTGTGGATGAGAAAGGTGATGGCTAAGAGTGTCCTTTGGAGTAAAATGGATCAGAATTGAAATATGACATTGACACTCAATAAATGTGACGATAGAAAAAACCTACATAAGATCTCTGAGCTTCAGTTTATGTCTCTGTGAGTATTATATTATTGATACTGTGTGGGAGTAAATGTCTATTAAGTAATTAGCTCTTTACCTGGAAAGAGTAAGTACTCCATAGGTTATAGCCATTAATACTGTGTTGATATAGTCCCCATAAATGTCCCAAAGCTTTAACAAATTGTTAATCAGTTAAGCAAAAAGATATTATAAATTCTCTAATTGACAATACCAATGTAAAGTCATTTATAGTGATAATTTCTTTACTTGCCATTTTTATCAGGAAATTTATCACATACTAAAGTCTTTACTACAGTATTTGTTTTTGAGCAAATACAAACGGCTCTAACAGGACAGCTAATTACCATGGAAAAGTCAGGATTCTATGTTCCATGGTATTTAAAAGCTATCATGACCTTGATGTATGTATGTGAATAGCAGTCATTAGACTGTTTCATGTACCAATGACTTGTAATTTTATTGGTAGTGGTTTTCATAATCTTTCTAGGGGATTGAATTGCTCTTTAATTAATTGGGTAAATTATTAAGCCACTTCAAAATCTACCCAAAATAGAAGGAGATTAGGACCGTTTTTAATGCAGTGAAGAATAAATTTGGCTGTTTATGCATATGCCACTTATTTGTGGGTATGATGCTTTATATGAAATTTAGCAAAGGAATTCCAAATGAGTAGCAGACACAGCAAGCAGCATTGGTGATTTGGTCCTACCTCTACCCTATATAAACTATGTCAACAACTAAAGGAAATGCAACCAGTGATTTTAAAAATTCTGTCAAATATCTGGCAAAAGACATAACCATAATAGTAATTTTGTCGTTTTTTTTTAGAGAGTTGCCTTATTGATGGACAATGTATATTAGCCACAGATTCCCAATTATAAGGACACCATTATAAGCTAGAGCAAGAAGTTGAATTTTGTGTTTCTTCTTCGTTTCATAAATGCACAATGAATTGGCAGAGATAAGGCACAATTCTTATCAATAGTTCATTTTGAAACTCACTTTGAATAATGTTGTCCTAAAAGGTTTTTTGCGTGTTTTTATAAGAGCCAAATGCCAACAAGTGCATGTTAATTAATTATGTTAGACTGTAAGATATTACATTAACTTTAAAGTCCAAAATGATTTTTAAAATAGTTCTTTCTTAAAGACATATTGAAGACAATTTTGTCTTGAACCTCAAACTACTTTTAAAAATAAAGAAAATTTCTAAACACATGTTTAATATATTTAATCAAATAATGAAATACTTGAAATAAAAGGATATTGAGAGTCTTTCTCACTGGGCAATACAGATTTTTATATAAGTACATATAGCCATTAATTTGGTAGTTCATGCATTTTTATAATACTGTAGAAGCTTTTTAGATTACATGAAGGCAAGTTCTTTTGAATGAAGAAAATCTTTTTTTTTTTAAGATTTATTTATTTGTATTGCAAAGTCAAATTTACAGAGAGGAGAGACAGAGAGGAAGATTTTCCGTCTAATGGTTCACTTCCCAAATGGCAGCAACAGCCCTAGCTGAGCCGATCTGAAGCCAGGAGCCAGGAGTCGCTTCTGGGTCTACCATATGAGTGCAGGATCTCAAGGCTTTGGCCCATCCTCAACTGCTTTCCCAGGCTGAAGCAGGGAGCTGGATGGGAAGCGGGGCTCCCAGGATTAGAACCAGTGTCCATATGGGATCCCCACGCATGCAAGGCTAAGACTTTAGCTGCTATCACACTGGGCCCAGAAAATCTTTTTAAAATCAGTAGCAATGTTACTATTGTGTTGAGATTGGATTTCTCATTCATTTAACATGTGCACTTTTTGTGTCATTGGATATTGAAAGCACAAAAGAATCATGTGAAAACTTAACAGGATCTGAAGGAAGGGCAGACTTCTAGATAAAACAGTGAAAGGCAAAACTGTGATGTAGGATTAGATATTAGAACCAATGAGGGGAACAGCAATTCCCAAAGCGTAAGAGGAAAACACTAGGACTTGGTTTGCCTTGTGTTGTGGTGTTGTTACTAGCAACTAGTAGGTAATTAATTCTACCTACTCTGCCTTTTGGTTTATGCTAGTTTGCCGTTGAAACCATACTTTAGATCTTACCTTTTCTGTTTGCATTCCTTTTGTGGTAACCCCAAAGACATTATCACATTTTTAAAAGATTAAGAGTATGAATCAAAAGCTTGTGAGTCAAAACTATGCTCACCAAATCAAAGATTTTATTGTCCAGTACAATTCCCTTTGATGTTTTGTAGCTTCTTAGACAGTTGGACTTGTTAAGTGTCCCAACAAAGCTATGTTTATGGCTACAAATTCAAATCCAGTGTCACATCCCCAGTTTTCTAACCTGGGAGTTGCCACAAAAATCCCAAATGTTGTTATTCTCTCCGCATTTGCATAGAGCTATATCTCATTATATTTTCCATCTTTTTTCAATGAATATTGTATTGGTATGTAAATGATATATTTCATTTGAAAGAGTCACTTTTGATTTCATTCTTTATATTTCACTTTATCCATTCCTTCTCTGTGCTAAAGTATCTATTCTGTTGCAGCCGCACCTCTCCATGTCTTGATCGTGACAACAGCAGGTGAAATTCTGCCTATTCCTTTTCTGACCATGTTGCCTATTCCTCTTCCCTTTGACCGTCTCCTTCTGCATCTGCCCTACCTCAGGATGCTTTAGTGTTGAAGATACCTAGCCTAGCACCCGTATGCTCTCCAAATCATGGCTGTACCGAGCTCTCTTATCTCTGTTGTGAGGAGGAAGTGGGTATTTTTAATCTCAGTGCAAATCAGGTGGGGCTGGGACCAAAATTCATGTGGACCCCCAGTTTTGATCATGAATCTTCACATCTCAACTGCATTTGTGAAACAAAGTGCTACACAGAGCTGAAAATATCTTCCCCACAATTATGCAGATTGGCTGAGCTATTTTAAACTTTAATTAAAGGTAATGTTTTTTAGTGGCATTTACTTTTTTCTAAACCATTTTCTAGGTGAGCCAACGGCTGAAAGTTTATGAATAGCACACTTTCCTTGCTAGCACTGCTTTAAGTGCAACCTTTTGATATTTTGGAAATTGTGCTTTGGAATGCCTCTATGGTCAGTGGTCTAAAAATAATAGTCATTACTCTGTTTTTCTGATAATTTTAGAATTAGATTGCTGATTTTAATATTTGTATTCTCTAGTCATCTGTCATGATATTATAGATTATCAGTTTGCAAACAAGTCAGTTTTATATCCCTATTCTTGAAAATTCTTATGTCCGTACTTTTACTTTTTCTGAAGCATGATCAGAGGAATTGATACATAATGGCTTGGTGATTTTGACACTTTTGAGGCACCTTATCAAAGTCATGTTCCATCAATAGAATCTGGAGAATTTGGAAGGGATTCAGGGGTTACGGAGGAGAAAAGAGCTCATTGGCCTGGTTTCCTGCACAGTCCCTCAGAAATCCTGTGGAATTGGAGGCCCTCTCGCTATGTATGTGTGGATCACTGAAGCACCCTGAAGATTTTGTTTTGCTGTTCTTCCACCCAGTAACTAACTCTGAATGCTGCAACCTCCTCCCTGACCCCACTCCATGGCCCTGAATGAATTAAAAGTAAAACTAAGGAATCTTAACCTTGGGATGAAGGGTGTGGTCTCAAAAAATCCAATCATGTTTTATGTTGCCTCCCCTGAAGCATGTCCACGTTTAGCTAATCAAATTGTAGGCAAGTCATCTGCATAATAATGGTGGATTGCTTTTGCTTTTAATCGTTTAAGTTGTGGTGAGTGTTATTTCACAATTTAGAAGATTTCAATAAGTTCCTACTTTGCATGGTTGCTGAATTTCATTTGAAGGGTAAGATATATAATTAAAGATTCCCAGTGTGTTACATTATGTATCTTTGTCTGTGTTGTCTCAAGTCAATATTTAGTAACATGTGTGTACTGTTTACAGCAAAATAGTTGTTTTAACCATGGAGGAAAACATTGTGTATCTTTTTTTTTTCAGAGAAATAGCAGTTTCTTTTTCAAAGGAATTTTTCCAGAGCACATGAAATCCTACATTTAAGTAGAATCATAACCCAGCTAACAGTAAATTGCACGTAGCTTGTTAAGACCAGGAGACAACTTGGAGTTTATTTTAGTGAAGGAGAAAAACTAAAACTTAAATCTGTTACATGATTTCAGCATTCATTCAGAACAGATTTAAACTCTAGAAGAAGGACAGCTCTTGCTGTATTATGGTATGCTCGGTGATCATAGCATTTTCATATATCTTATTTAAATAGTAAATTTGATAAACCAATTAAAAACTCCTGTATTGTATTAAACCATGTGGCATAGTTCCAGGGTCAGCATAGTACTCAATACATGTTAATTCCTGCGCTTATTATTTTAGGTAGATCTTTATACGGTGTTATAAATTCTGAAGACATTCAAAATATATAAAATTTTATGAGTGAAAGGAAAGAAAAATGAGGGGAACAAACTTTTTCTTTCTTTCTTTTTTTTTTTTTTGGTCGTATTTGCTTTGTCTATTTGATTTAATTTCTCACCATAGTTTTTAGGCAACAGTTCTGTTACCCATAGTAGCATTATCCCTCAGTGGCAGGTGAGGCTTCAGTGTTAAAGTTGACAGGTAGCAGAGCTGAGCTTCAGTCCACATAGGATCTCCTGTATACATGTTTCATTGTATATCTTAACTATAATTCTTTTTACCTATGAATATTTACAAGCATTAGCTTGTACTACTTTCAATCCCCTGAAAACATGGGGAAAAAACATACTTACTCAGTTAACTTGAGTATATGAACGGAGACCTTCCAATTTCTTTCTTTCCTGGGGCATGTGAAAGTGAAAGGTGTCTTGCAATTTGCTTTTTGCCATTATTTTGTATATCCCAAAATAGCTCATCCCTAATTCACTACCTATCCAAGCAGTGGCATTTTTTGATATTTGGTTACTTTTTTAAAGGAAATACTCAGGTGCTCACCCAGTTCATATTTTAAACTATTGAGATAAAGTAAGTTATATGACTTTTATATGATTAGCATAAACTTGGGTCATTGTTTCTCCTTCTGATTTAAAGACTTCTTAAAAGTAAACAATTTCAAAATTGGGCATTTTTCTTAGATTTTTGGCAACTACATGATTTGAGTCTGATTAATTTATAATGTTTTCTATCTAGGTTTATAAAAATTTTTGTTCATTTTTACTCTTGATATTTATCTCATCCATGTCTCCTGATCTTTTCTTTCTTGTTACCTTTCTTTTTTAATTTCTTCTCTGTCTAAAGAATATTCCCTCACCAGGGCTTGTCATTTTTGTTTGTGCTACTTCTTTTAGTTGATAAAAATACAAAGATTAATTTTCTTTAGAAATATCCTTTTTTCTCTGAATATTTTTATGGACACCTTAGCCAATTTCTATTATATTTTGTTACATTACTTATCTGCAGGGACATAAATACACTTATACATAGATATGTCTATGTCCAGCTTCAGTTGTAACTACTGTTATTTTGATTTCCCTGTCTGTGATATTTTCCTTTAGGTAATTTACACTCCAAATAAAATTATTTTGCCAGATTTAAACTGTCAGATTTTTACTTATTTCCATTGTCTGTTAAGCCTCTATCAGAGAAAAACAGTTGATAGGTCTCTCATTGGAGAACCGGAATCAGCCCGTAGCAGACTGTTTAACGTCAGGGAACATGCTTCCTTGCTGCTTTGCTCCATCTGAATGATGTGAATTGGATGAGTTCTGACTGGACTGATTGTCCAGAAAACAAAAGATTAAATGAATAGGAGCCTTCTACTTTAACTTATCTTTTTGATACTAGTACATCTAGTTTCTCACAACTTGCCCATTAAACTTTTTCTTTCATTTGCCTACTTGGCAATTACTTGTTGTCTACTTGCCAAGTCTTCCAGCTTCCCTGTGTTGGCTCTAGGGGACCTAGAAAGAAGTATGGAAAACATGTACATTGCCAGTATGGCATATTGATGCTTTCTATTTGTGGTTACAGTTGGTTTCTCATTTACCTAGAAGGCAAGGAATTCCAAGTAACGATGAAACCATGTGCAACATGTGAGATGTAAACTATAAAGCTGTTGGCAGCAACAATTGTGTCTTTATTTTCTGTGCTCTCAGTTACCCAAAGTATCTGACACTTAATAGGTGATAGATATTATGTGAGAATGAAAGTCACGGAGCAAGAGAGAACAAAAGGAAGGCTGCCAAAGAACAGTGTGGGGAAGTAATCTAACATAAGTTACTCAAACATTGTCACAGTTGTGAACACAGCTACCTACCTCATGACGCTCTTTAGCAAAAGGACCACCCAAAGATCTACATATTCTTCTAGGTGGAGACTTGACATAGTATAAGCCACAAGCTGCCACTGGAACATAATTATTTTGGAAATGTAGCAACAGATCACATGAGTGTAGAAGCTTCTTAAATGCCTTCAAAAAGAACAAACAGATTAAGAACTGATCATTTGAAGCAGGTATATAATAATAATATCTTTACTAGTTTGAGCCCTGTTCTATACACCATTGGAGGTATTGATCAAAATATTCAAAAATCAAATAAAACATTATTTTAATTACAAATTATCACAAATATTGCTATGGCTTTGGCAGCATGATTGAAAAGTAGATTTTTCTACTTCTTTAAAAACAGAAATCAATGTAAAAATCATTAAGAAAGAATAATAAAGAAAAGAAAATCATGATGTGCATCTAGCTGTGTTGACCAGTCCTGTCATTGTCCTGGGCAATAGTACATGAAAAAGTCAAAAAAAATTAAGAATTCCTGTTGAAGATTGGAATAAGAAGAGTATCTAAAACTTTCTCGTTGTGTTTTGATAAAGAGGAAGGGAATAAAATCCCTGCTTCAGTACTGAATTACTGGTTGTATTTGTCAGTTTTCTCCCCTTGCTGAAAGGATAGAGGCTGGGCGTGAATGGTAGGACTAGCCTGGCTGCTGCTCATGGGAAGGATTGTGGCTCCTCTTCTCATGGTCCCATCCTGCATGCATGCACTTCAGACAGGCACTTGGACCCTTTTACACCCATTTATATTACTAGCATCTTACTACTAAGGATTCTGTATAATAGCATGCTTAATATGCCCTCAAGATGCTAAAAATGCTAATTTTTTATTTCTGAAGATAATTCAATGGTTTGTGTTTCTATCCCATGATTTACTTTGATGAAATACCTTTCCAATATTTTAAATGTTACTGTAGCTAGAATCCAGGAGTGGTCAATCTGGGATGGTTCTGGTCTTCCTAGGTTATAAGTAGATCCTATATCATACTGTGTATCACTTTCCCCTCCCCATTGTGATATAAAGGTCTTGCCAACCCTTGGCAAGATGGAAAAGGACTTGACTGTAATCTGTCAGGACTGTGCATACAGCTTGTGTGTGTCTTTGTGTATATGTGAACCACAGTCATGCTCTTTAGTTGTTGCCCTTTGACAAAGTAAGTGTCTGAGGGTCTTTTAAAGAGTGTGATGACTAACAAATGGGGGAAATTATGGGCAACAACCAAGAGTTCTGATTACTGACATTTCACCTCAAAAACCGTGAAGGGGACTCTATTAATATCAAGTCTACCCTCTTATTAAAGCAGGATCCATATCATAAATCTGATCTTCAGAGATGTTTGAAGTTTTTAAAAATCATGAAGTTATGTTAAAATGAGCTGAACAAGTTAAATTTGTTCATTTCCCTTAGTTCTGTCTTGACACTGCATCAACAGGTGGAGTTTTTAGGAGACACATACAAAGAACCTTAAATCTTTGCATTTATAACAAAAGGAAAGTTTGCTAGTGCTGTGTGTACTGTTTCACTCTACATTCATTCAAAATCAATTGGATATTTTAAATTTATAGTTTATGCTTAATATCACCAAATCAGAATTAGAATTCTTCTTGGGTTACAAATGAAAATAATGCAGAAATTAAAATCACAATGAAACAAAAATAAAGGCATTGGTATAAGTAAAATAATTGAAAACTCTTTTTTTGGTACCACACATTAAAAAAAACTGTCTTATAAAAGCAATATGGAAAATACTAACTTAGCAAAGCTTGTTTGTCTTACTCCATTACTTCAGAATCTATCTGATCTTCTGTTTCAATTTGTAGTTTCCTGGTTAGTTTTATGGTGGATGCCCGAGGTGGTGCTATGCGAGGATGTAGACACAATGGGCTCCGAATCATTATCCCACCTCGGAAATGTACCGCTCCAACCCGTGTCACCTGTCGACTGGTCAAGCGCCATAGACTGGCGACAATGCCCCCGATGGTGGAAGGAGAAGGCCTGGCCAGTCGCCTGATCGAAGTCGGACCTTCTGGTGCTCAGTTCCTTGGGTAAGGGTTTCTGATAAGCCTCCCACTTAGTCTTGAGGAGCTTGTGTGCTCCACATGACAGCAGTAGGATGGAAAGCAAACAGGTATGTCAGAACATGTTGGAAGATTGGCTCCTGTGAAATTTCACAAATTGGACATAGTACCTTGGTGTTTGACTCCACTTATGTGCCTCTTATTTTAAGGCATTAATGAGTTTAACACCCAGGTTGAGCGTTACATTTTTCTCTGTGGATACAACAATCATTGCCAGATTCCAATATGAGTAATTCTGTTTAGCTGATGGTAGGTATGTTCTTCTTATCTGAACTTAAAAATGTGAAGTCATAATGAACAAATTCTGCTGTATTCCAAATGTTTACGGTCTCATGTGAAACAGAATCATTATCTCCACTTTGGAAACTGGTGTTGTCTTTATTAAATATCAAAAAATTGGTCTATGTGATTTGTTTTCTCTGTTATCAAAATTGCTACCTAGAGCTTTCAAATTGTACTGGCACTGGTTAGTTAGTTTTCATTCAAAATGAAAACATCAAAGTGAACTTCTGCCATGCTCATTCTAGCAATTTTGAGCAGAAATCAGCATTTCTTCTTCTGTTTGTTTGGATGGCTGCTATTATGCTAAGTGGCATCTCAAGGTGCCAAAAAAAAAATGAATAGCAAGCTCTGAAAACTGACAAAAAGGATGAAGTTTTGGAGGGTAACAAGTTTCAAAACATTTTGAAACAAATCAATTGTATTTAAGTCTTGTCATATCAAGTCTTGGTCCTGGAAAACTGGGGAAAGAAATAGTATTCTTCTTGAATTCTTGGTCAGTGTCATACTGGGGAGATGACTTACTTTAGAACTCAGGAAGTGTTCTAAAGCCTGTGATTTGAAGCAAACAATTAACAGGTTGCTCCAAATCGCTTTTGCACCTGAAAAGGGTGTGTGCGTGCGTGTATTTCCCCATTAAGAGAAACCCCTTCTGATGTCCTCCTAGCAGACAGAACAGAGTAGTAGCAGGAGCCTGTGAAGTTCTGGGTTGCATCAGAAAATGCCATGAGGGCTGGAATAATTCCACAATGATTCCTCTCCAATTGTGTGTCAGACCCTTTTTCCCTTATGCCCAGGTCATTAGGCTTTTTAATAATCTTCGAATCTACTTGGGGGGAATATCCATGAAAACATCTGGCCTCTGTACTGAGCAGAGTTTTCATTATATTCCCAATAGCATATATAGATACATACATTTTTTTTTCTTTTTTGGCTAGTGCCCTGGCGGTGAACTAAATAGGGACAGCTATGACAGCCCAGTGCACTCCTTGCACAGACGCGCCTCCATTGTCCACTCTGGGTCTCACTTCCTTGCTCTTTGTGACCAATGGAGGGGGCAGAACCAAACGCAGTGTGAAACCAAAGTTCACCCTGTGGATCAGCTGGTGATGCTGGGGTTCTGTGGAAAACAACACCTGAAGCTTACTTATGTTCTTTCTTTCACTGCTGCTTTGGATGTACTCAGTAAACTTCACCTGCCAACGGCTCCTCCCCCACTTAATGAGGGAGAAAGTTTGGTCAGCCGCATCCTTCAGCTGGGGCCTCCTGGAACCAAATTCCTTGGGTAGGAGTGACTTAAAAACAAATTGATGGCTGCTGGCCCCCCATTCTTCTCCTTCTTCTGCAATATGATTTCTCTTTTTGTCATTGTGCCCATGACATGTCCCTCTCTATTATTTAAATTCTGTATAACCTATCTTTAGTGGACCATTTCTGACCCTTGTGGTATGTGACTTTTATTTTTGAGTGATGTTTTTATATCTTTTCCCTTTAAAGTTCTGTGATCTTCATTTTTGTTTAAGCATGAGATCTGCCTAGTTGTACTATGTGCTAGTTACTGTGTTGTTATGATGAATTTGGCGTCTGTATCAAAGCAACCTGGACCCAAAATTGAAAGCCTCTACAAAAGTAGAGGATGAATGTGACCTAAAACTGATAGGATGGTGCATGTTCTGGATTCTGAACATAATAGGCATTGGACACAACTAGGCTGCCTGCTACTTGGCTCACTTAGGGCCACAGTGTGTACACATGCCTATTGTTTCCTTGACTGAAGATGATGTAAGCAAAAAAAATGAGTGCATGGCTCTTTAGCACAAATAGTCAACTTTTCTGACATCTCCTCATTTACAGTACATCAAGTTATACGATGTATGAGCCATTTTCCTTCTTAGATTACTTTGTCATTTTGCACCTTGTAGAAAATGTAGGAGATTGGCACACATCATAGACATGCATGTATGTTTCTTTTGGTTAAACATGTTATACGGACATTTATCAAAGGAGAAGTTCCAGAATGCCACATGCACTCCAAGGGAAACATCATTTGGCTTTAAGAAGCAGCATGTACTTGAGGTTTGATGCTCTTGAGGTAGAGTACCATGGTACGACCCTCTGCTAGCTTAAATGGGCTCGGGAGGACGGCCCCTTTTGTCTCTGCCCCTAGAAAGAGAAGAATTCCAGGTCACTTTGCAACAGACCAAGTGCGGTGCTTGTCCGGCTGTTGGTTGATTCCCATCCACACTAAGTGTTCTGCATTACCGTGTCAGGCCTGTGATCGTGGAGATTCCTCACTTTGCGGCCCTGCGAGGAAAGGAAAGGGAGCTGGTGGTCCTGCGCAGTGAGAATGGTGACAGCTGGAAAGAGCATTTCTGTGACTACACCGAAGATGAACTCAACGAAATCCTTAATGGCATGGACGAAGGTACGTTTAGACAGAGGATTTTAGAAGAAGTCCAAAATGGAATAATGGAAGTGATGTACTTTCTGTGACCAGGGCATTTATGGATGTCTGTTCCTTGTGTTACTTTATCACATGGCAGTGTAGTTTGTCCCAGTCATAAGTTAAAACACAATACATTTGCCTGTTTTTAATTTTGTAACATTCAAGAAATCAGAATCCTTTATAATAGTAAAGATTTCATTATTTTAGAGACTGCACATTTCCGTGTTACTGCAAACTTTTTGAAACTACAAGATAGAATACAAATCTGGTTTTGTAATCAAATAAATTGATTGAATAATTATAATTTTTGAAATGCTTAACATGAGAAGTTGCACATTTCAGATATTGATTTTAAAAGTATTAAGCTATTTTGTTAGAAAACTTACATCTACTCCTGATTAATATATGATAAGATAATGCAAATAAAATTTATTTTTTACTTTCTATTATTAGGGAGATAGAAAAATTAAGCTGGCTCAATCTTCTACTTGTAATTATAATAGGGATATAATTGGGTTGGCTTACATACACGTACATACATCTCTAGTTGAGAATTTTAGTTCTTCATTAGAACTGTAATCTCCATAAATCTCAAATCTGCTTTGGGGAGGTAAGCCACAAATTGAAACATCTCTGCTTGATTTGATGGAAGTCACATATTCTCAAGCCCCCGTAAGTTTCAAAGAAAAGTAAGTTCTAATACCAGGAGGCTCATTCCGTTATAATTAGCTACACAAATCATTCTTTGCATAAGTGCCAAGAGTTCACCAAGTTTTGTACAGAGCTGGACATTCAAGGGCTGAGGTCGTTGTTTATCAGTCTGCCAGGCCTTCTTGAAGTAGCTGCAGGTGGCTCCTGGAGAGGAGAGAGGAACCTGAGGATACCTCCTGGAGTACTTCAAGAGAGCCCAGCTTACCTTATTTCAGTGGTGGGCAAAGGAAAAAATCATGTCCTCTAGAGAGATGGGTAGTGTCTTCCAGCTAAGATAAAACAGTCAGGAGTCACTGAAATGCCCTGTACTCTGCCATGTTTAGGGGCTTCTACCTTTTGTAACCATGTCATTTCTTTTTCTCTGCAGCACGTAGGGTTAGACTATTATCTTTTCAGATATTTTAGCTGTCTTTGACAATGCCATGAGTATTACCATTTTGCCCTTGGATGGAATCCACTCGTAACTTTCTATGTTTGTAACAAGTTCATTGTAAGACTGCAGTAATCTTTTATTTTTTTTAATTTTTTATTGATTACATTGCATTATGTGACACAGTTTTATAGGCATTGGGACTCCCCCTACCGCTCTCCAAACCCTACCCCATGGTGGATTCCTCCACCTTGTTGCATTACCACAGTTCAAATTCAGTTGAGATTCTTTCATTGCAAGCATATACCAAGCATAAAGCCCAGCATCTTATTGTCCAGGTAAGTTCAACGATTTTTTGGGGAGACCATCTCTGGTCTGAAAGTAGAGCCGGCAGAGTATCATCCCAATCAATTAAAAGCCCCAACATAACATCAGTAACAATTTATAACGTTATGGAATTAATTGACATGGTATTGAGTAACCAATATGTTAAAAAAATGCAGGTTCTTAACCACATCCTGTGACTTTTTCATTGACATTTCAATTTTAGTTTATATACAACCGGATTCTATACACCTTAAAATGGCTATAGATTACTATTCAGCTGTCTCATGTCTATTTTAATTTTAGTATTTAGCAGTTTATAGCATTGAAGCATGATTTTGCTGAACCTGGCTGTTTTTCGGGTAGTCTAACCCTATAACTCTAACAAGACATGTGTCAACAGTTTAGGTGAACAGTTTTAGGAGGTGTGTGCAGAGAAATCTTCAATACCCTAGTGAGGAGTAACTAACCTTTGTGTCCCACCTAGTGCTGTATAAGTGAATCATGCTGAACGTTTCCTGTCTGATTCCAAACTTTCCTTGTTGTTCTCTGTCTATTCTAGATTTTTTGTTTGTTTGTTTCTTTTGAGGAGTTTCTGGAGCGATCCTGATGGTCATTGCGAGAGAGGGTGGGGACCCAAAGTTGGAACCAGGCAAGGACCAGAGAAAGCTCCCCTCCCTAGTCTTGAAGGAAGTTTACTGTTCTGTTTCTGCGGACCGCTGGGGCAGGGTGGGGGGGATGGTTATTTTAGTTACAGTTTTAGAAGCTCCAGTCAGCCATCCAAAGGCCTTATTAGTGTCGCCTCAGTTAAGGCTGCCCTGCTGAGCAGGGCAGGAGAGAGGGCACATGGTGAGCAGGGGAGAAGGAAGTGTGATTGGTCTCCTGTCAGATTTTAAACAACAAGCTCTCTGACCAGAACTGTCTTTCCGGGGCATTCTTCCATGGACGAAGACCCTGCAAGTAACTGGATGAAGTTTCTGCCCTCTGAGTACATTAATTTCTGGCTATATTTGGTGAATTCAGAAGGAAAATCATGTTGACATCTAGAAAATACTCAGATGTGTGCATGTCTATCTTGTATTTGGAAACTTAACGCTTTTGAAAGAACATGCTCACATTTGCCTGTGTATCTGTCTTCAATTACATATGAACAGATCCTGGGTCTTTTGGGTACTTTTGTTATCTAGTGATGCTTAGTAGTCAAGAAAAAACATCGTCTCTATGTCTGCCTCTAGAATGAATTTTAAATGGTTTCTCTAAATGGACAACTTTCCACAATCCCTCCAAATTCAGTGATGCAGCTCATTTGGATTTAATATGTTTTAAGCCCATCTGATTTTTTGTCATTGCACTATATCTCTATAATAATGTAGTTTAGATACTGCCCATTATTTCTTCCTCCTGGTATTTGATGATATATTTGGCAACTAATAGCATCACGGCAAGATTGAAAATCTGAATTGATAGCAAGAGATCTCTTTTCATATATGCGTCTGTCTGAGAATCAGTGTCCAAATCAATTAAATGGATAAGTACAAACCTTACCTTTTCCAAACAGCTTTTATTTCTGCACCGCCCAACTGAGAATTCAAAGGACCATGTTATTTTTTTTAAATCCACAATAATTTGTCTTTGAGCTCACCTTGAAACTTGCAAAGAAATGGCCATAGCCAACTTCCTCTCTGTCACATAAACCTGGAATAGAGCAGGTGTATGTTATTTCAGGTTTTCCCTCAACCCTCTCATTTACAAAGCCGGCCCTGCAATCCTGAATCTGGAGCAGGATTCTTATCTTTCACAGTGCCCTGGAAAGTCCTAGTTTGCACAAAGGAGGAAGATGTGCATGCTAAATGCTGACAGGTCCTGAAAGACTGCAATTTCTTTTCTTTGTGAGGATAAACTTGCTTTTTAGATTCAACTGTTGTGCTATAATACGTTGAATTTAACTACCTCATGTGCTCATGGTAAACGCTGCTGATGAATTTATCTAAATGCTTTCAGAAGGAAATTTGTGCTACATGTAAACAAGTCATTTCTTGTCTCAGTGCTAGATAGCCCCGAAGACCTGGAAAAGAAGCGAATCTGCCGCATCATAACCCGTGACTTCCCACAGTACTTTGCCGTGGTCTCCCGCATCAAGCAAGACAGCAATCTGATTGGTCCCGAAGGAGGCGTGCTGAGCAGCACGGTGGTGCCCCAGGTGCAGGCCGTCTTCCCAGAGGGGGCACTAACCAAACGGATCCGTGTAGGCCTGCAGGTATGATCATGACAGATACAGATGCAAATGATCTTATCCTGGATTCCCGTCCACTGATTACAAACTAGTTTTTCAAATGAGATATCAAATTACAATGAATCAGAGACTGGCATTTTGCAAAGTGTTTCAGCCACTGTTCAAGCTAACAGCATTCCACATGGGAGAACCTGGGTTGGGATTCCAGCTCCATGAATAGTTCTAGAGTCTTGCTATTGTTACTCTGGGAAGCAGAGGTGATGACTCATATAGTTGGCTCTCTGCCACGCGCATGGGAGATCCTCTATTTCCTGGCTCGCAGCTTCAGCCCGGCCCAGCGCTGGCTGTAGCAGGCGACTGGGGAGTGATAGAAGCACTTTGTCCTTTCCAAGTGCTCAAATTAAAATAACAACAATACATTCTTTCTACCCGAGAGAACAAAAGCTATCATTGGAGATCATAGGTCCCACAAAGTTTGAGAGCTTAGTAGCACTTCCAAACTTATGACTGTCAAATGTGAAGTCTACCAAGTAGATAGTTAGGTAGAGTGATGATTCAAATAAGACATTTGACATTACATATAATAAAATACTGTTTATTTTAATATTTATTTTTCTTTACTTTGAAAAGGCTCAACCTATGCACTCTGAACTGGTTAAAAAGATACTAGGTAACAAAGCTACCTTCAGCCCTATCGTCACTTTGGAACCCAGAAGAAGAAAATTCCACAAGCCAATTACAATGACCATTCCTGTCCCCAAAGCTTCAAGTGATGTCATGCTGAATGGTTTTGGGGGAGATGCACCAACCTTAAGATTACTATGCAGCATAACAGGTAGGCCCCATAGGATTGTGTTAGAGAGCTCTTAAAGAAGGAACCTAGATCCTTGCACACACTCCATTTCCTTTGTCATAAAGTGCCTGCTGGGGCTATATGCATTTCTTCAAGAAAAGCACTTTAATTAACTATTGAGGTCAAGGGTGAAAGGAAGTGAACTCATATTTGCAAAACTTTTGTATTTCCATCTATAAAGTACTCTATGTTCATTGTCATTTTTATGGTAGAACTTGAACCCTATTTGGCTAGAAAGGAAACCAAGGCTGAAAAAGGAAGTAACTTACTCAAGTTATGCTAAAATAATTGGCAAATTTGGATTCACAGCCAAGTCTAAGCTTCAACCCCTTTATTGAAGAAATTATGTTTTATCTACTGGGGTGAAAAATCAGCAAATAATTATACCCAGTCATTCAAACCAAGGAATTGCTTATATTCTTAGAATTGGTTATGTCTATCATTTAGCTATTGAACTAACTTTGGGAAAAAAAAGTCAAGTTTTTTAATAATTAACTGAATTTAGGTTCTTAGTTTGTCAAAGGATCTAGAAATAACACAATTCTAAATGAGCTTCAGAGCCTGGCCATTAGAATGAAAGCTTCAGAATGCCAGGAAGAGAATAGAACACCTAGCAAGCAGTTAACTGCCCTCACTCTCATTGCTTGAGAGGCAGCGTCTCCTGTTTGTTTTCAGTGTGTCATTTTTTTTAGCATGTTGTTTTAGTCATTTTGTTTCCACTGTGTCATTTTGAGGGATGGACCGGATGAACACAGCCAGAACCACAAAACATTTGTTTTATAATTTGGAGTCTGGAGTTTTGCCTAATTTTTTTCAACAATGCTATTATTTCAGGTGGAACCACCCCTGCTCAGTGGGAAGATATTACAGGAACTACGCCATTAACATTTGTCAATGAATGTGTTTCCTTTACAACCAATGTGTCTGCCAGGTATGGTTTCTGCACCTTGCCGAAGAGCCCTCTATGACATTGTGCCTCCTTCCTCTGAAAAGCCTGTCTTACCTTTTGTTTGTTCTTAATTCATTGCAAGTGGTTTTTGGCTTAATTTTGAGTATGGTTGGCATTTACTTAGACATTTTAAACCAGACCCATCAGCAAATGTAATAATGATAAAATGATAACAAAGCATTAGTCATTAGTTTCAGATCCATCTGACTTGGCTACACATTTCTGACTAGCTTTGTGCTGATGCTTATTTTTCCAGTCTCAAACACCTTAGGAATGATAACTTTCCTTTGTCAACAAAATAGTCTGAATTACTCTGCCAACAGAAGGATAACAAATAGTGCAACCCTATCAGTTTGCTATGTGGCTTAAAAATTTCAACGTTTTTTAAATATCTTAACACACTTACGTATCACCCATTTGTGTATTACACCTCTTTAAAATGCTGAAAGTATCTGTTTTTATTCCTTATGCACATATTAACTCAATGTGTTGGTATTACTTCCCATTTCTTGTGATGTTTGGCTAATAGCTGAGTTTCTTCGTATTTGTGATTTAAGTAGGCTAAGAGGAACTATTTTGCAAATGAAAAAAATTGAAGTTGAGGGTGATTAAAACACGTAAATTCTGGTTCAGAGTTGATTATAAAACAGATAATGACGCATGGATAATGAAAACAGTACACCAGGAGTGGCGGTGTGTATTTGTCGTTCCAGACACAGGGCTCAAGCACTGAGACTGCAGTTCTGTGTTTCATTGCGTTCTGCCAATCATTTATCTGTATTCTAACGTCAGAGGATGACAAGTTCTGAAGAACCATTATAGACTAGAAATATATACAAGTGTTCACAGTCAAAAGCAGTGGTAGATAGAGTTTCCAAGAAGAGGTTACCTATGAGATATATGTTAGAATTTTAGGGGCAGATAAAAGTGAAAAGAGAATAATGTGAGCAAAGATGCAAAGACGGAAGATAGACGGTGTCTTCTGGGATGGCAGTGGTGATCCATGTAGTCTAGAATTCAGAAAGAATGCTAAAATACTGCTTTACAGCACTATTTAATAAAGGTCTCATATGATATATCAAGCAAAAAAGTCCCTGTATATATACAACTTTATTTGACAATTAAAGACATACAAAAAGCCTTCCAGATTTATATGAAAACAAAAATGCTACAACAAATGCAATTTTTAAAAAGCATTTGTGGTAAGAGGATCTTCAAGAAATGCATGCAAAATACTTAATATGGGGAAACAACTTTGTATACACTTCACAGCGTTTTACATCAAACTAATTCACCTTTTAATGTTTTCCATTAATTTTTGAAGTAGCCTCATATGTAGCAGCTGACCATAGAAACCTGCCAACTCTGTTTGATCATATAAACCTGTTCTGTCTTCCCATCTATCTTCCCACTTTTTCTGCTATCTCTGCTTTTTCCCTTCCTTTTAGCTTTCTCTCACAATCTCCTTCTTATTTCCTTCTTTCTCCAAAAACCACATGATAACTAGTTGAATCATTTTGTAGGTGCTGCTTTTATTTCTAGTACTATGCTTTCAACTGTAGATAATCGATTTTTTTTAATCCCCCTTATAGATTCTGGCTCATAGACTGTCGTCAGATTCAAGAATCTGTTGCCTTTGCTTCACAAGTGTATAGAGAAATTATCTGTGTACCTTATATGGCCAAATTTGTAGTGTTTGCCAAATCACATGACCCCATTGAAGCCAGGTTGAGATGCTTCTGCATGACTGATGACAAAGTGGACAAGACCCTCGAACAACAAGAAAACTTTGCTGAGGTTGCCAGAAGCAGGGATGTGGAGGTACTGTGTCAAAAAATAACTAAGCTTTGTTGTGATAGCTTTACTAATAGATTATATTTCGAATAGAATTTAATAGAGTCATGAAAAACAAAGATTCATTTCAATCTTCCTTAGTTTTAAGGTCAAGGTCCTATATAAGACAGTCCTAGTTAGTTTGAACTTACCCTGTAGTGATGATCACAATGTAGAGGAAGTAAAAGGATATGTTTAAAGATTTTGGGGAGTAGAAATCATGAGTTATTTATAAACCCAAAGTATATGACAATACCAGTTTGTTGTTTTTAGCTTTTCTTGAAAACAGACTGGGAATTGCATCCTTTTGTGTACATGTCAAAGTAGAATAACTAATGTTTTTCTGCATTAGTTTTTCGTTATTTCAGAATTTTTCATGATAGGTCTATTGATATTGGAGTCAAGTAATCTGACTCATAGCAAAGTACAACGTTAGTTAAGGAAAGCTTTACATTTTAGATTTCAATATGTACTGAAGTTGTGGGGTATTGTGATAAATATTAGAAAGGAGAAATTAAATCTCACTAAGTACTTTAAAATTCCCTTTACTATTAAGAATAGAAAGTGCTAGTCTTTCTTTGCCAAAGATAAGATATAATATCAATTGACAATTTAAAAATTGTTGCATGTTGATTTTAATAACTTAAAGTTCCAAGTATTGTAGTCACTTTTTTAAAATAATAAGTTGTAATGTAGCCTATTTTATTTCTCTTTTTTGATTAAGGTATTAGAAGGAAAACCCATATATGTGGATTGTTTTGGCAACCTGGTGCCATTAACCAAGAGTGGCCAACATCATATATTCAGTTTTTTTGCTTTCAAAGAAAACAGACTTCCTCTCTTTGTCAAGGTAATGTAGATATGTAATTTTATAATTCATTTTATTCACATGGAATAAATGTTGCCAGGGGCCAGGGAAAGATGGGACTGGGAGATGTTTAATGGCTACAGTTTCGTTTGGAAAGATGAGAACTTCCAGATGATGGTGATGAGTACATTACTTCTGGAATATGCCTCATGCCACTGCAAAGTACACTTAAAAATAATAAATGTTTGCGTGATGCCTATTTTGATAAAATTTTTCAAAAACTGAATTCAACTTTGGGGACTCTAATGTAGAGCATGGTAAATCACTGATAATAATGTATTGTTCACTCAAAAATTTCAAGAGGACTCTAAAGTATCCTTACTCCACAAAAAAAGGAGTATAATTATGATAGGCGATGGGTGTGTGATTTAGCTTGATGGTATTAATCACTTCCAGTGTGGACACATGCCAAATGACCACACTGTATACCTTCACTATGTGAAAAATAAAATTAAAAGGCTGAAGGATTTTTAAAAGGTCATTTAGATAATAGCAGGAAAACAGAAAACAGAAAAAGACTTTTCTCAGCATTTTTCAACATTCACAAATGGACTTTGTTTTCCTGTTTCTAATATCATCTAACTAAAATAATTAGTGTGGGTGAAGCATGCATGTTGTTCTTGTTCAAGGTACGTGATACAACTCAGGAACCTTGTGGACGACTGTCATTTATGAAGGAGCCCAAATCTACAAGAGGCCTGGTGCATCAAGCTATTTGCAACCTAAACATCACCCTGCCAGTTTATACAAAGGTATTGTACAAATGTACTGAGTCTAATTCTGGCTCTTCTGCTATTTCAGATCCTTTACTGGACACATGCACAAACAACAGTCACTTCTGATTTCTTTTCAAATTTACAATCTTCCCCTTGAGTAAGGAAATAAGTCTTTTTGCCCTTAAATTGTATTAAATATATTTTCATGAGAAAATTCTAAGTTTAAAATTGAATTCTATGACTTAATTTTTAAAATGAAATAGTTGACTTTGATTGACTATTTTTATGTGCTCTTTTGAGATTTTACCGATGCTTTTGACCCTGGCAAAACCTTAGAGTCCACTAGCTTCTGCTTGTGACAGATTTATAGATGAGTTATACATGATTTAAATTGACGAGTCTCATGATATTTTGTATTTTTTCTAAAATAATCATCTGTTGCTCTTAAAACCTATCTTAAGAATTTTCCTTTATTTCAGTTGTTTTAGTATGACTACTATAAAGCATCACCACCATTTATTGAGAGTAATTTTGAAACACTGTTGGAAACAAAAGAGGCTGGCATTGTGACATAGTGGGGTTAAGCCACTGTGTGATGCCAACATCCCATGTGAGAGCTTGTTGGACTCCTGCCTGCTCCATTACTAATCTAGCTCTCTGGGAAGCAGAGGAAGATGACCCAAGTACTTGGGTCCCTGTCAACACATGGGAGGCCTAGTTAGAGTTCCAGGCTTGTGGCTTCAGCCTGGCCTAGCCCCAAACACTGAGGCCATTTAAAGAGTGAAACCAGAGGATGGGCAAACTCTTCCTATCTCTCTGTTCCCACCTATCTGTACCTCAGCCTTTGAAATAAATAAATTAAAAAAAAACTAAAATAATATGAGGGAAAATCATTAATTTATGAACCAAAGTCTGTTCACAGGCATTGCTTTGTAATCAGATTTCTCTGCACTAATTCCTTGAGTACTCTGGAAGGCAAATGAATAAATTAAATATTGTGGATAATCTCCTTTTAAAATTATCTTAAAATTTTTTTTAACAAATGTACATTTTTACTAGAATGTTCCTTAAGTCAGACCATGGGTGGATGCAGCAAGTTACCAGTGTTAATGGTCTTGGTGAGGAAGGGAGTGAGAGCTGACCACTAATACTTGGAAGAGAAGTAGAGATAAAAAGCTCCAATCTTGAGCCATAAAACAAAGACCTTCCTTTACTTGTTTTTCACCTATCATGCTTTGTCAAATTATGTGTTTTGCTTCATTGTTCTTCTAAACAATCACACAGAAAAAGTCCATTCTGCTATTTTGACATTGTAAATTATTACTGAATGGTAAAAAGTGAAATACAAGAGAGCTTCAAAAAGTTCATAGAAAGTATCTGTTATGAAACCCCTAAACAAAGACTTCCAAAACTTGTTACACTAAAACTTAAGTTTTAAGTCTTATTTTTCATGGGCTTTTTGAAGTACTCTCATAAAAGTGAATATATTCATGTTATTCTAAGAATGTCAAATAAGAATCACAAAGATGTGTACTTCTGTGGACCAGACATCTGAGTGATCCATTAAGGTGAATGAACTATGTCCGATCCTGGTGAACTTCCAATGTGCTATTAAAAAACAGTATTTTTTTTATTACATCTTATTTCTATGTCCACAGTCATCAGAAACAATTATTAATGCCATGAAGGTCCAGGACAACTTTGTATTTAGCAACTGAAAGCTAAAAACAATATGCCAAATATTGCACTTCAAGGTACACTTTGAAATTTAGTAGCCCTTTATTTTTACTAAGCTGCCTAAATATTGCCTGAGGATTGAAAATATTTTCACCAAATGTTGACTTCTAGCTTTAACATTTTCAACAGACATCTGTAGTGAGTTGAATACCATCATACACATTTCTATAGACAAATGATGACTAATTTATTAGGTGTTCAGCTTTGAGACTGCTGGCAAGCTAGCCCCTGAAATTAGTGTGTTTGCAACTTTGGTTCTTTTCGCTCTTGATTTTTTTCTGTCTTCTGTAAACATTAGCAAGAAAGAGTGTGCTGACATGCCAGCTGATGTCTGATGGCCAGGCTTTTGAGCTTTTCTTCTAAACAGTCTCTACTCTCCCTTCTCTCTTTTTCCCTTCTTGCATGGCATCTTGGGTCGGCCAGGAATCAGAGTCAGATCAAGAACAGGAGGAAGAGGTAATTTCATGACAACATCACTTGTTAATAATTGTGTCATTGCTATAACCACTCATAAGAGCACTTGATTAACCCATGTTCTTCAAAGGGGCAGGCAGTCGTTCTCAGTAATGCAAGACATAAAATGTATCCACCTCTCTGAATCTGTTTTCTCTTCCCAGAAACTGACTTCAGAGAATTTTAAAGTACCCCTGTAAATAGCTGTCCTCTTTGCATGAAGCAATATGTGTTTATCTGCCAACCACTGATATTTGAGCCACATTTTAGCAATTCTCAAAGGTTAATCTTGAAGATATACGGAAGTCAAAAGTTTTTTCTTTATGATAGATGCAAGACATGATACCTGAATTTTTAACTACCATATCCTCACAAGTTCCAAAACAGTTTTCAGAGGCTATTTTCCTGTATTCTAGCATCTTCTTAGTTTTAATTTATAACACAGACTTATTTATACATTCCTCATGTTCAGCAACAACAACAGCGAAAAGGTCTTTGGGCTTTTCAGCTACTTTTTTCAGAATAAAATCCAGAAACCAAAAACTTTGAAAATCCCTCAGACTAAAATGCTCTAAGTAATATTTGGTTCATCCATGAGATTGCAATAATGTCACAGTGTAAAATTACATTACTGAGAAGCAATTATAGAGGCAAGTCTTCACTAAGTGCTCACTGTACCTTGTTAACCCTAATCCTTCTTATATGCTATGTATATGCTAGGTATATGCTATTGCATCATGGATGAAAAAAAAAGCCTTAGAGGTGTTTTCTTGAAAAAAAAAAAACACTATTCAAGCTACACTTGTTTTAGCATTTAGCATTGTTTTCCTTATAAACATCTGAAACCAGTTGTCATAATAAGAAATGGAAGAAAAGATTAGAAAACTTTGTATAGTTAACAATCTATCAACGCCTATTTCTAGGATAGACAGACATAACTGTTCCTAATTGGATATAAAGATTTTAATATACATATTTTCTGAGTGTTTATAATCTACTTGAAGTACAAAAAAAGTTAAGAAAAATATAATCAATATCCTTGTACTTAGGATCTTAAAATGTAAGGCATTAGGATAGAGGATCCCCCTGAACTCAGTTTATCCCTGATGTCTTGGCAGTGGAGCAGGGTGAGAGAGGAGGTGCAGACCCAGTGTCCTGCCTTAGTGGCCACATACATAATCAGCATACAATAACAGTATAGACATTCTTGTTGTCACTGCAGACTCCCTGTCGCTTGCACCCAGCTTCTCTCCTGTATGCAATGACCCAATCCAGTACAGCTGTTAAAATCATACCTATACATCTTCTTGAAGAGCAATAATACTCGGATATCAACCTTGCTGCATTCACGAATAAATCTTTCACCCCAAATGTATGAATCTCCCATTGGACACTTTGAGAAACTCCATAGGGCAATGGATCCCTCCCACTGGGATTCTTTCTGCAATTTGGAGTGCTGACTTGTTATTAATGGTCCCAAAAGTACTTCTGTATAGAATGTCACACCCTGGCATGCTGTTTGTCATTCTCTTCTTTTTCACTACTAAATTGATACTTCAATAGCAACTTCATGTTTTTCTTGACCTTTTCCCTATTATATGTGCATTTCTAACATGAAATATGCCCTGGGTTCTGTCTTTCCAGAGATAACATATTAAAAAGGACTTCCCCACCTGTAGTGTCTAGAAAAGTCTTTTTTCAAAATTACATTAAAAATCACTGAGACTCATTAAGAACTGCAGCAAATTCCTCCTTTTTCTGATGCCACCCCGTATTTCTAACTGTGACTAGGAGCTTATTCTGCACATCAAGAGTTGTAAGCCAAGATGCTATTTGTAATCATCCAATTTATATATGTTTTCTTTCAGATCGATATGACATCAGAAAAAAGTAAGATTTTAAAATAAAACTGGTTTGTTTGCAAGCTGGCTATAATGAGAGAAGCATGAATTAAGATGCAAACTAGTTTCCATTACTAACCACTGTAATGATTACATTTTATCCTTATTAATCATTAATAAGTATCTATAAAAGCAGCTTGGCCAGTTAAATTACAAATGTATCTAATTTGTGGGCTAATTAGCAGTAAAGCGCAATTATAATTCATTTAAGCATTCACTTTCTTTTGACATCCCCGTTAACCCTGATATTGCTGTTATGCTTGTTTAGAAACCCAACCTACCGTTTTGTCCATTTGTTAGCATAACATTGTCACCTCATTATTTTTGAAGCACTGACGTGACAGTATCACTTTTAGATCAAGCAACAGTGGTTTGTGCAGAGTTCATGATTTTTGTAGAATACACCTGCAAAAGTGATACTGTCAATAATTCTTAGCTGAAATTAACCTTCCCCTGACCTACTCCACCCTTCCCTCCCTTGCACCCCTTACTGTGGTGAAGTGTCACTGAAATCTTTAGGGCTGAAATCTAACAATTTTTTTTTCTGAAAAGCTCTCCTTAAAAAAAAAAAAAACACAAGGAGCCAAGAATGCACAAATTAAACAGCCTTGGTTGAAATTACTGAATTGCATTAATGTCACAATGATATTTTGTTATCAGGCTATTGTAAAATAACCATACAAATCCCAAACCTGATCTAGAGTGCAGAGAACTGGTGTTTACAGACCTTCAAATAGCCATGCCTTTCAGGTTTGGAATACTCAGTTGATGTGGTTTGCTGATTGGCTGATTCTCAGTGACTCTCATTTCCTGTGTGGAAACTCAAGTTGAATTTTATGGGTTTTTTGACTCCTCCCAAATTATGACTTTTAATGTTTGTTTTAAATTTGTTTTAATTTATTACATTTCAAAGAGATATGCTGGAAAGAAGAAATCTGAGCCATATTTAATATGGATGTCTGGCCCTATATAATGAACTGAGGATTTTTAATCTTTAGTATATCATGTTTTACTCCCAGTTATTTGGATGGCCTTAACAGAGGTTTATCCTCACTAAATCTTTATTTATGATTGAATATTTGAGATGTGGTGAATCTTAAATGCTGAGTGAACACTCAAAGTCGAATGTTCACTGATTTGAATAGATTGAAGAAATCTGACTTAAACTATGTTTTTATGATTTATATATGCATATTCATATGCTGTATCTCCTCAGAAAAATACAGATTCTCTCAAGGGAAGGCACTTTTGTTTATATGATATTCTAATTGCCTTCATTGATTCTGCTGTTATTTCTGAAGATAATTTTATTCTCCCATTTCTTCTTCAGAGCTATTGTCCACACTTATTTGAATGATTTTCTTCTGCCACTTGAACACAAGCTAATCAAACTTGAATATCATTCTATTTGATTCAGTTAATAAAATAAAAAGGTGGTACCATAGCTATGATACCATGGATTCTCTTGAATCACTCCTAGGTGTCATGAATGCTCTAGAAGTTTCACATTGTAACTCATTTGGTTTTAATTTGAAGATAATCACTGAATAATATCTGGGTAGAGGATTATCTTTAAAGAGGGCTCTGGTGCAGGCCGCCTCTTATTTATTTATTTATTTATTTATTTATTTATTTATTTATTACAAGTAAATCCAAAGAAGTTTGAGTTTTCCTCCTTTGCTATAACAGTTGTGGGCTCCCTGAACCTAAGCCATGCATTGTCCATATCAATAGGTAGGGAAATAGACCTACTTCACCACAGTAATGTTTCACACATCTGCTCTGACTGCTCACTCTCCCCCTGCCCGTGCTTTTCTGCAAGGTGCCTCTCCCAGCAGTTTTATTCCACCTTTGCTTTGCATGGAAATAACTTGGCTTACATAAACTGTGCGTGTGTCCTGTGTGACTGTCTCTGATTTGGGTTGCTGTGCCTCACCTTTTAACTTTGGACTCACATATCAGTTTAATCACGGTTGTTGTTTCTGTTGTTTTCTTTCCTTTCTCCGCCTCCTTGTTCTGTCCATTTCGTGTCTAAACAAGGAGGTTGCTCCAAGGAAAGGACCATGCCTCTTAGCACAAGAGTGTTTGTTCCATCGTTAGGTGTGACTTTCCCTTAGTTGAAATGCCGGTTAGCAGCCGATTCAGATACATTTTGTCGAGTCATTGTATATGGGCAGAATGAAATGTGCTGAATTCCATATTTGTGTAGGATTTTGAATGTACGCACACTTTAGATGTTAGTCTGAGTTTGCTACTACTGGCTTTCTCCTAGAGGAAATCAACTTTCTGCAATTTTTAATGCTTTTATCCATTTTCCCCATGTTTTTATTTTTTCCAACATTGATCTGTAACATCTAAACAATCTTGAGATACCTCTGTGTAATTTCACTGCGTTCTTTCTTTGTTTTGATTTGTGATAGTTTTATGTGTGTATGTCTTGATTATTTGTACTAGCTTTGTTGTATGTGTGGATGTGCTACAAGTGAGAAAATTAAGCAAGTTATTTCCTGCTCATTTTTCCTTTTCAGTTTTTTTTCCGTTAGCCTTGCTTTGCTCTTGTACCCTGAGACCTTGTGGATTCACCATTCCCAGCCCGTTTTGTTGCCCTTCCCACCACGGCAGGAAAAGACGCTGTCTCGTTTCAGTCCTGATTGCATTTGCCAATATCTTTTTTGATTTCCATTTTACTTTCAATGTTTTTCATTTACATCAAAGATGATGAGACAGAATCTACAGAAACATCTGTCCTGAAAAGTCACCTGGTTAATGAAGTTCCTGTCCTAGCAAGTCCGGACTTGCTCTCTGAAGTTTCTGAGATGAAACAAGATTTGATCAAAATGACTGCCATCTTGACCACAGATGTGTCTGATAAGGCAGGTTCTATTAAAGTGAAGGAGCTGGCGAAAGCTGCCGAGGAAGAGCCAGGAGAGCCTTTTGAGATTGTGGAAAGAGTGAAAGAGGACTTAGAGAAGGTGAATGCGATCCTGAGAAGCGGAACCTGCACAAGGGACGAAAGCCACATGCAGGGCTCTCAGTTTGAGAGAGAGTTAGTGGAGGAGGATTGGGTTATTGTTAGTGCTGAGGAAATACAAGAGGCTAAGCAAAAAGCACCTGTAGAGATCACTGAATACCCGTGTGTAGAAGTTAGATTAGAGAAGGAACCCAAAGTCAAAACTGAGAAAGACCCAACTGGGCTAGTGAAGTACCTAACAGAGGATCTCAATTCCTATGAGTCTCCACACAAGGAGACCCCTCAGATACAGACCACTCAGGACACTTCCGGGGAGCAAAAGGAGGCTCCCTGTACTACCAGGGCCTCGGCAAGTAGAGGGAAGGATGCACCCTCCGAAGAGATACAAGCCACACAGAAGCAGCATAAGCCAAGCTTGGGCATCAAAAAGCCTGTGAGACGGAAATTAAAAGAGAAGGAGAAGCAGAAGCAGAAAGAAGAGGGTTTGCCAGACAAAGCTACAGACAAAACTGAACTGAAAAAAGGCAGCTCAGAGGAGTCATTAGACGAAGACCCAGGTCTGGCCCCTGAGCCTCTTCCTACTGAGAAGGCCACATCTCCGTTGATTGAAGAAACTCCCATTGGTTCCATAAAGGACAAAGTAAAAGCCCTTCAGAAGCGCGTGGAAGATGAGCAGAAAGGTCGGAGCAAGTTGCCCATCAGGGTCAAAGGCAAGGAGGACTTGCCAAAGAAGACCACCCCCAGGACGCACCCCACTGTGTCACCTTCCCTCAAATCAGAGAGGCACCCCCAGGCATCCCCTTCCTCTAAAACGGAGAGACACTCTTCTCTTTCCTCCTCTGCAAAACCAGAACGGCACACTCCACTGTCACCATCAAATAAAACCGAGAAACACTCACCTGTGTCCCCGTCCCCCAAGACGGAAAGACACTCGCCAGTGTCATCATCAGGTAAAACCGAGAAGCACTCACCTGTATCACCCTCAACCAAGACAGAAAGGCACTCCCCTGTGTCATCTGCAAAACCAGAAAGACACACACCTGTGTCCCCCGCAGGCAAAGCAGACAAACGTCCACCTGTCTTGTCCTCTGGGAGGACAGAGAAACATCCACCTGTGTCACCTGGAAGAACAGAAAAACGTCTACCCGTCTCACCCTCGGGAAGAACAGAAAAGCATCCAACGACTGGGAAAACTGAGAAGCACCTGCCCGTCTCACCTGGAAAAACAGAGAAGCAACCACCTGTATCTCCCACCTCCAAAACAGAAAGAATCGAAGAAACCATGTCTGTCCGGGAGCTGATGAAGGCCTTCCAGTCTGGTCAGGACCCATCAAAACATAAAACTGGACTCTTTGAGCACAAAGTGGCCAAACAGAAGCAACCACAAGAGAAAGGGAAAAACCGGGTCGAGAAAGAAAAGGGGCATACAACAAACACACGAGAATTGCAGAAAACGGAGAGTCAGACAATCAAACGTGGCCAGAGATTTCTGGTAATTGGAACTTCGGAACCCAAAAGGGGAATCCGGGCCTCCACCATAGGATTCAAGAAAGAAGATGCGGTGGGAGAAAAGGAGAAAGCGCTTGGGCCCAAAACAGATGAAGTTGTGCAGTCAACACCAGAAGAAGAAAGCCACAGAGACAGCGACATCCCCAAAGAAAAGATGGCAGATGAACAGGGTGACCTGGATCTCCAGATCAGCCCAGACAGGAAAACATCCACCGACTTCTCTGATGTCATTAAGCAAGAGCTGGAAAACAATGACAAATACCAAGAATTCTGCCTAAGTGCAGAAACCACTGAAAAGGTCCAACTGCACTTAGACCAAGTGCTCACCAGTCCTTTTAACACTACATTTCCATTAGATTACATGAAAGATGAATTCCTCCCTGCTCTTTCTTTACAGAGCAGTGCTTTGCCTGGCAGTTCTGAAAGCTTGAAACATGAAGGAATTGTGGGCTCTCCTTGTGGCAGCCTCATGGAGGGTACCCCACAGATCAGTTCAGAGGAAAGCTATAAGCATGAGGGCCTAGCAGAGACCCCAGAGACCAGCCCAGAAAGCCTTTCTTTCTCACCAAAGAGAAGTGAGGAGCAGATTGGGGAACCAAAGGAAACCACCCAGTTAGAAACACCAACAGAAATTCATTCAGAAAAAGAACATCCCACCACCAAAGACATGACGGTTGATCCTGAAGGGCCAAATTCCATGGTTGCTGAGAGCTCAGGGCCCTCTCCCGAATATTTGCGGGAGACAGCCACCCTAGACCCTTCTACAGATACATGTTCCAAACCAGAAAATGATTACCCTGGAAGTTCTAGTGTGACAATAGCCAGTCAAATACCCAAGTCATCCCATGATGCAAATCAACTTACATGTGGGGATTCAGCCCACCACAAGACACAAACTGACATTGAGACTCAGGAGTCCTCAACACCCTGCAATGAGAGGAAGGCCCCACCTGATGCTTCTGCAAAGGCAGACACAGAAACTGAATCCAAGCCCCCAGGAGTCATTAGAAGTCCCCAAGGGTTAGAACTTCCACTTCCCAGCCGTGATAGTGAGGTGCTCAGTCCCATGGCTGACGAATCATTAGTAGTGAGCCACAAAGACTCTCTGGAAGCCAGTCCTGTGCTAGAGGATAACTCATCACACAAAACTCCAGATTCTCTAGAACCGAGTCCTTTGAAAGAATCTCCGTGCCGTGACTCTCTGGAAAGCAGCCCTGTTGAACCAAAGATGAAGGCTGGGGTCCTCCCAAGTCACTTTCCTCTGCCTGCAGCTGTGGCCAAAACAGAACTCTTATCAGAGGTGGCTTCCATGAGGTCCCGGCTGCTCCGCGACCCTGATGGCAGTGCTGAGGACGACAGCCTTGAGCAGACATCGCTCATGGAGAGCTCTGGGAAGAGTCCTCTCTCACCTGACACCCCCAGCTCTGAGGAAGTGAGCTATGAGGTCACACCCAAAACCACAGAAACAAGCACACCTAAACCAGCTGTGATTCATGAATGTTCAGAGGAGGATGACTCTGAAAATGGCGAGAAAAAGAGGTTCACGCCTGAAGAGGAGATGTTTAAAATGGTAACCAAAATTAAAATGTTTGATGAACTTGAACAAGAAGCAAAGCAGAAGAGGGACTGCAGAAAAGAAACCAAGCAAGAAGAATCTCCTTCAGCCTCAGACCCAGATGCTGACTGTTCAGCAGATGGAAATGAACCAAAATACGTAGACAGTGTGGATGGCAAAAGTGATGTCCCTTTGTTAGTGACTTCAGAGAGCAGAAAGATTTCTTCCTCCTCAGAAAGTGAGCCTGAATTGACACAGCTTGAGAAAGGTGCTGACTCAGGGCTTTTACAGGAACCAGTTATTCGAGTGCAACCTCCTTCCCCACTTCCATCCAGCATAGACTCCAGCTCAAGTCCAGAAGAAATACAGTTCCAGCCTATTGCTGCCAAACAATATACTTTCAAGATGAATGATGATACTCAGGAAGAGTCACATACATCAGAAAAAGAAAAGGATTGTGAAGCCCATTTAGCCAAAGACAATCACAAGATTTCCACCATTGACACAGATAGGCCTGATGATGATCTTAACAGAGTTGCTGATCAGCCAAAAATCTGTGATGGCCATGGATGTGAGGCTGTGAGTCCTAGCAGCTCAGGCACTCCTGCCTCTTCAGCTCTCCAGAGTGTAACTAGTGCGGATGTTGAGGAACAGCTGGCCCTCCAGAAGGAAGCATTAGCTCTCTCTGACACTGACAAGAAAGACACAGGAGAGAAAGAAGTAGAGGCATCTGTGGTGGACTCTTCACGGGCAGACTGCCCTAGGGAAAGCTCTCCGTCTTTGTCCTCTTTGCCTCAATGTCTAGGATCTGAAGGAAAAGACTGTGGTGTAGACCTGTCATCCACATCTTCCACTACAAAAGAGGAGGTCATAAAAACAGATCAGGCTTTTCAAAGCCTATCAAAAGACTGTTCCGCTCTAGACTCATCTATGGCAATGCAGACAGAGGGATTTTCCATGAATAGTCCCATGTCTGACCTGGCTGAGACCGATGAAACCTACGATCCTCAAGTCATAAGCCCTTATGAAAATGTTCCCCCCCAATCTTTTTTCTCCAACGATGAAAGCAAACTGCAAATGCAATCAAGTCATACTACAAGCTCTCACTCTTCTGAAGTATATTCTGTTACCATCACATCCTCTATTAATGAGGTCACGGTGGAAAGCACCTGCACTAGAACTGTTTCTGGCCAAGAATCTAATAATGAGAGCCAGAAGATAGAGATGGAATCCAAGCAAGACAGCACCATGTGGGAAATGCAATCAGAGACAACTTTATCGTCTTCAGAGCCTTCTGTGCTAAATGCAACAGTCATCAGTGGTGAAAAAATAAGCCAAGTCATCATCACAAAAACGGATGTGGATTCTGATTCCTGGAGTGAAATTCGAGAAGACGATGAAGCCTTTGAGGCACGAGTGAAAGAGGAAGAACAGAAGATATTTGGTTTGATGGTAGACAGACAGTCACAGGGTACCACCCCTGACACCACTCCTGCAAGGACTCCAACTGAAGAAGGGACCCCAACAAGTGAACAAAATCCATTTCTATTTCAGGAAGGAAAATTGTTTGAGATGACTCGAAGTGGTGCCATTGATATGACCAAACGCTCCTATGCAGATGAAAGTTTCCACTTTTTCCAAATTGGCCAAGAATCCGGGGAAGAGGTGCTCTCTGAAGACGTGAAAATAGGGGCTGCTGCAGTTGGGCCCTCACAAGTAGAGATAACAGCTGAGTCACCAGCACTTTCAGAATCAAAAGAAATGGGGGATGATGAAGCAGACTTAGTTCCAGATGATCTGAGTGAGGAATCAGAGGACACACCTGCCTCAGATACTCAACTCAGCTCCCAAGTGGGCATTTCAGCTTCCACTGAAATGTCCAGAGAAGAGGACATTTCTACAGGGACCAAGGACCTCCCTGCCATGCAAATGGAGACTGCGCTTCCTGTGTCATCTTGCCCTGACGCCCCTGAACCAGGTGCTCAGGTTCAGTTAGATTTCTCCACTGTTATCAGGTCTGTACATTCAGGCCGAGATGATGATTCTCCCGATTCTTCCCCAGAGGAACAGAAATCAGTGATTGAAATCCCTACTGCTTCAATGGAGAATGTGCCTTCTGCTGAAAGCAAATCCAAAATTCCTGTCAGGACTATACCCACCTCAATCCCAGCCCTGCCCTCTGCAGAGAATGAGAATTCACTCTCTGAAGAGTTTCTGTCCAGTCTGGATGAAGAAAATAAGGAGGATGAAATAAAACCAAAGTCCAAAATCCCCATCAAAGCATCTGTCCAAAGAGCAGAGCAGCAGCTCTCGCAACCAGACTTGACTCTGCAGAAGACAGAAGACTCAGCAGCTTCTCAGGGACAGGACACAGCGAGGAAAACTCCAGTTGATGGAAGCAAATCTGAATCTGATGATAGCCCTTTGGACTCTAACACCAGATGCCCAGTAAAACACACAGGTGACACTGAGACAGAGGTAGAGACCAGAGAGAGAGCAGAGGAGCTTGAGTCAGAAGAAGGGGGCACGACACCAAAGATATTTTCATCCCGATTGCCAGTTAAGAATAGAAGTAGCACATCCTCCAGCAGTGGGGGCTTGAGCCCCACTAAAGAAAGTAGGGAGCATTTCTTTGACCTGTACAGAAACTCCATCGAATTCTTTGAGGAGATTAGTGATGAGGCTTCCAAGTTAGTGGATAGACTTACTCAGTCAGAAAGAGAGCAGGAAGTAGTTTCAGATGATGAAAGTAGTAGCGCCCTGGAAGTTTCAGTAATTGAAAATCTGCCACCTGTTGAGACCGAGAACTCAGTTCCTGAGGACATCTTTGACACAAGGCCCATTTGGGATGAGTCCATTGAGACTCTGATTGAACGCATCCCTGATGAAAATGGCCATGACCATGCTGAAGGTATTTGCCAGCCACTGGGATTCCCTGTGCTACGCATGTCATAAATTTGATATAGTTTTTTTTTTTTTGAATGTTTGTTTTATTTGGTGATTTGTGTCTCATTTTCTTTAAGCTTTTTTGTAGTGGTTAATGTATTTGTGTAAGCCCTTTGTGTTTTGTGCTTTCTCTGTATACTCTCGTCTATGAAAACAATCTCAAGATTGAGTAATGAGAATGCTTATGGAAAACATGAACATGATAACCAGGCAACAATGATCTTGCATTTCTTTAGCTGCTGCACGTTAAGGCCATGCAAGCTTTGAGTTTTGTTGTTCTGAAGTCCCAGGCTTAGTCTTGAGTATGCACTTGTGCCTTTATACATGAATATACTGGGTTTTATTTCACAGTATGAGGACACATTGCTTTTGCTTCTTCTCTTTGCATACTTTAAAATAATGTGTACTTACATTTTGTAATCATTAGGAAGCCATTTACTCAAGAAGAATTCACGTAATGTGCAATTCCAATTGTTGTGGATCTGTTTTTTATTCAGAAAGGTTGGATTTCAGATACCATTGGTAAACACTTTAAGCAAATTCATAAGGTAAAAAACTGCTTTTCATATATGTGATCAATGAATGGTGACTACACTCCAATTAAATGCACCAGACAACAAAAACTCAAATTTTGCACAATTTTAGTTGACTGTGAGGGAATGATGTCTCTGAATTATAAAAAAGAAAACCATAGGTGACTTTGAGGAGTCTCCTTTCATCTTCCAATATCTCTATAACAAAGACTAGGACACTAAATTTGAGCATAAAGTTTCATGATTCCGTCTAAAATGCTTCCATGAATCAATGAGAGTTGAAAATGAATTAGAAAATTATAACCTGTGATTAGTGTGATTAGTGATTAGTGATTAGTGATTAGTGTCTGAGCTTGATCAGTAGCAAACAGGCAGAAGCTTTGCTCAGAAAAAAACATATATGCACGACTTACACTTATCATCTATGTACAACTTTTGCATACAAATATGAATGCTATGTCCTCTGTTCTTTAAGAACACCAGAACACAGTGCATGGTTTTTCTGATCACACTGGATAAATACAGAATGGTCTGATCAATTCATGATCAAGATCTATTGTAAATCTGATTGACTGGAAGTCATCTGTGCTTCCATAGGCAAACCAATCACTCCACTTCGGCATCTCATATATGATTTCTCTGATGTTTCATCAACATGATTGTCTTCTGGTAGGCAGTATTCTCTGAGATAACTTAGAAAGTCCCAAGATAACTAGAAATAAACAACGTAAGTTATGTCCACGAACTAGTCTTGATTAAAGAGATATGGATGTATATGGTTTTCATAATTCATGTTAGCTTTTGTTCCCATTCCACCCTAGAAATCTGACACACACAACCAACATCATGTAAAATGTAAAAGCTAATGTGCTGCTGTCAAATATTTGGAGAAATGATTTCCTTTTTTGGATGACCAGTATTGTGGTCCTTCTCCTGTCATAGAAAACCTTTGGCTATTCTATTTTTGACCTTCTTTAGATCCACAGGATGAGCAGGAACGGATCGAGGAAAGGCTGGCTTATATTGCTGATCACCTTGGCTTCAGCTGGACAGGTAAATGAGTGTGACCCATTTTAAAAACAAAATCTGCTTGGTTTAAATGACAAAGATACATCAGTCAAGTGTTATTAACTATTATAAGTTCTTTTTTGCTTCTTTGCTTCAGAAAAATCATGTGACTAATGACAAAGTACTAAACAGCACACATGAGAATGTGGGTTCTATAGGTATCCCAGGGCAGGTCTTTCGTCATCCTCCAAAATAAGAATAAAGAACTTTAGATTTGAAGATATTGAGAGTACACCCACTTTCATCATTCACCATTGGGCAGTTGTAGAGATCTAAATTTAGGCGAAATGACTGAGTTTTAAAAATCCTTGCTAGATAAGACTATCATAAAATGTAATTTGAGATTTCACCGGGGTTCTTTTTTAGATCTCTTGTTTCCTTTTTGTATCTCTCGTTTCAGATAGCTTCGTTATAAGCAATACCCTAACTTGCTTTGGGGGAATATAGAAACAGATGACTAAAACTGGTTTCACAAATTTTTTGGGAAAGAGAATGTTTAAGTTTAGCAATCATATGTTAAATAACTTATCAAGGACTACCAAATTTTACAATCTATATATTTTTAAATAATGGTGTTTAGATTGAAAAGCAATGCCTTTGTGTCTATCTCTGATTTAACATAATCAAGCAAGATTGTTAGCATGGATTTTATTCTTTTATTCAAAACTCCGGTTTTGTGTATACATTTGTATCATTAGAAAAATAGTGTAAAGTTAATATTCTTTCAATATGTTAAGTATTTGACGATGAAGAGGAACTCATAATACTTTTCAAGACAGTTGGTCAATTTGAATAAAAGATTAGATGATGAAGGAGTATATATCTCTCAATTTTAATCATTTATATTTAAAATATTGATGAGCTTAATCTAATTGGTCGGCTTGGGAGATAAAAATATTCAGAATTATTTTACTTTAAATATATATGTCTCTATAAATATACATTAAATGTAATATGTGTATTTTAGTGCAAACTCAAACCCTATAACCACACACACAGATATAAAATGAAAAAGTGAATCTGTCTTCTTTACCTCTAGTCTTCTAGCACTATTTCTCAAAAGTAGCAATGATAATTCTTTCTCATGTATTGAGAGGAAATATTTTATGCCTATATTTATGTCAATTATTTCAAAGTAACCAAAAATTTACTTACAATTCCTTGGAAATATTCCATCAGCATATTTCATTCTTTTCAGTGGCTAGTTAATTCCACTGTATTAATGTTACTCAATTTTATCAGTGGTCTTTATCAATGAATTTTAGGTTTCCTGTTAATAGCAATAAATAATATTCTTGTGAATTGGTATATTTTATAGTGTATTTATGGAACATATTCTTAGAAGTAGCATTACGAGGTCGATGAGATATATACTTTAAAATTTCAAAAGATTTTGTCATATTACTCTTTAAAGAGGTCATGAGTATACACACACACACACACACACACACACACACACACACACATACACACATCCTAATACCCTATAAGCATCTATAGATAATGTTAGTGGTGGAATTTAAAAGAAATGTTCTGGGTTCTTAGCTAAATAAATTAACACTTCACAGACCTTTTACTCATAAATCATCAAATCAAAGAAAGGAGTTTATCCAACCAGCATAATAGAAACACAATCCAGATTTATCTAAGCATCCAGAAACAGGATTTAGAGCACTTGAAACATCACCATGATTATTAAAGTGAGAAACAATCCTATTGCTCTTATTTGTCTTGTTGCTCCTTTCACTCATTTGCTTTCCATCATCTTAAGAGGATAATCAAATGTTATTTATCTTATCTACATTTTAGAGTCAAATGGGCCTGAACTGTGCATATGTTATCACCATCCCATATACTTACTAGTATGACAATGATCAGTTTCATATCCATCACTAAAAAGAAAATCAAACTTGGTATGGAATAAAGGCATGTATGAGTCAATTTTAATGTGGAAAAACAAATGGAAAAATCTCAACTTCTCATAGCTGTACAATAATCCATCAGTTATACAACCACAAAGCAAACTCTGAAGTTAATGTGCTTTCAAAGTCATATTTTCTCTTCTAGAATTAGCAAGAGAGTTGGATTTCACTGAAGAACAAATTCATCAAATTCGAATTGAGAACCCCAACTCCCTTCAAGACCAGAGTCATGCACTTCTGAAGTACTGGCTAGAAAGGGATGGGAAGCATGCTACAGGTGGGTATAGGACTATGTGCAAAGGGTGTTATGCTACCGTTGGAAATGCCTTGCTTAACCACCTCGTTCTTGCAAATTTGGTAAACCTAAAATAACAAATCCCATCAATCCAATGTCTTACTATTAGCCAGCAAGAACAAGTAGTTGTCATTTCTAAAATATACACAATTGCATAATAGAATCTAACACTGTATGCCCATGAGCAGTGTTAACCATTGGGAAATGAAACTAGCCCTGGCTTCTGGGTGAGTGTTATTCAAGTCCTAAAGGTTCCTACATATTGACCATGGATAAAATTGCCTTCTTTAGCACTAATTTTTTTATTCTTTTGCTAATATTTCTTTTAATCAGATAAATAAAGAAAGAGAAACAGAAAGAGACCTTTCAATTGCTGGCCCACTCCGCAGATGCCCACAACATATGGAGCTGGGGCAGGCCAAAGACAGGAGCCCTATAGGTAGAGCCCTACAAAGACAGAACTCTACGAGTTCCCTCTTGGCTGACAGGAACCAAAGTACTCGAATCATGTCTATTGCCTCTTTACATGTATGTTTCCAAGCCGCTGCATGGTAAACAGAAGCAGGCTGAATCCCAAGCACTCTAATAAGGAATGAGAGAATCCCAAGAAGCATTTTAAATCTCTGTTCCAAATGCCTGCCCCAGTGTTATTCCAAATACATTGCATTCAATTCCTGCTTCGTTTTCCAGAACATTTTTTTTTTATATATTGAAGATTTGATTTGGGATGAAAGGCAGAGTTACAGAGAGGAGAGACAGACAGGAGATCCTCCATTCACTAGTCAGCTTCCCAAATGTCTGTAAGAGTAGGACTGAAATGTGGATTTGGTTGGTATCCTATGTGTTACCTGACAACTTTAATTTTAGGGATTCTGCCCATGCTAAGCCACCATTTCTGAGCCTCTCTCTTGTTTGTTTCTCTGTAGATGCCCTTAATTAAGCTTTGGTTGTTTGCTGAATTAATCTCCCCCCGCCAAAAAAAATAGGAGGATAAATAAAAGACATTTTTAAAGGGTTATCTCTTGGATGTAATAAAATATATTTGTCCAATATT
Source organism: Ochotona princeps (assembly GCF_030435755.1). Lineage (NCBI taxonomy): Eukaryota > Metazoa > Chordata > Mammalia > Lagomorpha > Ochotonidae > Ochotona > Ochotona princeps. The sequence goes on from NC_080838.1 coordinate 36,839,832, forward strand.
TCAGACACCATCCTCATTGAATGTCTTACTAAGATCAACCGAATGGATATTGTTCATCTCATGGAGACCAGCACAGAACATCTACAGGAGCGCATCACTCATAGCTATGCAGAAATTGAACAGACCATTACGCTGGATCATAGTGAAGGTTAAGCATTGTGTGTGTTTCGGGGTGAGGTGTGAATTCAGACACTGGACCTCTTGCCTTTCTGTTTTCAGAAAGTATACCAGAAGCTTTTGTGATTGTACATTCTTTTCCTTGCTACTTTGACTTCTCTGCCCACATTACAAATCTCTAATGTTCCCACTACCCCATACAAACCCACTGTTTACTTTGTTATCTTTCCATTCATTTCCATTTCCTTAGTTCCATAATGGCACTTCTGAGATTTGCTAATTTCTTTTTTTTCCCACTGTACCTTAGTCATCCATGTCTGTGCTCATAGCCTATATCATCTCTAGTGACTGTACTTCTAAATGCTAAGGTGACATGGTATGTTTATTTCCTCTGTTACTTGTACACCAATAATTCCTCAGCCCTACTGGGACTTCCAGCAGTTTGCTCTATCACATCTTCCATATTGAAGTATCCCTGATCTGTTGTTATTTACTGTCATGCTTGATAACTGTCCCCTTGAAAGATTTATATGAAAGGCAAAGTTGCAATGAGTGAGAAATGAAAGAAAATATCTTCTACCTACTGATTCACTCCCCAATTGCCATGGCAGCCAGAGCTTAGCCAGGCTGAAGCCATGAGTTAGGGACTTCTTCTGGTTCTCTCACAAGAGTGGAAAAGACCCAAGCACTTGTGCCATCTTTTGCTGCATTCTCAGACACAATATTAGCAGGGAGGTGGACTGGAAGTGAAACCACTGGGACTTGAACTAGCACCCATATAGGAAGCTGGTGTTTTAAGTGTCAGATTAACCCAATATTCTACCACAAAACCTCTCTCACATACACTCTTTCTCTCTTCCCTGTTTTTCATGTCTCTATTTGACACTTGCTATTTTTTCCTCAAATCGTCAGCATTTCTCCTCTCCTTATTTATTGTCAGCTAATGATCAACTGTCATGCTACCTTATTAAAAAGTAGGAATATATGGAAGCAAAGGCTTATATTCGCCTACCATAAAACCCACCAACATGTTTGCACTTCAATGAATACACTCCATGTTTCCTCCTATAACATTGGATGAAGTTTCATAGTTTTGCTGAAGCCATAATCTCTTCTAGAGTGCTAGAATTCATTCCTTTTGGCCCAGTCAAGGATGCTATTCATGCAACTATATATTCTGACTTTCTACAAATAGACCATGCCCCGTCATATCATTTAAGTAAAGCACATAGCAACTTTTACTGCTTATCCAATACCCATACACTACTGTTCTGTATATCATTTTTTATATTTTAAAGTATTTTATTTTTATAAAGTGAGCAAATTTCATGTATTTCACAATAGAAATCTAGGAGCATAATGATAATTTTCAATTCACCCTCGCTCCTGTCCACAATTTCTATTCACTCTGCTCCTTTCTTCCTTCCTTCCTTTTCTTTTTTTTCTTTTTAGTTTTTATAATTGCATGCTTTCAGTTCACTTGCAATCACAGCATAACACATGATTAGGTAAAGAACTAAACAATAGCAAGTAGAAAAAGACCTATTGTTCTTCAAGAGAATAGACAAAAAACTATAAATAATAATAAAATCTCAGAATGTCAGTTGTGCTCATATAGATTATATTTCTATACTCCGTGTATTAGCTACCAAAGATAAGGGAAAACATATAATATTTGTCTTTGGGGGACTGGCCGATTTAACTAAGCATGAGAGTTTACATTACATCTATTTTGTTGCAAAAGCCAGGATTTTATATTTTTATGGCCATGTACTCTTACCAAGCCATCTATTGATATACAGCTGGATTGATTCCATATTTTGGCTATTGTAAATTGAGCTGCCATTAATATGGGTGTACAAATAACTTTTAAAATACTTGTATATTGGACCCAGCAGAATCACCTAGTGGCTAAGTCCTCACCTTCATCTGCTCCATCTCCCTGCTTGTGGCCTGGGAAAGCAGCAGAGGATGGCCCAAAGCATTGGGACCCTGCATCCACTTAGGAGACCCAAAAGAAGCTCCTTGCTTCAGAAGAGCTCAGCTCGGGCTGTTGTGGCTGCTTGGAGAGTGAACCAGCAGACGGAAGATCTTTCTCTCCTCTCTTACAAAAATAAATAAATAAATTTTAAAAAGCATGTTATTTATTTGAAAGTGCTCCAGAAAGGGTAAGAGATCCTTCATCTGTTCATTCATTCCCCAAGTGGTTGCAACAGCAAGAGTTGAGCTAGACCAAAGCCAGCAGCTGGGAGTATCACTCAGGTCTCCCACATGGGTGGCAGGAGCACAAACACGTAGGTTATCTTCTACTGCTTTTTCCAGGTTCATTAGCAAGGAACAGGATCAACAGTGAAGCAGCTGGGACATGAGATGGCACCCATATTTGATGCCATTACAGGTGGCAACTTTCTGTGATGTGCCACAAAACTGATTCCTTCTCTATCCATTTTATCAGAAAATTGTTCTAAAGAATAGCCTGAATGGTCAATATGCCTTCTTTCTTCCCATTGTCTTTAGAATTGTCTCTGTTTTCCAATCTAGGCAATCACTTGTTGATCACATAAAATTCATTCTCTTCCTGGTAACTTCAGTGGGCAGTTCTCAGTCTTCAATGTAGCTCCTCTTTAATCATGTTTGACACAATTTATTGATCTGAAAATGTTGCCTTCAATATTGTTTTCCAGGTCACATTTTCACCCACCTTTCCACACTTGTCCTTAATTTACTGGCTATTCCTCCTCCATCTTTTCCTGTGCCTTCTTGTTTCTTGCATATCTAAGTGGTGTTAGTGTTCTACAAGAGCCTCACAGCTTGTCCCCACTCCTACCTCTCTCTGCAATCACAAACACCAGGCCTCCATGCCATTCCCAGAAAACCCGAGCAATCTACTGCGTCAGGACATTGGCACTTTCTGTTCCCTCCACCCTGGAATGTTCTCTCACATCATCAGATAACTTTTTTTTCTTACTTTATTCAGGCCATTACTCAGGTTTCATCTCCAAAGGAAGCCTTACCAGACAAGGCTTTTTACTCTAAGCCTTTACTCTGATTTAGTTTTCTCCTACAGTTTATGATAAGTACACACCTTCCAGGATGCAAGTTCAAGCAGGACAAAAGTTTTTCAACCTTGTTCAATGAAATACATTCAGCATCTATATAGTAAGTGCTCAATGTATATTCATCTGTTAAATAATGACTACATTGATGGATCTCAGTCACTTCTCCATAAAAAAAAAGTGTTAGTAACTCTTCAATGCCCTGGATGTAGTGAAATTTCCTAACCTGGCCTGACAGACCCTACAACAAAAAAATGTACTAAATCCAAAATGCTATGGTGAGAACTAAACAAGTTTTATATGCAAAGCACTTAGAACAATGAGCAACAGACAGTATATGGATAAAGTATGCCAAATTGGTTAGCTATCTATGATGATTATTATTAATTCTCCCTTGTCTTAGAGTATTCTATGCCCTATCACAGCAGATACTCATTTGCTCTCCTAAAGACATTACAACCTCCACATTTCTTTCTTATCAACTTATCCTTGAGTTGGTTGCCCCCATGTACATCCACTGGAACCACCCAGTATGATCATTAGCTATAAGGAAAGGTGTCTCTACATCTTGTGAGCTCTGGGTCAACTTCACAGTATGGCACACAAGGATATACTCAGTAGAGTTAAGCATCCACTCCGTGCTTAAGTCTGCTTGTTCTCACCTCCAGGGTTCTCAGTCCTCCAGGAGGAACTCTGTACAGCACAGCACAAGCAGAAGGAGGAACAAGCTGTGTCTAAAGAGAGCGAGTCCTGTGACCAGCCTCCTATCGTCTCAGAGGAAGACATCTCTGTTGGCTATTCGACTCTTCAGGATTGCATCCCCAGAACAGAGGGGGACACAGCACTCTCCCCTCAAACTCAAAAGGAGCAACTTCACCAGGATTTCTCGGGAAAAACGCAAGACCTGCCTGAGGAGTCATCTCTTGAATATCAGCAGGAATACTTGTGAGTTTCAAGAGAAAGCCATCATAGTTCCAAAGACATAGGCACCTTGGCAGAAGTGTCCAGTGTATGCCAACTGAACTCATTCAAAACTTGTTTTAAAACACCCCAGTATCAAGTGACAGAAATACTTTAAAAAAAAAAAAGAATTGTTAAGACAAGTAATTGGTACAGTCTGATAATTGTGATAGATCTGCTTGAATTAACTTCCAGTTCTAGGATCCCAGACTAAAATCCCTAAGTGCTTGAGTCCCCACTTCTGAATCTGCAGATTATTATAATTATATAGTCTTTTGTCATTTCAGCGGGTTGTCGGTGAAAGCATTGCTTTCATTACAATTATTCCCTGTGTGTTAGATGTGCCTCATTTTCCGTGTAATGTCCTTTGTACCAGGACTGATTTGGAGCACGAACAGTGACCTGGATTGTACCTTGTGGATGTTCATGGTGTACAAAAGGTCTTCAAAAAGATCATTAATATTTAATTATCAGAAAAAATATGCATTGCTTTCAAAATTGTTTTGTACTTTAAAACAAATGTGTCTTTAATTCCAGTTTTTTGGAAAACTTTTGAAATCCTCTTGTATAACAGCAAAGCTCCAAAGTGACTAATCATTAAAAATATAAGTACCATACAAATGATTCACACGGAATAAGATATCAATTAGTGAAACAAGATGTAGCAATGAAGGCACCACCTATGAAATTTATGTGCCATCGGAGTGCCTAGTTCAAGGCTTGGCTTCTCGGCCCCTTCTTCTCTGCTTCTGATCCAGATTCTTGAAGACAATCACCCTATAAAGCAACAAATTATGACTAATTTTTTTAATCTTTTTTTGTTGGTTACATTGCATTATGTGACACAGTTTAATAGGCAGTGGGATTCCCCCCACCCCTCCCCAAACTCCCCAGCCCCCCCCATGGTGGACTCCTCCACCCTGTTGCATTACCACAGTTCAAATTCAGCTGAGATTCTTTCATTGGAAGCATCTATCAGGCATAAAGTCCAGCATCATATTGTCCAGATAAGTTCATTAGTTCCTTGGGGAGACCATCTCTGGTCTGAAGGTAGAGCTGGTAGAGTGGTTTTGACATTTCAGCAGATCTGAATTGCTGCCACTCTCACCACTCCAAGCACAATGCGGTCTCTGGAGAATCCACTGATTGACACAGTCCATCATAGAGTCTCCATTTGCCCAGCACTTACATTGCCAACACATAGCTGAGGTGGCTGATCGACCTGCTCTGTCCTCCGTCAACTGATGGTTAGCGTTGGGTCTCTGCCTGCCAAATGGGAGATCAGGAGGGAGTTACTGGGTCTAAGCCTTGATCTGGCTCCGCATCAGCTCTCATGGGTTTTGGGGGCATGAATCAGTGAATGGAAAAAGATACCTCTCTCTCTCCACCCCTCCCCCATCTCTGTAGAGGACAAAGAAATGAGAGCAGCATAGAAATAGGTGGAAAGAAGAGGAGGATATCAGAGAGACTCTTTGAGCATTGAAGATCAGGGAAGTGATAGATAATTAAACTAAATCCGAAGACAGGAGCAAAAAAGCAAAGAATTTTCTTATTTTGGAAAGTTGTGACTAGTTGCATTGGAGTGCAACCAGTCAGTAGAGAAAGTTTCAGGGTTAACACAGCGCTCTGTTAAATAACAAGCTATTAGGAGCACAATCAGAATCTCTGTATATTTACAATGACAAAAACTACATAAACATGAGGACATACTTAATTCTGCTTCAAGAATTCCAGTTCTTGCCTCTAAAGCACTATTCTCTACCAAACCTTGTTAGGTAAGACTCCTTAAGTCCTCAACAATACATTGTATAGGAAAACTTTAAGGATCATTAATAAAAGGTATGTTTATTTATTTGAAAGGCAGAGTGACAGAGAGGGAGAGAAATCTTTCATTGCTGGTTTACTTCACAAATGACTGTAACAACCAGGGCTGGGCCAGGCTGTAGCCAGGTTCCAGGAACTCCATCCAGGTCTTCCACATGGGTGGTAGGGATGAAAACACTCCAGCCTTGCTTTCTCAGACCACATTATCTTGGAGTTGGAGGGGAAGCAGGGCAGCCAGGAAGATAACTGGCGCTCAGAAAGGGTGCAGGCTTGTCAGGTGGTGGTTCAACTCACGGAGCTACAACCACCAACCCCTATGATCATTGCTGTTGTTAGACTGTATCACTTTATCAAAGCTATATTCATGAGCTATGACTCTGTACTCCATCTTTGAACACTATTTGTCTTGGCCAAACTCATACAAACTCATGGTCTATGAAGACAAGCTCCATCTCCCCTTCCAGTTCCCTTGCTGGAGCAGTGGGAGCAAGGCAAGCTCCCCTGAGGGACACTCTGGCTGTTTCATTACAGTGTGACCACCCCGGGAACAGAAGTGTCTGAGTCTCAACCAGCTGCAGCCATCCTTAGCTCTCCCGGGAAGACTCCAGAGGAAATTGGTACCCCAGCGGAGGATGATAGACCATACCTCCAGACGCCAACGCCCAGTGAGCAGGGAGGCTCACCCATTGTACAAGAACCTGACGAACCACCACAGCCCAGCGGGAAGAGCTCTCCACGCAAGAACAGCCTGGTGATCCTGGAGTCAGTTGATGAGCAGCCACAGACAGTGGGGACACTTGATGCAGACACCTTTCAAAAGGTATGGCTGCCCTTCCTCTCTGTTGCCTTGCCTACCTGACACACACCCTTTTCCCCATTCCATGTCTCAAATAGTTGAACCCTTTTCCCTTTAAAATAAAATGGTTGCCCAAATCCATGAACATCAGCCACGGGACAGCTTCAATCCCTTTTGAATTCTGAAAACTGATGAATCTAGATAAAATGAAAAGCAGTTCTGGTGCTACCAATTGAACCACAAATTCCAATTGGGAACATTTTTGCTAAGAAAAAATAGCACAAGGGTGACATAAGGTAGCTGACTGGGCCAGTCTAGTCTTGTACAACTTCTCTTAGTACTACCAGGAAACCAACTGTGGTTGTCAGCTGGTATTTGGTTCCCAGCATAAACTTTTCTTTTCAGGGAGAGGATAATGTCTAAATTAGATTTACTTTAGGAATAGCATAGAAAAATAATGAAGTCAAAGTTAAAGTTGGAAAGTGTGGGTAGGACACTCTCACAGAACTTATTGAAGCCATGTACTCTGCAGATGTGGTCTACATAGGTCACACACCTCAGAATTCATGTGCAGCTTGGTCCTGCCTCAGATGTTTCAGAAAGTACCCCATATTTGTAACTGGCTTCCTGAAAATAAGGGCAGCCATATTTATAACTGACTTCCTGGGGAATTCTTACCATAAAAATAGGAGAACCTATTTGAATGACATTTAATGTAAGCTCAGTCAGAGACCACTCTCTTTTGAAATGGAATGGTGTTCAGGGACATTTTCTGCTTCAATTTTTTTTTAAAGTATTGATGTACAGCTTAGTGGTAAATATGAGTTATATGACAAAATTAATCTCAGGGAATGAAAGTGGTACACTATGTCTTTGGGTTTCTAGCTGTATTTGTTTTTATTCACTCTGAGGGTGAGAGTTGCTGTCTATATTTAGTTAAAATCACAGGAGAGAGTATGAAAGATTCAGGTAGATGAAAACTTTCCCTACTGGAGCATTTATTTTAAATAATGCACTCACTCCAGGAGTGAGCTGGTAGTCCAAGTGTGCCTTTGCACACTTTGAATTCTTTTTCCCTCAGGTCTTGAGCCTAAATAGATATTAATAAGAATGTTTTATATATGTGATCTTAGCTTAAGTTTCCAAATCAACTCAAGAATCAATTGCTTAAGAAAGAGTTACTGAGATATGTTTAATCTCCTCTATGCATTTAAATTAATTTTGATCATTCTGTGTGCACATATTTTATACAGTAGCGTGTTCTGCCTATTTATGGTTAACATTCAGTTGTCTCTCCTAAGCTTTCTGTTAACATTGAAACTCTCATGATCCAAATTGAGGGATCCAGCTTCAATCACTTTTCTTGCTTATCATATTTCTTTTTCTCATTTCTCATATTCATATTTTTCTCACCTTGTTTATTATTTATTTTGAGAGGCAGAGTGACAGAAGTAAAGGCAGAGAAAGAGATATTTTATCTGCTGGCTTATTTGACAGGTTGTCTGTGCCACGCCAAATCCAGGAGCCAGGAGTGCCATGCTTGTTTCCCACAAAGTGGCAGTGGCCCAAGTATGTGAGCTGTCATCTGCTGCCTTCCCAGGTGCAATTGTGGGTAGGCGGATCAGAAACAGAGTAGCCAGGACTCAATCTGAGCTGCAACATACATTGGCGGCATTGCAAGGGTCAGTTTAACCTGCAGCCTGCACTAGCACACTAGACCCACCAGTCATATTTGAAAGCAGCAACTTCCCAAGTATCTTTAAAATACAATGTTTTAGGGCTCGGCAGCGTGGCCTAGTGGCTAAAGTCCTCACCTTGATCCCATATGGCCGCTGGTTCTAATCCCGGCAGCTCCACCTCCTCTCTATCTCTCCTCCTCTCAGTATATCTGACTTTGTAATAAAAATAAAATAAATCTTTAAAAAAAATTTTTTTAAATACAATGTTTTAGAATTTACTTTTTGCTTTAGCAAATAGAAATGTAGGCAAATAATCAGGATATTTTGAAATATGTTAAGCAAGTTTAGTTTTCTCCTTTTCTAATTTTGTTTTTGATGAGGTTTATGTAGTTTATTAGGGTGCGACAGGTCAAGGATTAGGGGGAAATGGGTGAGACCATTGTTTCCAACATTTTTTTTCTTCCTGCATCTGCGGGAAGGGGAGAGATGTGGGAGAAGCCACACCCAGCATCGCTACCACCTCAGTGCCTGGGGATGGGGAACAGCCACCCAGGGTCCCTGATGTGAGCATGCTCTGTGGGTTCTGCTCAGTTGGTTTGAATAGTTTTGGAATGCTTTCAGTCTCACTAATTCAAGGATGAGGAAATCCTTCCAAGGTCCATTGACTGACTTAGTCCACCCTAGAGTCTCCATTTGCCCAGATATTTGCTGCGAATGGTTGTATTCTGCCCTCCATCCTCTGCTATGGTACCAGATATCCTCTGCAGGCACTGGTGGACTGCCATTTCCTCCATGTGCATCTGGGCATGCCATCTATTGCTCTGTTCAAACCACTGAGGAGGCCTGATTCTGACACATGCATTCCATAGTCAGACCACAACTCCTGTGGTTCTCCACACAGTTGGAACAGTACAGCTGGGAGATTCCTGAAAGAAACCTCATCTGAAGTGATCCCAGATCTGACTCTAGTGTGTGCTTGTCAGTATGGAGTCCAGCTCCAGCCATCAACACTTCAGCCTACACATACAATGGTAGTTGCAACTGCTGGGTCAATTCTGTCTCCATCCCTATCTCTTACATAAACCAACAGATGCTGTGCTGCAGACCAACTCTTGGAACTCATGTTCACCAGAGAAAACTACTGCCTAGTCAGAGAGACCCCCAATGACCCCCACAAGGCCCACCCCCAGCCCTGGTTCCTGTGCTTACCAGTATGTGCAGTGGACTGGTCAAGTCTGTCCAACATCTCATTCAGCGCTCATACAGGTCATTGGACCCTGAAGCCTAGGTCAACCCAACCAATGCCAATATCCAGCCCACATTCATGCTGGTGGGTGCCACTACCAATCTGGTGAGGCCCGCCCCCACTCCTGGTCTCATGCTCACCAGTGAGAGTGAAACATCTAAAACATTAGATTCTATTAGGAAAGATTGATTCGGTTTGTGACTCCCAAGATTCAACTTCTCATAAAAAATGATATAATAACCTTTGTGTGGCTAGGGACCCTATTTATTATGAAACCTAATTCCATCCCAGCTTCTCTGCAAAAAGGCCTACTTACTATTATGCTATTATGCATAGCTCACTTTCTTTTTTTTCTTTTTTGCAAGGGAAATGTCACTGAAAACAGCTACAGGTAATTTTTGTTCCTGACAGGACGTTTTGCTGCAAACAAGAGCTGTTCCCATACCTGCAGGTTAAGAATTCCAGTGTCCATGGCCCAACATATTCATTTAGCCACTAGGCTCTGTGTTGATATGCAGAAACAAGTCACAGGGGGAGGTAGCTGAGTTCCTGGACACAAAGTTTTTCCCACCATGCTTAGAAACCTGGTTGACTTTCTGGAGGACAGACCCACACTTGTTTTTACTCCTGCTGATACCAAGCCAAAGCCTTCAGGAATAAAGCTTTTAGGATTTGTGGTGAGTCTTAGCAGAAACCAGTAAGAAAGCCACTCCTTAGTGTGCTAAACAAGTCGGCACTTCCATGCTTCCCTCAGGAGCTAACAGAGGAATTAGGGGAGCTGGAGGTCAGCTCAGACGAGGAGGCGACAATAACCACCAGGGTTGTCCGTCGGCGAGTGATTATTCAGGTACCAGCTGCTGGATGACTGCACGCCCAAGCCAGGGCTGTCCTGCTCCCTTACAGAGTGACCCGGCTGGAGCAGTGAGGCTTGGCATGCTGCGTAGGTAGTGCATGGGCATTGGCAAGCAGATCTCTTAACGCTCTCAAACTCTCCTTGGAAAGCGTGCAATAGAAATGACATCTGCAGACTGACCTGCACAAGAGTGAACAAGCAAGAGCAACATGTGGTTCCTTCAGTTCCACCTACATCACCTCTTGCTTGTTGGCTGTTGTGTGTTTGTTTGAACTTTGGCCTAACTGTGGTCAGTTTCTCCTAAGCATGTAATAACCTACCTGCTTTTATCTTTTTGTTTTGTTTCCTTAACCAACTACTTGACCGGATTTTACATTTCCACCATGCCTTTCAACATCACTTTGATGTTTTAGCATTCCCTACATCACAAGCAGGAGGGTGTAGTTATTCAGAACCTGTGCTAAATACCTGAAGTGACCCTATTCTCTCTACCATTTAGGGAGATGACATGCCTGACCTCCCCCCAGAAACCGTCACTGAAGAAGAATACATTGATGAGCATGGACACACTGTGGTGAAGAAGGTATTGACTAATGCATCCCACTATCGTATGCGAAGCTGATCATTGTCGAGGCACTGTAACTCAAATATAGATTCATAAAGACTGGAACTAGTGTTTTGGCACAGTGGGTTAAACCAATGCCAGCATCTCATATGAGCACCATTTCACATCCTGGCTGCTCTGTTTTTTATCTAGCTCCCTGCTAACGGATGTGGTGACATACTGAGATGGTTCAAGTACTTGGGTCCCTGCTGCCCATGTGGGAGACCTGAATGGAATTCCTAACTTCTGACTTCATCTTGGCCTAACCCTATTTGTTGTGGCCATTTAGGGAGTGAAGTAGTGGGTGAATAATCTCTTTATCTTTTTCTGTCTGTCACTCTGCATTTCAAATATATAATTTTAAAACAAGGATGCATGAAGGAAATATTTTTCAGGTGACTAGGAAAATCATCCGGCGGTATGTGTCCTCTGATGGCACAGAGAAAGAAGAAATCACAGTGCAGGGAGTGCCACAGGAGCCTGTCGACATCACCGAGGAGGACGCCTACTCCAAAGTTATAAAGCGGGTCATCCTGAAGAGTGATATCCAACAGTCAGAGGTGGGAGGACCTGATCCCAACTCTCTTCTTTTTCAGGGGTACAAAATAGAGCTGAGCCAGGACAAGAGAGAGTGTTGAATCATGGTGGCCTCACTTTCACTTTTAAATAGCCATCTGCTTGTGGTTGCACATTTGTTTCTTGTTTTGTTTTTATTTTCCTGTGTGATTTTGTATCATTTCAATATCATTTCAGGGGGTTTTATAGCCATCACTGTCTTGGATCCATTTTATTTTTAATTTTCTACTTCATTCATAGTTAATCATAGAAGAAATCCAAAAGTTAAATTTTACAAGAAAAAAATCCATTTCTTGCTGCCAGTTATATTGATATCTCATATGAGCTGAAGTCCCAGCTGCTTCACTCCAAATCTAGCTCCCTGCTAATGTGCCCGAAAAGACAGCAGAGGATGGCCCAAGTGCTTGAGTCCCTACTTACCCACATGGGAGTCCTGTCTGGAATTCCAGGCTCCTGTCTCCAGCCTGGCACAGCTAGGCCATTGCAACGATTGGACCATTAGAGAACGAACCAGCAAAAGTAAGATTCCATGCCCTCTCCTTCCCCACTCTCTCTCTCTTAAAAAAAAAAAAAGAATTCCTGGTGTTGGTGTAGTGGCGGAAGAGGCTAACCTACCCCGGTGCTGGCATTCCATCTGATCATACTGAGGAGATACAGCCGTTAAACAGACACTGCCAACTAATTATGTCTTTATTATTATTTTTTTCATTCTTCTTGTGTTTCCCAAAATACTATTTTCTAGAAGGCAGGTATAGAGTGTTGTAGTTTTGTTCTTAGCATGGAAAAATCCATTACTTGTTACCTGTTGGCATCCAGAAACTGCATTGTCTGTCCTTCATTCATTAGGTCACTTTGTCTGAACCCAGCATTTTGTCCAGTACCTCCCAATTTGAGGTTGAACCAGTGGAAGGCCGTAGAGTCAGCAAAGTTGTTAAAACAACTATGGTGCATGGAGAGAGAATGGAGAAACATCTTGGGGATTCTAATTTAGTCACTGATCTTCCTTCAGCCAAAGATGACTTTGAAGAGGTATAGAAGCATCAGTATTTTGTTTTTTCTCTGTGCATTCATTTCATGTTTGCTTTGTGTTTGAAAAAGAAAAAAAACTTATTTGGTCATTTTGCCATTCCATATATAAATTCATGAAAGAGTACAAAGTTAATTCAAGGGAACAAAACTCCTGTCTGAATAACTTGCATAATGAGGTATAATTTATTCAAATTGCACTGATCCTGATGTCCCCTGAAGAACTTTTAAAGGGACCAAGGTTGTACCAAAATGAGTAAAAGTGCTCCCTGCAATACCCTACATCCAATATCAGAGTGCTGATTTACGTCCTGGCAGCTCTCATTCCAATCCAGCTTCCTGTTAATGTACTCAGAAAGCAGCAGCAGATGGCTCCTCAAGTGCTGTGCTCGTTTCACTCACATGGGAGACCCAGATGGAATTCCAGATTCCTAGCTTCAGTCCTGGACCAGGCCAGGCCACTGTGATCATGTCAACAGTAAAGGAGCAGGAAAAAGACCTGTGTCACCCTGTCTTTCAAATAGTCTTTAAAGAAAGAGTTCTTTTAATTCCTGCTGGCAGTGACTCATTTCTGCTGCAGCACACTCAGAATCTCTGGGTCTGAAACATTGTCATTCATTCGGTTTTAAAGTTACAGACTTGGCAGACAGATGACATAGTTGCCACTTGGAATGCTTGAGCCTTTCTCAAAATGCCTTATTTAAGTTCTGACTGTATTTTCAACTCCATCTGTTTGCTCATGTTCACCTTGGAATGAAGCAGGTTAGGGTCACGGCTCAAGTAGTTGGGCATCTACCATGGGAGACCCAGATTGAGTGCAGGACCCAAGCTTTGTCCTCTCTGCCTCTCTTTTTTCCTCTCTCTATCTTCTTCCTTCTTGCTTTTCTTCTTTCTGTCTCACTCTTGCTCTCTCCCCCGACTTTTCAACTAAAAGGAAAATAAGTTTCTTTTAATGAATTGAAACACTCCAAATGAATAAGGCAAGGAAGTAAAGCTACAGAGTAGCTTTGCTGACTAACATCTTCAGATATTGTCAATGCTAAGCAATACAGAAACCTCAAATGTGTTTCATATTCAGACATAGGAAAAATCATTTGTAATTATTTAAGTCCTGGTTGCTAATAATTAAGAAATAAATCCACCAAGACAGATTCACACTCTTAATGAAATACCAAAATGAAAACATTTTAAAAACCCAGATTTCATAAGTTAGTAGCAAGCAAGTTTAGTAGTAAAATTTGACATAAAACTAGCATAGAACTATTATGATAGAAAGTTTTTCCACACTATTTACAGTAAATATTCACAGGTTTTACTGTTGATATAAAAAGGATTTAAGTATAGGAAACTGCTTATACTTTCTTTGTGGTCTCTGAAACCCATCGGACCCCTGGTGCTTTGATTAATTAATCACAAGCTCATGTAACAAGCATCTACAAAGTATGTTTACAGTTGGAAACTTGTGAGACCAAATGCTATGTGTGTGTTCCATGATGCACAATCAATATAACATATATGAATGCTTGGGATGTTAAAAGCAAACTTTAATTGCTTTTAGTTCTTCACATTTTGATAATTTGCAATCTTGGATTTCAAAAGGTGAAATACCTGAATTTTACACTGGGACTTTGTTTATTTGTTTGTTTGTTTTGCCTCTGATCCTTGTATTTGTCATTAGAACCTTCACTGTAAGAAAAAAATAGTGATGTGAGGAAAGAATAAGTTAAGTCAAATGGTGCGAATATTAATTCAAGCTTTTTAAAGACTTTTAGCAAATCTTTACAAATTATAGAAATGTTAAGGGATGTATTCAATAGAACTCAATTCTCAGATTCTCTATTCAACTTTTATTTATCTTTTCAGATACATGTTTTCCTAGTGACTATGAATGAGTAAATAACAGTATGTTTTCGAGTCTGCTATTTATGATGAGTTTTTTCTTGTTTTCTTTCCTTCTTACTCAGGCTTTGAGTTATGCAGGTAGCACAATGAAAGTCCACTTTCCCAGTTTAGTAGAGAATGAAATCCTGAAAGAGGATGGATCAGTCATTAAAAGGTTTGGGTTAGCATGGGGTGATGCTTTGGCAACTAACACTGAAAATTTCTCCAAATTTAAGAAAAGTGTTGTCTATCTGCTTTCCCTGGGACCCCTCAAGAAGTGGCAGTTCTTTCTTGTAAGGCTTTGGTTAGTTGACAGATCCGGCACCATGTTGTATCTTGAGCGTTGTTCTGATGCTGTAACACAACAATAAGACACAGTGAAACTCGGACACATGCTTGCATAGCCTGACTGCCTGGACTTTAGCAAATCACCAGTGTAGTTGAAATCATCCATCATGGATGGTCCATCGTATTGACTGATTTGGGAAGTATAGGGCAAAGAATCTGATCTAATCCTTATTAGCTGATTTTGTAAGCAGCTACATTCAACTCAGTCTTAAGAGATCACTACTTTGAATGATAAATACTTGCTTCTTTTAACAAGTGGTTTCATAATTCTGCATGCGTGTGAAGTCTGCGTGAGTGTTAAGAAAGTATTGTGAAAGCAATGAGCAGGACATTTTTAAGAGTAGAGAATGGGGGTGATGTGAATGCTCTGATTTGGTTCATGGCCATCATGGATTTGGTACATTAACTCTGTCTCATTGTCTGTTCCTACTTCTCTTTGGTTCCCTGGCAGCACTGTGTAAGCAATAGGACTAATAAAGTATTCTCAGCTTCTCAGTCAAAAGACACAATGGAAATCCAGGTTACTATTGTGCTTTTCATTTCATTGAAAGGGAAAGAAAGATTGTCATTTATAGTACTCTACAAATCTATTTTAAACCCTAGGAACATAATAATTAGAACAGCAAAATTAAAGGTTTTCTCAAAGTTCCACCCTCCAATCAAATGTTAAAAATCTGCAGGAGCTAGGATTTCAAAAGAGTGTAATTTTTCTCTCTGAACTTTAAAAATGCCACATGAATTGAAGATAATGATTTCTGTACTCTGAACTCTTGTTATTCAGACAAAAGCATAGAAGCTCTGCATGTCCTCCATCATATAATCTTTAAACTAGAATAGATCTGGAGACCAATTAATCTGAAGTTTCTCAAATACAGTTGGGGAATTAAAAGCCAAGGATATGAACAACATGATTGAGTTCCAGCAGTTAGTTATGGAACTCTATTTGTAATGTATAATATTTGTATCTTGTATGTGGGTAAGGATATTTTAATCACATGTATGTACATATTCATAAACACACTCATCTGTTTGCCTATATAAAATACTAAGGAATGTCCTCTGATGGAAATTTCTCCTATGACACCAATAGTTGGAAAGATTTGATTAGTTCTTGGGTGGAAATAGTCAAATGTTAGCCTGTGTATAGAGAAAAAAACAAATGCATGCTGAATAATTAGGAAAACACAATGTGATTTCCACCATTGGGAACATTTTCAACCTTTCATCAAGAGAACCCATTTAAGTTTCCTTTCAGATACACAATAATTTAAATAATATCAGGTAAATGAGGCAGCATTAACAAAAAGAAGGAAGCAAATATGACCAAGGGAAAATGAAGTATTTTAACTGAAATGGGTTGTTTGAAAGTGGACGGAACTCCCAGCTTTTTTTATTATTTATTATTTTTAATTCATTAATTACATTGTATTATGTGACACAGTTTCATAGGTACTTGGGTTCTCCCCACCCCTCCCCAAACCCTGCCACCATGGTGGATTCCTCCACCTTGTTGCATAACCACAGCTCAAGTTCAGTTGAGATTCCGCCATTGCAAGCGCATACCAAACATAGACTCCCAGCTTTTAAACACAAGGAATCAGCAAGGAAAATTTCTGAATCAAGTCACCAAAACTGATTCTTTTCCCATAGTGGTTTTAGGTGAAGATGCCTGGGAAAGCAGTAATTGCTTGGGGCTTGTGTTTGTTCTGGCTCTTGTTTGCACTGCATTCTAACTCTGTTATATTTTCGTATTTGGTGTATGACTTGGTTTCCTTAATATTTGGTGTCCTGATTTGTTAGAAGAGTAAAACACATTCCCCAGATATTTGTGGGATGAAGAATTATATCTTCAAGTAGATAGTGAGCAGAACTGAATGACCAAATTATAATGTTGTCATCAGCAGGTGGGGATATAGGAAAATGGAACTCTTTGAAATCAGTGCCCTGAATCCAAGTGTGATTCTATGATTACTTTTTGAGGGAACTATTTTAAAACACCAGTTCATCTATGTAAAGTGTTTTTAAGGATTTAAAAAGTACTCCCTGCTCTAAAACATGATTTCTAACATGAATCACTTCAGAGAGCTGACAAAGTTTCTGTTGATGTTTTACTAATCACTTAATATAGAAATATCTATAGGTGAGGCCATGAGTACTGTAGCTGTGAACCTCATCACTGGGTGTATGCAGGTTATATAGAGGAAGAGTGTAATTTGCTCTTGTCTGCTTCCTCATGCCCCTACCCCATAGGACAACGCTGAGTAAAGCCAGAACACAGAAGAGGGCTGTGGTGAAGGACCAGCATGGAAAACACATTGACTTGGAGCACCTGGAGGATGTGCCAGAAGCACTAGACCAGGACGACCTCCAGCACGATCTCCAGCAACTTCTCCGGCACTTCTGCAAGGAGGACTTGAAGCAAGAGGCCAAATGAGGAGCTAACCAATTCTCCCACCAGAAACCTTGTGTTCACTCAATATGCAATTTCCCATTTCTGCACGGGAGTGATGTAACTGACCTAACCTACTGGGATATCCTGGCATTTCCACTGTTAGCAAATATACTGCATTCTATTTTCATTTCTTCCCTACCCCACCCCCATCCTCTTTAATGAAAAGCTAATTTGTGACCAAAGATAGCATCCTTCATTTTGGATGCTGTATCCACTACTTAGTTATATCTGTACTAACCTGGGGATCGGCCACCTCCAATGTTCTTTGCTTCTGCGCAAGCTCCATGAAAATCCATTGATCGGAAGAACTTCACCTGCAGACCTCTTCAAGTGACAATTTATAGGAACCCTGCAGAGGGATTTCCATGTACAATGTATATAGCTGAAATGCTCAGATGAACAACATATTAAAGTTAAAACCACTGCCTATCATGACTACATCGGGCATCATGGAATAAAAGGCCCCTAGAAATTGATGAACAATGGTTAATAAGATATTGCTAACACAATCGAATGACAATGCTGTCCTACTACGCAAGAAGCACTTCAGACCCGTTGTGACCTTAGAACTTCCAGAGTAACCATTGCTCCCAGTTAAAGATGGGTTAATAGCCTTGAAGAACCGTCTTCATGGAGAAGTTTGTGCTGGTGCTGGCCAGACATGATGTGTGATTCTCCAACAGCCACTCACAGGGAGGGGAGGAAGGGAGCAGGAGTGAAGCAATGATGTATCCAGGAGCTGGCAACTACATGCTGTGGCTTCCTAGCATCTTCAGGTCTCTTAAATCTTGGACACATTGGCAGGGTATTTTACAAGCTATAACTACTGTAGTTTTCCAGTTTCCATTGCTGCTTTAGCAAACCATGCTGTCTTACTAGTGGCATTCTCTTCTGGCCACTGCACTGTAGATAATTCATTGGAAACAAGACTTGCCCACTACTCAAAAGGTTAAAGCCCTTCACCATGTTGGAGTGGTTTCTTTTTTCTTTTTTCCAGGTTTATATCTTCTCTACTACCTGCATGTGGCATTCAAAAATCAAATCCATGGTCCAAACGCTCATCTAATCACGTTCATAGTTTTCATTCTTTTTACCCTGAGTGAACACTTCACTGTCCAGCTAGATCTGTTTTTCAGCTTGTCGATGAGATTGAGAAATCTTTGAGAATTTGGTTTTGGTTAAAATTTGGGATTTATTTTTTTTAAATCCATACTCCCTTGGAAATTCTGAAGTGCATTCATGCACTTTTGTGTTTGTTTGTTTTAAGAAAGGGACTATAACAATCCTAGTGACCCCAATGTCCTAGTCCATATCCTTCTAGTGGTTGAGGCTGTGTAGCATTTTAACATACATATATATATATACACACATATATATTCACAAATATATTCAGAAATGGCATACATTTTCAATCAGTTATCTGTTAAAGAAAGTATATTCAAAGAAGATGAAACTTTAAAAAAGAAAAAAAGAATCAACCTTCCAGGAATTGAACATTTTCCAATTCTGTCTGGTCTTTTCCTGTTGTGCAAAAATGACTCATCGCTCCAAATGTCAAAAACAAATGTGGCAAACAATGGCACTTCATCATTTAAAATAACATTGCCAAGAGAGAAAATTTCCTAAGAGGGAGGTTTCCCATAAACCAAATCTCCTAAGTCTCAAATGCTAGTGCTTTTTGGCAGTTGGGTAGGAAATAAAGCATTCTTTGGCAGCCAAGATGAAAGAGGCCCAGGGTGAAACTTTTTGAGACACACCAGGGCCTTCTTGTCAAACTTTCACTGGAGCTCAAGAAAAGCATTTCTGTTGTGCTGTTTGCAGTGCAGATGATGTCTGTGTAACAACATAATGGTTAGTCACCTTTTCGATTTTGATTTCTTTTTGCTGTGTTATCAAAAAAAAAACTTGAATACTGTGAGAAGAAGTGAATTTTTCAGTTGACGAATCAGCATCTTGTTCCCATGGTGATAACACTAATTGAATATATCTATGAGGGCATGTATTAGTTAATGGAAAAACTACAACACTAACAATACATAGCTGCAACGTGTACAATGGCTGATTTAATTCAATAAAATGTACAAGTGTTAAATGTGGCAGCAGTGCTTTGTTCTTTTCTATCACAACTGTGCGATTTTAGGACAGTAAGACACTGCAGACTTGAAAGTAACAAAAAATATAACTTGCTTTTTAGTGTTTTTATTTAGTAACTGGATATGTGGCGTCCCCGGTGCTATCAAACACTAGAATAGATTCTATCCTTGCCATCAAAGAACTTCCACTGTACATTACACAAAAGGGGAAGAAATGAAGGTTTATTTGCAGTTTTGTGATCACTAGGAAATGTTTAATAGGAATTTGGGGGAGATGCGGAAAGGGAGCCTGGTGTTGATAGCATAGCAAGAGAGTAGGGTAGCTTTGTATTCTTGGTTTTGTCCCTAAGACCAGAATCACCTGAAACATTTCTACCTTTGGAACCCATGCTTAGCTCTGGAGTTCAGTTTCTCTCTGACATCCTGTGAAGGAGGTACTAAATGGAGACATTACTATAAACAAAAACAGGACAAGGCGCTATAAAATAGAAATCAGTTGTGTCTGAAGTATGATTTGTTTTTTTGAATAATGCTACATTTTTTTAATGGTGGAAGCAAAAATGTATGGTTTAGAAATCAAGTAGATTTTATTTAGATATTATCTAGTTTTATATATCAAGCCCACATGGTCTTATTCATCTGCATCATTAATTTGCAAGGTCTTTTAAAGCTAAAGTATTAAATGATGCTTGAAATTTCCCAAAGAAAGCAAAGTAACTTTTGTTCCAAGGCAGGAGCGCCTGTATGACCCTCCAATTGCCACCTGGTTGTATAATGTGCTGTGCTATCTGTTCTTGGGAAGTCTGGACCTACCATACCTTGGATTTTATTAAAATGATAAAAGAATCTGAATGCGCATGGTCTTCTCATGTTTAGTTATTCACTTTGCCATGCCTATTTTTAAAAAATGAACGTCTGTGATTCACATGTCCTTTGATGGAAATATTTTGTAAAGTGAGGTGAAGATAGAGCTTCCTAATGGAGGGTGGGTTATATGCACTCTCTGTGTACTCACAGACAGCTTTATGAGTCAGAAAAAGGTGAAACTTATGTCTTACCACTTTGATATAGACTTGAATTAAATCTGAAGTTAGGTTGCTTGTGGAGTCATTCAATTTTGCATCAGCAGAGTGGGTCTGTATGTGGGCTAGTGGCACATGAGTAAAATGGACAAGAGAAGCTAATCATATTTTTAATACAAATCAACCTAGGTATGAGGTTTCCTTTCATGGAAAAAATGATAAACTGTTTAATTTTACTCTGCCATAAAGAAAAATTCTTTTAAAGGTTTTGTCTTCAGTGACTCCCCCCCACCTTGCTGAAAAACTAAACTCTCTTTTTTTCATTCAAGGTATGACTTTACTTTCTTATCTAACTGAAACTAGAATTACAATCAGAATGAACAACCTTGTGAAATTTATAATGCAATTTTATGCCATTGCAGGATTGGAGCCTTTCAAGATATCTGGCAGGGGAGGAGAACTTCCAACTCCTGCACACACATTTTGAAGTACTCCTATTTGGTTATACTCAGATTTTCTGGTAATAATAAATTTGTCCCCTTGATTTTTCAAAAGATTTATTTGAAAGGAATAATGACAGAGAGGGAGAGACAGAGAACTTCCATCCATTGGCTCATTCTCCAAATCCTGCAACAACCAGGGGTGGACCTGGCTGAAGGCAGGCTACAGGAATGGCATCAGGCATTCAAGCACTTGGGCCAACAGCTGTTTCCTTCAGGGAGCACCAGCAGGCAGTTGAGTCAAACATTAAGTGGCTAGAACTTGCACCCTTGCACTCCATTATGGGGTGTAGGCAAACCACACAGAGTCTAAGCTGGGTGCGAAAACTCCTGCCACATCATTTGCTTTAACTCCACAGTATAGAGAAAATGGTACATGTGTACACTGGGTTTGTCCGTTAAATGTGGTACCCAGAGAGAGTTCGTCAATCAACCGAAAACAATCACTTGGTAAGTGCTTTTTAAAACTTTTCTCCAAGATAATGTGACAGAATAGTTAAATATGTGATTTTAGAATAAGGCAGACTGGATTTGATCCACATCTAGCAACACCTAGTGGGCAATTTTGGGAAAGTGTGCGTACTGGAACACAAATTCTTTATCAGTAAAAACAGAGATGCTAATGCTTGCCTCATCACAACAGATGTAGAGAAATTCAGTTTCCCCTGCCCCATTTGTCATCCCCTTAATCCAGAAGTACTACAACACCCAGTTTGTTCTTAACATTCACCACTATGGACTCATATGATGGACTACAAGTTCATGGGGGCAGGCCTTTTCATGCAGCAAGTTAGGTTAAGCCAGCATATAAAAGTGCTGATTGAAGTCCTGGCTACTCTGCTTCTAACACTCTTTGTAGGCAATGAATGAATAAAGAAAGACCCAAATACTCGCATTTCTGCCATGCATATACAAGATCTTGATGAAATTTCTGGCTCCTAAATTTATCCTGGTCCAGCCCCAACCTTTGCAAGCATTTCAGGAATAAACCAGTAGATGGTTCAATTTCACTCTCTCTTGCTCTTTATCTCCCCTCCCCTCTTGGTCACACTACCTATCAAATAAATAAACGGTTTTTTTAAAATAGAGATTTTTAGAAAAATAGAGTCATGAGTTAATTCACATTTTCCATGAACTTGATATTCACCTCTCTGAGGATAGGTATTAAAGACATTAGCTTACTATTCAGGTTAGAAAATACAGGTATGGTTAACCACTTCCCATTAGGGAATCATGGAGACATTGTCAATTTGCTCTTTGATTCGCTTCCTATTTTGAGAAAACATTCTGTAGGATGTTTTTCTCAATTGACCCTTATAATTCAATTCTTGTTTCTGTTCTTTTTCCAACTTCCCCCACATTCTATTTTGGGTTTTCTTCTTTCTTCCCACTAAAAACTACCAGATTGGATGAAGCCACCCAGAATTCCCTTCTGAATGACTGCTCCATAGAAGCGCAACTCTAGTAGAGCCACTCTAGCAGAGGTGGCTAGGTTTAGATTTGACTGCAGGAGTCTGGAAACATAGCGGCTGCCTGTAGATACACACAAACAACTGAAGCACATTGTCAGCAGGAAATACACATGGTACTAGCCTCTGCTCGGGTTGATCAGAACCCAGCCTTTAGCCAGGCGACAGTGCAGAATTCACGGGCACTGGTAAGGCACTAACAGAAGTCCTGTGTGAAGTTTTCAACTGACCCATAAATGTGTGATTCTTTGGAGAACCACCCCTCATCCACACTCTCTCATCCAAAAGAGCAAGAGACAATTTGGAGACTCTGTAATTCTAACATTCCAGTTGGTGTTTATGGATACATGTATTATATTGTTTATGGCTTAAACAATAGAAATTGGTTTTTTTTGTTGTTTCATTAATTTGAAGTCTAAGCTTTAATGTGATGATAGGACTGGCTTTTTGTGCTAAATCAGTATCAGCACAAAAACATGAGTAACACATTGCATTATGACATTATGATGGCTCTGATATCGTTTGAGGAATTTGTCAGCACCATTGTAATCTGTGTGTGCATTGTCTGCCGTTGACTCACACGACAGGTGGCATGTGATTGTACGGCTAAATGTTAGAGTAATCAGTGTCAGAGATTCAGACTATAAAGTTTGGATCAACACAATTCTGCTCATAACAATCGGGATTTGTCCAAGAAAAATTAAGGTTTCTGTACATTTTATGTCAAAAGGCATTAAACCTTGAGAATAACAAACTTACACAAATGTGGAAAAGGCCAAAAGACCGAAAAATTCTTCTTTGAAGAAATCCTTTGGTGCAGCAATCTGAAACCCCAGCTGCACTGAAAGGCTCAGCTTCATATCATGTATGTTTCTCAGAAGAGCGGCCAAATGTATCTGCAAAGCCACAGCTTGGATCTTGTTACAAATTTCCCATGACTCTCTTCAGCTGTCCCTTGGAAATAATTATATTCCTTACAAATATTGAGCGAACACTTTTCCTTGGTAGACTCTTAACACATAACCTGGGAAGGGATTTGAGAAAATACATAGTTCTGAAGATCTTTCCTCAATACACAGAGAAAAATGTGCAAGTTTAACAAGGTGGGAATTAAGCCAAGTGGACAGCTGAGCAGAACAGCGTTCCTGCAGGACAACAGTCTTTGCCCACCCACTAATCCATACGTATAAAGCTGTCTATATGCCAGGGAGAGTGCTTGTGGTAGACTTGGGCCAAGGACATCAGGGTGGACCACACAGAGTTCTGACTCTTGGAGCCTCCAAAGCGTCCTAGCAACTTTTATTTTCTTCATTACAATCCTACGAAGCAGAAACAGATGAAGAAACTGGAGGACAAAGGGGTGCATCAAGATCAGGCAGCTAGAAAATGATAAAATGAAAACTTGAAACAAATGACTCCAACCACAAACTTTTCTTCATACTTGAAGGACATTGACCCTACCACTTGAGAGTTCTTAATCTTGTAGCACAGACATATTGAACCAATACTTTCATAAACAAATATTAATTTGGGCCCAGCGCGATAGCCTAGCAGCTAAAGTTCTCGCCTTACACACACCAGGATCCCATATGGGCACTGGTTCTAATCCCGGCAGCCCCTCTTCCCATCCAGCTCCCTGCCTGGGGCCTGGGAAAGCAGTTGAGGATGGACCAAGGCCTTGGGATCCTGCACCCATGTGGGAGACCTGGAAGAGGCTCCTGGCTCCTAGCCTTGGATCGCCTCAGCTCTGGCTGTTGCAGTCACTTGGGGAGTGAATCATCGGACAGAAGATCTTCCTCTCAGTCTCTCCTCCTCTCTGTATATCTGCCTTTCTAATAAAAATAAATAAATTTTTTAAAAATTAATTTTATTCTGGAAAATATCTTCTATGCAAGAAAACAAGCCTATTTGGTAACTTTGTAAGTTCTGTTGTTCAAAGAAAAAAATATCTTGAAACTTAAGCCTACCAGGCTTTATATTCACCAGATGACTTGCCTGTTACAGGAGAAAGGCATTGGACAAGCACTTCTTCAATATTATGTTAGAGTTCTCCAGAGAAACCAAACCCATCGGATGTGTACAGATATGGAAAGGGATTTAAAGTACAGAATTGATGCATACAGTTATGGAAGCTAAATCTCAAGGGCTCCACCTGACAATCCTGAGAGCCAAGTTAGCTGAGGCTGAGGGTTCAGGGCAGGGGCTGTCTTAAAACCCAAAGAGAGCAGTTGTGTCTGAGTTTGAAAGCAGAAGTAACCGTCTTCTCAAAGGCAGACAGGTGGGGAGAGATACACCTTCCTTACTGCCCAGCCCCCATGGACCAGTGGAACCCAACCACATGACGGAGAGCAATCAGCTCCACTCAGTTCACTTGCTCAAGTGTTCATCTCATCCAAAAGTACCACCCGAATCAAATCCAGAATGTTGGGCCAAATAGCTGGGCACAGCATGATCCAGTCAAGTCAGTGCTTGAAACTAACCATCACAAATGACTTCCCTATTGCTACCTCCAAAATTATCTACATTTACACACAAGCCACGACTTACTGTGTCAGAGTGTTCTGCTTCTTTCTAGAGGTGTGGTCCCGTTATTGCCCTTATCTGCAGACCCTGGGCAACGAGCAAGTCTCGTCCACCAGGTAAGCATCCAACAAGGGCAGCATCTACGCACTCAATGGCAGGCCCTCACCAGTCCCTTGGGTACTGGCACCTTCACCTTGGATTTTCTTGCCTCCAGAACTGAGAGAAGCAAGTTTCTGCTGTGTGTAAGCTCCCTGTGTGTGGTGTTCTGTTGCAGTACTGCACATGGATGCGGTGATCTTGCCTTGCCAGAGCTGCTTTCTGGTAATGTTCTCTCCTGGGTATCTTTTCCAGCCTGGAAACACAGCTCAGGAAAAAAGCAGATTTGGCCTATCTTTATGATTACTTACGTCCACTCTCTTTCTCTACATAGGCTTTCTCAGTTTATTATCATTTCTTAATCTTCATGCAGTCTGACTTTAAAAATATACATATTAAATGAATTTAAAACCATAGGTTATGCTGAAAGTGGAGCCCAAAGTTAAACTACAAGCCTGAAATGAGGGTCATACAGAAAAGAAATGGAGTGGCCAGACAGTGAAACCATCTGTGAACCATCTGGTCATGGAGAAGTGTGGAGCTTGTAACCAATGGGAGAGAGTGTGTCACATATGGTAAATGTGGAGACAAGTAAAACTGTAAGAATTATGGTATGAAAAGACAAACATACAGAATATACCTAAAAACTATTTTCTTAAAATAGTAATATAATCACCACCAACATAATCAAGAGGTAAAAGATAAAATAAAACAGTAAAATAAAATAAAAAGCTAAAGTAAAAATATGCAATGTTCAAAAAGAGAAGGGGGATAGCATTGTGGCACATGATGTTAAGCCATCCGAGGAATGTCATCATCCAATAGTGAAGTGCCACTTCAAATCCTGGCTGCTCTGCTTCCAACCCAGCTTCCTGCTAATATGCCTGGGAGGAAGCAAAAGAGGTCCAGGTGCTTGAGTCCCTGGCCCTAATGGATTGACCCAAATGGAGTTCCTGCCTTATGGCTTCAAGTGGAGGGAAGTTCTCACAGTCTCTCCCTCTCTCCGACACTCTTCCCTTCAAATAAGTAATTAGATCAATAAACAACTACTGCATAAAAAGAGAGAGCATGGGGAAGAAAATCAGGAAATAATAAAAAGATGTTACTTAAATTTAGATAAGTTAAAGTTGAAAGCTTGAATGAAACAGAATATCTTGAAAAAAACTGGAAATTGCTAAAATTTACCCCCCAAAAGTCTAATAATAATTATGAAAGAAATTAGGAAAGAGGCCAACAACTTGAGCCCACATGAAAGTAGCAGGTTTACATCTGGTCACAGATGAATTCTACTATACTTTTAATGCATAGATAATTTTAGCAACTATAGCCCTAGAGAAAAGAAAAGTATTTAGTATTTTTTTTTATCAAAACAAGTATAATATTGGTACCCAAATTGGAGAAAAGAACCAAAAATTTTTCCAAAATAATAACAATTTTTAAAAACCGGAAACCAAGTTCACAAAGGAAACAAGGAAAAACACAAATAAAATACTAGCATATCTACTTAGGCACACAGTTTTAAAAAAATACCTACAACCATATCATTGGTCCACTTCAAGATATAAAACAGCTCATTACGAATAGGAGGTTACAATAAATATAAGATGAATTTGTTACATAATACAATTACAGAGAATGCAGTTAGGATACAGTTCGCCAGTGGCATTGGTTTTACCCAAAACTTGTGCTTCATAGGAAATGCCTTCTAAACTATACCTTTTATCACATAACCTAGATTTTTAAAAAATATTTTTATCTTTAGTTAAAATACAACTCTTTTAATCCATATGCTACTTTAGTCCATGTATACACAATTTGTTATGCTCAGACCAGAAAAATTGACATAATCTTACATATGTTATAATTTTGTTGAGTTGAGAATATTCAAAATCCCCTTCATTAGGTATTTTGAAATGATTAGTTATTGCCATTAATAACTATCCTGGGGCCCAGTGCGATAGCCTAGTGGCTAAAGTCCTCAGCTTGAACGCACCAGGATCTCATATGAGCGCTGGTTCTAATCCCTGCAGCCCTGCTTCCCATCCAGCTCCCTGCTTGTGGCCTGGGAAAGCAGTCGAAGACGGCCCAAAGCCTTGGGACCCTGCACCTGCATGGGAGAACTGGAAGAGTTCCTGGCTCCTGGCTTCAGATTGGCTCAGCTCTGGCCGTTGCGGCCACTTGGGAAGTGAATCATCAGACAGAAGATCTTCCTCTCTGTTTCTCTTCCTCTATATGTATATATCTGACTTGGCAATAAAAATAAATAAATCTTTAAAAAAATAGCTATCCTGTCATGTATGAAACACTAGAAGCTACTTCTTCCACTGGGCCCTTGTGTCTGCCAACCACCCTCTATCCCCAGTCCCTATCCCCGCTTCATGACCTGGGTGGTCTTTAAATGAGCGAAGAGCATTAAGGAAGAGACAAGTGCCCCTCCCACCGAATTTCATCTTGTGTAATCATGAACACTGAGCAACCCTATTTAAAATCAAAATGTAAAAATCAATGATTTCACAATTCCCATTGCTACCTAATATTGATAAGGAAGTATTTATCGTTATAATTTTTTAAATGTAGTTGTTGGAAGAGAAACAACATCACTAACAGGCAAATGATACATTTGTGAGCCAGAAAAAAACAAAAGGATGCACCCAAAATAATAACCAGTAGCAACAATTTGATCACTGCTTTCAAATCAACGTAGGAAATCTGTAACTTTTCCATAACACACACTGAAAGACTTGAGGTTAAAAATAAAGATGGGGGCACGAAATCTGAACAGGGTACAACCACACTGACTGCAGCTCCTCCGGCGTATGAAAAGAAGAAAGAAGGAAGGACTGTTTTCACAGATGACTTGAAAATCTTCAGTGAAGAAACCAACAAAAAAAAATAGAAATAAGAAGAAGCAGCAGCAGAAAAAAAAATGAGAATGAAGGCTCAGCAGGGCAGAGGAGGTAGAGAAACAGGGAGAGACGCTGGTGTGGACAGTCACCGAGTGCGGGCAGGGGCCGGCCAGGAGCCGCCAGCTTACCACCTGCGGCGGGAGGAATTCACCACGCACCCCTCTGCTGGCAGTTTGAGCTGAGAGGGAATCCTACACTGGCTTCTACATCAGCCTGCACAGCAGACCGAGCTCTGTCAGACCTGGTCTAAGTGGATCTCGGGCCCCCTGGCAGCTCCAGCGGTGAGCAGGCTGCTGCGGGCCCTTCTCGCAGGAATCTAGGAAGATGGCATTTCCTGCCAGCCACAGGACGCGGCAGTCTCTATAGCAATAAATGGAGTGAAGACACAGCCAACAAAATACAAAAAAAAAATTTTTGTGTGTGCAAACCATCTCTCTGACAAGGGATTGATATCCCAAATATATCAGCAACTTAAAAAACATAACAAGAAAAAAAATCCAGTTGAGAAATCAACAAAGAACTTTGACAGTTCTCAAAGCAGAAACAAAAATGGTCAACAAATATGTAAAAACGTGCCCAACACATGCCCACAGTGAGCTAGGACCTCACCCCCATCTCAATGGCTAAAATTCAAAACACTGTAAGGAACAAATTCCAGCAAGGATGTGGGCAAATGGCAACACACACTGTTGGAGGGAATGTAAATCACTCAGCCACAGTGGAAAACAATGTGGAGAATTCTTAGAAAACTAGGAATAGATTTACCATGCGATCCAGCAATTCCAGTACTGGGTATATACCTCAAATATTTCAACACAATGGCCACCATGCTTATAGTAGCAGGTGCAACATCTCTACGTCTCTAGCTTTCAATTAAAAAGCAAAACAAAACAAAACAAAACAAAAACAGCGACAAAAGAAAAAAAACTTTTTAAGAGAAGTAGATACTGGTGAGGGCCTGGCACAATAGTCTAGTGTCTAAAGTCCTCGCCTTTCATGCACCGGGATCCCATATGGGCATCGGTTCTAATCCCTGCAGCCCTGCTTCCCATCCAGCTCCCTGCTTGGGGCCTGGGAAAGCAGTCAAGGATCGCCCAATGCCTTGGGACCCTGCACCCGTGTGGGAGACCCAGAAGAGGCTCCAGGCTCCTGGCTTCGGATGGGCGCAGCTCCAGCTGTTGCAGCCTCGGGGGTGAATCAATGGGCGGAAGATCTTCCTCTGTGTCTCTTCTCCTTTCTGTATTTCTGACTTTTCAATGAAAATAAAATAAATCTTAAAAAACAAAAGAAGTAGGTATTGGTGAAGACAGTGTTTTAATTGGTGTTAAACAAATGAAGAGAAATGTTAGCATAGAAAAACAGTAAATATACATGACTCTCCATGAATGGAACCGATAGTGCAATCTTATGCATAATTTACATTAAAAGCCACTTAGTCACAAGTATTTTAAAAATTTTAATAGTTTCAACCTTCACATTAGACAAAATATGTCAATTTCTACAATTGGCCACCAGATGGCACCAGACAATCAGTCCTTTGCCCCAGCAGTGGCTGCCACACTGAATGGAAAGCCAGTTTTGGAGCTTTGTGCAGGGAAAACCCTCTTGCACTTTTTCTCAGATCTGTTTTACCTGTAAAATGTGTACCGTTTTGTAGAGAGGATGACTCTAGAATGTTTGTTTGCTCTGACAGACTGCAATTGTAAGCTGAGGAACAAGGGCCCCAAAGACAGACAGGAAAAGGCCTGATGATGTTATCAGGATCAAACTTCCCATGACTGGTGCAGTGGTATGGCACACTAATCCTCTGCCTGCAGCATGGGCATTCCATATGGGCACTGGTTCTAGTCCTGGCTGCTCCACTTCCCATCCAGTTCCTTGTTTACAGCCTGGGGAAGTGGGGAAAGAAGGCTGAAAGCCTTGGGCCCTGTACCCACGTGGAAGACTCAGCAGAACCTCCTTGGCTCCTTGGCTTCAGATCAGCTCAGCTCTGGCCCTTGATCCAGCAGATGGATAATCTTTCTCTCTTTCTTCCTTTCTAAAATCTGCCTTTCAAATAAAAATAAATAAATCTTTAAAAAGAGATGAAACTTCTTGCAAATAACATATTGGAAAACAAGATTTAATTTGCTAAAAATGGCATTTATTAAAATCTATACTTTTCAAAAATACCTTTAAAGGTGGGCATTAGATAGAATTAAGACATTTGAAGAAGTGTTACTAGTATGTGAGGCAAAATGTTACTTTGCAAAGCAGAAAAACAACACAAATGTAAATGCATAATCAAGGCTTTGAAAAAACAAAGTAAGGTGATGAGGAGAGACAGGGTCATCTTGCTGCTATGTGTGACCATGCATGAATATGTGTGCAAGTGCATGCAGGAGTGTGTGATCTGAACTGGGACACACCTCACCTCCCTCCTCCCCTCGCTCTGATCTCAGCTCCACCTCCCTGAAGCCCTTCACCCGCCTCTTTGCTAATCCCCTACCTCAACCGCAGCTACAGGTTATGCTATTTTGGAGGCTACCTCACTGCTTCCTGTCCTCTGATTGAGTCTGCACGACAATTCAGGATCAATCACCTTTTCTTGGCCCCCCATGCACTGCTGCTCTAGTGATGTCTACCATGGCCACGGCGGGACTGGAGTCAGGGACCAGCATCACAAGCCAGGGCTTCTTCGTGTTACTTGTCATGTCCTAGCGCTGCACTAGCAGTAAGCTTGAGTGGAGAGTCAGAGCTGGGAATCAAATACAGACATCGTAAAGTGGTTCATAAGCATCTTGGCCACTGGGCTAACCCCTTGCTCCAAAGTATTCCTTGTCTTTGCCACCGCTGACCACTCTGGGTAGATGGTGGCAGACAGTCCTTCAGCTTGACATTTCTGACTTCACCAGAGTGTGGATTTGCTCCATTACCAGCACCTTCACCTTTCCACCTGTGATCTTCCAGGCCGGCTGACATACAGTTGGGTGCTCTCTCATGGTGCGGAGCAGTGGCAGGCATCTACAAATCAACGCCTCCAGTAGTGGCAGCAGCCCTGGCTTTGAGCAGCTAACTGCTGTTCAATGCTTCATACATGTTCCAGCCCAGACCGCTTTCGGTTGGGCGGTGGAGTCCAGAGAAGAGCATTATTCTTCGCTTTGGATACAGCAGTCTAGAAGATGCAGGAGATGAACAACTTTATTATTAAACATGCTTTGTGAGAGGTGATTTCACCCCGTGATGACCTCACAGAGTTCTGGGCATGTTTAAGGCAAGTCAGGCTGTGACACTCAGGAGGTTATGTATGTAAAGTGCGTTTCAGCTTTCAATGAGTTTATCTAGATAGAACAGCTGGAAGATAAAAGGATAAATATCCCATACCACCAGACCAGACTCTTCTCCCAGCTTTTCCCTTCTGTTAGATGCTTCCAAAATGAGTAGTAAGTTTGGCATGTCAAACCAATTTCACAAACTCTTTGCCTGTCCTGCAAGAACACTTGCAGTCCTTGACCTTTAGTGTTCCACAAAAGTTCCAAGCTCTGAGTCAGTAGGGAAATTATCCTTTAGCATCTGACACAAAGTCTCTCTCTCACTCTTTCACACACACACACACACACACACAGGAGTAGTAGGGGAAAGGCTAGAATGGACAGCTTTGAGGACAAGAGCTAGTTTAGACGTTTTATTTCGGATAATTTTTATAAGAGAGGGGAGACAAAAAGGATATAGAGAATAGGAGAGGAGAGAGAGAGAGAGACTCTCAAATGCCTGCAAATTTGGATCTGGGCCAAAGCCAGGAGCCTGAACTCAATCCTAATTTGCAACAGGGGCAGGCAGGACCTAACCACTTGCTCGCTGCTTGGGCTGTCATTGCTGCTTCCCAGACAATACTTCAGCAGGAAGCTGGATTTAGGAGTGAAGGCAGGACTCTAACCCAGGCACCCTGCTGCCAGGCGGGAGTCAGCCAAGCAGTGTCCTAACCGCTGTGCCAAACCACTGCCCCCCCGCAGCTTTGTGTATTTCCATGTTTTTCAAGTTTCTCTCTCACATATGTATTACTTTTAAAAAGTAATAAAATAGTAAGTGTTACAAAGTAAAACAGAGGCCAAATAAACTTCATGTGATGTATCTTGGGCTGCAGTTTATTGAAACTTTTCAAAGAAAAAATATTTTCTCTCTAAATGTCCCATTAGACTCATTTCTATTTGTTGAACTTCATATCATTGTTCTTTATCTTGCAGGAATGCTTGCTAATTTATGTATTAAAACCCGTTAAATATTTACATATTTTAACTTTGTGTGTCTTAAAAAGAAGATGAGTGTGCTGATTTGCATTTTGCTGAGGTTCAGTTTGAGGCATTGTATTGCACTAGAAGTTGTTTTGGCTCATAAATATTTATTTCACAAACCTGATTAATGCATGAATGTTTTTCCTTTTCTTCAGATAATCACAAAATAAGCCCTGAGTCACTCCCATATTAACAAAATATGTGAGTGGCACATCAACAATTCCTGCTCATCACAAACGGAGCAGTGGGGTGGGGTCTGAATAGCTTTGTGGTTTTTGACCTGCGGCATCAGCTATCCAGCTTGTCACACATGACCTTGAACATGACCAGTAACAAACCAAACAAATCGGTTGAAAGGAATATTAGAATTTCCATTTTCACAATAAATGTTTGAGACAGTTTGTGTGAAGCAAATCTGCACCTGAGCATGTGCGTAAGGAAGGCACATTAATGACCTATTAATGACCCATTAATGGCCTCATTAATGACCCATTCTGCTGGGTGTGGCGTCTGGAGATGCTGAGGAATCATAGCCCCTGACCTGTGATTTCTGAACCCAATGAGAATCAAGCTTTGGTAAAAAAAAACCATCAGCTTTATTTTGGTAAATAATGACTAAAATGGATGTGGGCATGTTTTTGTTCTCTCACTTCTTCCTACTGAGTTTCTCAACCATTGCCAAGGCTCTCTCTTTAGGCATGTGAAGGTAGGGGAGGAAAAAAATTCCTACTTTCTCCCTTAGGAGAAACGCATGTCTGGGTTCTTCCTGCTTCTAAAACTGTAGGGTCCTTTGCAGGAAATGAGGTGACTTATGGATCACTTTTCTCAATATTCATGGTGGTTATTTTAATAAAGCTTTAACCAGGATCTAATACATATTTGGGGGGAAAAGAGTGAGTGCAACTAATAACTACCAGAATGAAGATAGTGACTCATGTGAGTGTTAAAATTAGAAATCTGTCTCAAAACTGCACCCAGACATATTTGCTGGTCATCCAGTTTGGCCCAGAGTGAATGCGGTAGACAGGTCATTGTGAAACTATTGGACACCAAGCTCTCCCCGAAAAAATACTCTAGTCTGACAGCAAATGGAAACAGATGAAATAAAGCTCTTGCTTATTTCTGGCCTGGATCCCTCAGTAACGGTCCCAGATTTTGTGCAGAGAACCAAGATTTGATGCTGATCCAATGTTTTATATTAGAAGCCAATTTGGATCATGTGCAAAAAGAATTGAAAGGTCAATGGTCTCTTGTTGATGAAGGAGAAGGAATGAGATCGAGCTGAGGAGGCAGCTGCCCCTCTACCTCCCTGCAATGGTTCAAATCCTGCTTCAGCCTCAGCTTCTGCAGAAACAGAGGCTGACCCTGTCTGTCAACTTCAATCTCCCCTATGTGCAGGCAATCACGGAGACATATGTAGAGGTCAAGTTCTGCTTAACAACAACAACAAAAATTGTTAACCATATATCCAGCATGTAATACAAAATAAACGGTGTTCTACTAAACTGGAGTAGTTTTAAAATGGCTGTTTGTTGTTTGGTTCTCTAGAAAACAATTGCATAATGTTAGAATAAAGCAAGAGCAATTATCTGCAGGAACAGCCATTACTTTACCCAATGACCCTGAGCTTGAGCACCACATGGTGAGTCTCGTGTACCTGCGCAGGAAACCCAGTCATAAACACCCAAGACCTGTTAACCCAAAGCAGGAATGGACATTGTGAACGGCAGCCAGTGCAAGGTGCAAGTGCAATTCATGGAACAGCAGTTCCTTCCACATGCCAGAGAACAGCACATGCTAAGAGCTGTTTCCCCAGTTAGGCTGAGAAAGAAGCCAGCGCTACCACCCACGTAAACACAGCGAGGATAGGAATGGAGTTTTTGAGTTCATCATGGTGGCTAAAGCAGGTTTGCGCAAAGCTGTGAAGCATTCAGCTAGAGGTCACGCTCATCTGCTCTTTCACTGTTCTGATGTCTTCTTCTGTCCCTTATTTTTTGATGTAATCTCAGGGCTGACACGGTGGTGTAGCAGGCTAATCCCCAGCATGTGGCACTGGCATCCCTTATGGCTCTTGTACAGGTCCCGGCTGCACCACTTCTGACCCAGCTCCCTGGAAACTAGTGGAAGGGAAATCAGTGGAGGCTGGCTCAAGGCCTTGGGCCCTTGTATACATGTGGGAGACCCAGAAGAAGCTTCTGGTTCCTGGGTTCATATCAGCTCATTACCTGCTGTTGCAGCCATTTGGCAAGTAATCCAGTAAGTGAACAATCTCTCTGTGTCTCTCCCTCCATCTCTTTAACTCTGCCTTTCCAATTAAAACAAGAAAATATTTTTAAAGTATTCTTTTTGTTGTTTAAAGATTTATTTATTTTTATTGCAAAATCAGATATACAGACAAAAGGAGAGACAGAGAGGAAGATCTTCCATCCAATGATTCATTCCCCATCTGACTGCAACAGCCAGTGTGGCACCAATCCGAAGCCAGGAGTCAGCAGCTTTCTCCAGGTTTCCCATGTGAGTACAGGGTCCCAAGGCCTTGGGCCATCCTCAACTGCTTTCCCAGGCCCCAAGCAGGGAGCTGAATGGGAAGCAGGGCTGCAGGTATTACAACTGGCACCCATATAAGATGCAGGCATGTTCAAGGCAAGGACTTAATCCACTAGGCCACCGCGCCAGGCCCAGTATTCTCTTTTGTAACCCCACCATAATCAGTTTCTAGAAAACTTGGGGTTGGATCTCACAGAACACAAATTTCCAAGAACATATAATTTCTAGATCCCACATCTAGTTGTTTTATATTGTAGTTGAGTAAAAGAAAATATCCATAATCTGAGCAAGAATGTTTTCTAAGTCAAAATAAGTCAATGAGTTAATTAACATGATCCTTTTCATCCAATAAAACACAGCAACATGTTGCCATTGGCCTAACAATGCAGTCTAACTGGGTTATTGGACAGATTTCCTTCTTGCAGTAATTCAGAGGTTCATGTGCTAGGCCTATGGCTGCACCCAACCATGAGTGAAAAGGGAGGAGAGTAACAAGGACCCACCTTGCTCCGAAAAGCTTCCAGCCAAGGGGGTGAGCATTGCTCCAGCTGCCTCCTAGTGTGCACCCTGGAAAGCAGCAGGTGATGGCTCAAGTAATTGAGAGACCCAGACAGAGTTCCTGGCACCTGGCCTTGGACTGGTTGGGAGCATTTGGGCAGTGAATCAATGGGTGGTAACTCATTCTTCCATTTTTTCTGTGTCTCTGCTTTAGAACAATTGGCGTTTGTAAAAGCGTACATACCATTTTCATAATATACATTCTCATTGACTTTTTTTTTGGTCCAAATTTTTATTTTTTTAATTAAGTTTATTCATTAATTACATTGTGTTGTAATTACATAGAATTTGGGATTCTCCCCCCACCCTCCCCCCATGGTGGGTTCCTCCACCTTGTTGCATAACCATAGCTCAAGTTCAGTTGAAATTCCCTCTTTGCAAGTATATGCCAAGCATAGAGTCCAACATCTTATAGTCCAGTCAAGTCCAACTACTTATTGGGTAGACCCTCTCTGGTCTGAGGGCAAACACAGTCATTGACTTTTTTTTAAAGATCTTGGATTCATTTTTGAAAATCCCTGCCCATTTTAAAGTATTTTTTTTTTTTGCCTGCAAAAGCCTTAATCTTCCAATTTCACTTTCATCACACTTTTAAAACAATTCACCATGTTACCCTAGGAAAAAGGGAAGATTAATTTTGGCAGACAAAATAAAGAGTCTCAGTCGAGGTCATCCGTCAGGATGTGATTTGTTGTATGTGAGATCTGCAGAATATGAGGAAAGCCAATCCTTGGTTTAATCTTCATTAAACCATGCACCAGATCCAATCACCACCACCTTCTTTGGAGTTTAATGATACTGATTAATCTAGTTCCCAGAAATTTTTAGTCACTAAAATCATTTGAGCTCTTTGTAGCACTGCCTAGGTTTGGAACAATAGGTAAGAAACATACAGCATTGTCTTTCAGTGGCTGCTAGATCGAAACCATTCACCAGCTCCTTGATGGATCCAAGGAGAACTAACTAAAGGATCAGTCCCAGGCATTACAAGACAGAGAAGTTCTACTCCTCTCCTCTCACTGTCTTTGTCTGCCTTAGTCTGGGATCAGCCAGGCTCCTAGCTTATTCTGCTTTCCATACTGCTGCTCATTCCTCTTGACTATTGCACTGCTGATTGGCATCTGAATTAGATGGTACCAAGAAAGAGAAATGGAAGAACAGACACCTTCCTTATTTAATATTTATTTATTTATTTCAACAGCAGCGAGGAGAGAGAGCGAGAGAGAGAGAGAGAAGCAGCAGGAAGAGAGATCTTTCATTTGCTAGCTTACTCTTCACGTGCTCACAACACTCAGGGCTCACAACACTCACGTGCTTCACAACACACAGAAGCCAAGAACTCCATTCCAGTTTCCTATGTGGACAGTGGAGATCCAACTCCTTGAGTAACCACTTGCTGATTCCCTATCACATTAGAAAGACGAGAGATCAGAAGTGGAGGTGGCATTTAACTCTGCACACTCTCGTATGGGATGCAGGTGTCCCATATAGGGAATTAGCCCACCGTACCACAATATCATCCTCTTAATTCCTTCCTATCACTAGAAGAAATTAGTGAGAATAGAGTTAACTGGTTGTACCTGAAATGGAATTAAGGCTTTTTCTCTTCCTGCTCTCATGAGCACTGATGCTTGAGAGGTGTCTAGGATACTTAATTTATCACATAATCAACTTGGAAAGTTTTTAATGATCTTTCTCGGTGCGATATACAATACAAGAAATCATTACAATGGTGAATGTGTGTGGGAAGGTTCTGTGTTACATGCTTTATATACGTGGTTCCATTTCATTCTTCTTTAACTCAGAGGAAATCTTTTCCCACTTCTATTTCATAGTCAGGATATTGAGACATGACAAGTTTTACTAGGTCAGCCAAGAACATACACCAGAATTCTCAGGGTTGGCTGATTCCGGATCCCAAGAATCGTGGCTTTATATTATTTACCTTCTCTGCCTCAGTGTAAAACCATGGCATGGTCATTTCAAAGAAAATAGTCTGAAGGCATCTCTCTTTTGAGACAGAGAGTTAATCTGTGATAGCATTCGAATGAAATTATGTATCTCACAGAGTTGAGAATGCCCATCTACATTGATAATTTGGCCATGGAATTACTATTCTGGACAGTCATCACATAAAGACTGAAAAATAAAGTGCCCTGGAATCTAGACCATCCCTACCCACCCACTGCACCATCCACCCTCAGGGCAAGAGAAAGCCAGCAGCAAATGAACATGGGAGCAGATGGAGGGAGCCATGCAGTGCCCTGGGCCCTCCAAGCTGAAGGCAGAATTGAAGCTGTTTACATCTTTCCCATGGACTCCATTTATGAAGGAGGCTACGTAGCACCTGCGGGCTCCCATCTCACACTGTACCAAGTCTTTCCTGCACTTTCTGTTCTGAAACTCAGTCGTTTGAGAGCCTCTCGCCAGCCAGTGCCAAAAAAGGCAGCAATGAGGACTTAACAGGCAAGTTAGGTCACCTGGGGACACGCCAATAGCTGTGCCTAGTGACAACAGCAGGAAGCTTGATTGGGCTCCACAAAGCACCATTGCGCAGGCCTTGATATGGTGCAGACGTTCCTGAGGCCTTGGCAGGGCAGAGCACCTGCAAAAGGCTCATTAGCCACAGGAAGTGTCTTTTGCTATTGCCTACACCTCCAACTCAGAAACAGGAAACTCGTGGCAGGTAGAGCCTGTCAGCAGCTCAGTGGAGTCTTTGCTCTGGTTTCAGTTCACAGGGCTTGGCAACCTCTTCAGTCACCTGTGAAGGAAACAAAAACCCACAGTTAGAGTCTGCTCCCTCATTAATAACAGCCACAGGCATGCACAGTTTATCAACTCAGAGTTCCAAGCCTTGTGAAGCACTTATGAGAATATGTCTGTACTCAAACATAGAATTGTTGGACCTGATGCCATGGCTCAACTAGCTAATCCCTCTTGCAAGCGCCAGGATTCCATTAGGGTGTCAGTTTATGTCCTGGCTGCTCCACTTCCCATCCAACTCCCTGCTGATGGCCTGGGAAAGCACTAGAGGAAGGCCCAAAGCTTTGGGACCCTGCACCCACAAACTAGACCTGGAAGAAACTCCTGACTTCACATAGGCTCAGCTTTGGCCATTACAGTCGCTTGGGAGTATACCAGCAGATGGAAATTCTATCTTTCTCTCATTCTCTTTGTAAATCTGCCCCAGAGAGAGAGAGAGAGAGAGAGAGAGAGAGAGAGAGAGAAAATTGTTGTGTTGCATTTTATCCCCAGAGACTGCCTTTTCTTGCATTTTGTTTCAAAATACCAAGAAACCCACTGCATTTACTGTAACTGAGATAATGATTTACTCTACAAAGAACTTTAATAAATCTATTTTTCTAGGTACATAGTTTAATTTTATTCATAGTGGCATGACTTCAGAGATGGTTGTGAAGTAAACCTCGGACCCTACAAGTCTCTCCTTCCTGAATTCCTTGGGTCTGTGTTGACCACATGCTGCAGCCAGAGGGGAGGGCTTCCTAAGTAAAGAACAGGGGTAGAATGGCCGGTGCCCATGCCTGGGACAGGTCCCGTGCAGGCCAGAGCCCGAGGGGAGAGGGGTGGGGCTGTGGTTTTAAACAGAATAGGCAGGAAGTTCTCAACCAAGTGATGTGAATAAAGACTTGGAGGAAGCCAGAAGGGAGCATCCTGGCTTGGGAAGGGGGAGGCCGGGAAGAAGGAAGAGGAGCTGTGTGATTCATAAGCAGGCTGGTGCCATCATATCCTTGTATTGCAAAAGGTGATAACAGCCATAGTGACTGATACTAGCTGACGTCCATAAAATAAACTACAATTTTCCCTTGAAAAACAGGTTAAACCACTTGGGCCCATAGGGAATATTTCTTTTTAGATATATAACAATTTAAAAACCCAAAGATGAAGTACATAACCCAGATACATCAAAAGGAATGAGAAGTTTGGGGTATAATGAATGCACAAATATATGTAGTTAATAATAGTCTGTCTTGCTGTATAGCATCCTAAATCCAGCCAAGTGTGTTGTAAAAAGTTCAAAGTTGGGCCTGGTGCGACAGCATAGTGGTTGAAGTCCTCTCCTTGCATGCACCAGGATCCCATATGGGTGCCGCTTCTTCTCCGGGTGGCCTGGCTTCCCATCCAGCTTCCTGCTTATGGCCTGGGAAAGCAGTTGAGGATAGCCCAAAGCCTTGGGACCCTGCACGTGCATGGGAGACCTGGAAGAGGTTCCTGGCTCCTGGCTTCAGAATGGCTCAGCTCCGGCCATTGCAGTCACTTGGGGAGTGAACCATTGGGCGGAAGATCTTCCACTCTGTCTCTCCTCCTCTCTGTATATCTGACTTTCCAATAAAAATAAATAAATCTTTAAAAAAATTTTTTTAAAGTTCAAAGTTATCAAAACTTACACGTAAGTACAGAATCACATCTTGGCACTCATAGCTGAAATGGAAACAAATGTAATCACACATTTTTAAATCACAACAGTATAAAATTGATTCTAGTACATACTGCACTGTTGTAACTATTTCTTGTCACCTTTTGGTGCTATTACAGAATTTTGAAAATTAAGCCTGGATTTTAAACAGTGTGAAACATCATGGCCCCTAGCCTTTGCATTGTTCAAGGTCAACTATCATTAATATGAAAGTCCAAAATTGTTGAGAATAACTGTCAAAACATTTAGTTTCAATGACTATGCTTGTACAAACAGAGCTAACTGGCTATTGCAAATGTTATTGAATTCAGACAAAAAAAAAGAAGCTGTATTCTTTTGAAATGACTGATCCAACTGCTTTTGTTTTTTTAAAACTTTTTTTGTTTATTTGAAAAGTGGACTGACAGAGACAGGGAAAAACAGAAAGACCTCACATTCACTGACTCATTTCTCCAATATCTGTAACAGGGCAGGTTGGGCCAGACCTCCTGTGTGGGTGGCAGGAACCCAGGTCCATGAACCTTCTTCTGCTACCTTCCAGGATTCTCCTTAGCAGGAAATTGGATCCTAAGTGTAAATGAGTCTCCATCCCAGGCACTGTGATATGCGATGCAAGATTCCAAGCACAGGCTTAACGTGAAGCTCCACCATGACCACCCCTGGGTTTCATTTTGGAACATATTTTTGAAAGATTTATTTATGTACTTGAGAGTCAGAACACTGGAAGAGAGGAAGAGGGACAGAGAGAATGAAGAGGAAGAAGGAGGAGGAGGAGAAGAGGAGGAGGAGGATGAAGAAACAGAGAGAAAGCACTTCCATATGCTGATTCAGCTCCAAAGTCGCCCCAACAATCAGATCCGGCCTAGGCTGAAGCCATGAGCCAGGAACTCCAGCTTGGTCTCCCACACAAGTGGCAGGTGTTCCACACACTTGTGTCATCTTCTGCTGCCTTCCCAGGTACATTAACAGAAAGCTGGATTGGACACAAGGCAGCCGGTAGTTGAAGTGGTGTCCCAATGTGAGATGTTAGCACTGCAGAAAATAGCTTAACCCAATGCACCACAATTCTGACCCCAGAGCAATTGTATTTATAGTAAATAACAGAAAAATCCTGTAGAGAGAGAAGCACCTGTGCAATAAAGGCCGCCTTGTGTAGCAGCCACCATGCATTTCAAACCTCTTCATGAAACGTTGCAAGCTGCAGCTCA
This sequence comes from Ochotona princeps, assembly GCF_030435755.1. Lineage (NCBI taxonomy): Eukaryota > Metazoa > Chordata > Mammalia > Lagomorpha > Ochotonidae > Ochotona > Ochotona princeps. Next base: position 36,880,878 of record NC_080838.1, read on the forward strand.
TTTCAGTAGCTCCCTTCAAACATGTAGTGCAATTGTGATTGGTTTGGGACAGTGAACACTGCAATGGCCTCCTCTTTGTGGAGGTCTCAAGGCTGGCCTAGGGTTTCAGGGACTTCTGTCTTTCCAGCCGTGGTGGCTGCCATATTCTCTGTTTCTCGGTGTTTGTTTGCTTTGGAACCATTGTGCATCAAGTGACTTAACAAATAAATAGGAGATCAGCACCTAGTGTGTTGTCGTTAATGATTCTCTGTGGTGTAGTTAGCATTCCCCACTCCTTTATCATCAGAAGTTAATGAGAGTGGGATGCTTAACAAATGAGCCACTGGTTCCAAGAGACTATGTCTGCCAGAATTAGATATTTTTATATTGTGTGAAGTTGTTGCCTAGGAGGATTTTGTTTTCTATAACTATACTTTGCAGTTTCTTGATTTCATAAGTGGTATAAAGAAGTTGTGAATTATATATAGTAAAATCACCGTCAAAATCCTCAGCTGTGGAGTATACAAATTCCTTCAAAACTCTTACTGTGAAATACAGAATTTTAACTATAATTAATGCGTATGCTTTCATGTAAACTTTATAGTAATGAGGCTTTTTTTAACTACATTATCCATTTCCTATGGCCCATTTAAGCTCAGTGGCTCAACTAAATATAAAACTTAACCATGCTGAAAATATTTTCTTCAGCCTGTTTATTTATTTGAAAAAAAAATCTAACTATGGAAAGTGACTTTTAATCTCTATGGGGACATATTTGACTGCACACTATGAAATAACTGTGGTTTACAGATCAAAATAATACAATACCAGCAACTTCTTGGGTTTGGCTTAAAATTGTTTTAAAAAAAAGTAATGGGGGAAATGAGAAAGAAAAAATGACACAATGACCTAGATCCTTACAAAGTCCTGGAGAGAAAAGGGATCATCAAGATTAAAATAGGGTTGCAGTGCTTTGGCTCCACTCCCAATCAATCTCCCTGCGAATATGCCTGGAAAAGCAGTGGTACATGCCCCAAGTACTTGGGCTCCTGCATTCATGTAGGAGACCTAGATAAAGATCCTGGCTCCTGGCTTTGGTCTAGCCCAGCCCTTGCCTTTGTGGCCATCTGGGGAATGAACCAACTGATGGAAGATCTGTCTCTTTCTGGGTGTGTCTCTCTCCCTGCCCCTCTCTGCAACTCTTTCAAATAAATATTTTCAGGAAAAAAGGGATATAATAGAACAGTTAAACAACCAGAGATCAGTTCTTTCTGTTTTGTTTTGTTGTTTGCATTGGTTCATAATCTTACGATGACTACTTCTGTGGACCACCTGCAACAAGCTAGGTTCTGTGCTATCTGATCTCTCCATGAGCTCTGTGTATGCTCTCTAGAGCTATCCCATTAGTACTACCAATACTCCACAAGGTATTTTTATTTTCATTTTCCTGAGTAAGAGAATTAGGGCTCTGAAACTCAGAGGGACTTTCCTAAGGCAGACAACATTCAAGTCTAGTTCTGTCTGCTTCTAAAACTTCTGCTATGAATCATCATGCCACTGCCTTGAAAGCTGGAGTGAGTCTAGATGCTGGAAAGTTTTATAGGTGACCTTCTCTCTGTGTCAAATCTGTCTTTCAAATACATATAAATAAATCTTTTTTAAAAAAATGACTCCATACCTAAGAGCAAATCCTACATGGGCTTTCTTTTTCACACTTCTCCAAGGCTCTGCCTCCTATTTGCTTTATGTATCTTAGCTTCAAACCACCAGGTGTCAGAATCATTGAATTTTAAAACAAATCATGTGGTTTCCTATTGTTCTTCATAGACCTTGTTTTCTTTGCTCTTTGACTCTCAGTCACAAATACCATCCTTTCTTTTTCTACTAAGGATGCATCACAGAAAGAAAAAAAACTCAGCTACGAGTGCCGTAAAAATGGGGCATGAAGATGCTAAGGTGGTAAGAGGATTTTCTTCACACATTCCTGGTAGAGATAGGGCAATGTCTTAATATTTCCCCAGTGTCTAGATACACTAAGCACATTTTAGGAGATGGTAAATCATAAATTCCCCAGTCACCAGGTTTCCTTTTCCAACTTTTGTTGCATGTATATTCTAGAAAATAAATAAAAATGAGGATGTACTTACTACAAGAAGAGATATAGCATAAGACACACAAAAAAAGATTTTCACCAATTAAAAAACATTGATTAATTTTAGAGGCAATGAAGCAGAGCGAGGGTGGTAAGGATGGAGCAAGAGAGGGAGTAAGGGAGACAGGTACAGAGGAGGAGGAGGACGTTTGGCCTGCCAGTGAAGACGCCTGCATCCAACACCTGAGTGCCAGGGCTTGATGCCCAGGAACTCCTAACAATGTCTCCTCCTAACTCCAGCTTCCTCCCTCCAGGAAGGCTATGGTGATTGCTACAGCAACTGAGTTCTAAGGGTCTGCTTTGTGGCCTAGTGGAAAAAGCTGCTACCTGCAACACCAGCATCCCTTAAAGGTGCTGATTCAAATCCCAGATGCTCCACTTCTGACCCAACCCCCTACTCATGGCAAGCAGCAGAAAATGGCCCACAAGTTCGGGCTCATGCCAATCACATGAGAAGCCTGAATGAAGCTCCTGGCCTCTGGCTTTGGCATGACCTGGCCTAAATCTTTTTTTTTTAACCCCCCAAAGAACTTGGTTTCTAACACCCATCAGGCTTGTCTGAATTGAATTCACAGCACCCATCTGCAGCTTAGCCTATCACCAGCCATTTAAGGTATTTAGGGAATGAGCCAGTAGATGGGGGGACTGTCTCCCCTACCACTCCTACCCTACTTTGTCAATCTCTCTGCTCTCATGGAAAAACAAAACATCACAGTACTCCCAACCACAGGTGCACTCCCCCTATGCCAGCAATGGCAAGGGCACCAAGCACAGGTGCTAAGCTTTCAATCCAGATCTTCCACATGGGTGTCAAGAATGTAATTACTTTGGGGCTGGCACAATGGCTCAACTGGCTAATTCTCCACCTCCAAGCGCCAGCATCCCATATATGTGCTAGTTTGTGTCCCGCTGCCCTACTTCCCATCCAGCTCTCTGCTTATGACCTGGGGAAGCAGTAGAGGAGGGCCTGAAGCTTTGAGACCCTACACCTGTGTGAGAGACCAGGAAGAAGCCCCTGGTTCCTGGCTTCAAATTGGCTCAGCTCCAGCTCTTGTGACCCATTGGGGAAAGAACCAACGAATGAGAGATCTTTCTCTCTTTGTCTCTCCTCTCTGTAAATCTAATCTGCCATTCCAGTAAAAATAAATAAATTTTCACCAAAAAAAAAAAAAGAAAGAATGAAATTACATGAGCCATCATTGCTGGCCCTTGTGGTATAATTAGCAGAAAATTAGTCAGGAACTGGAGCTAGGAATTCAACCCCTCAGTGCTTTGTTACAAGACACAGGCATCTCAATTTGTCTTAACTGCTAGTTTCATTTTGTTTTATAATTCTTGAGGTTTTGAAAAATCTGCTTGTAGTTTCATAATGAATCTTTAGTTACGAAGGCTTAGATCCAGCCTAGCAATTAAGATATTGCATCCCATACCAGAGAATCTGGGTGTGATGCTTGGCTCTAGCTCCCGACTCCAGCTTCCCACTAGCATTGACATTGGGAGCAGGGGGTGATAGCTCCAGTAATTGTTTCTAGTTTTCTATATGGGAGAACTGAATGGAATTCCAGGTTTCTGCCCAGCCTAGTTTTATCCACTGAAGGCCTTTGGGGAGAGAGAGCCAGCAGATAGAATCTCTTACTCTTTCTCTTTCTCTCCTCCTACCCTCTCTCAAAGGCCAGGCAGGTTTGCAGTCAGGAGCCTGAAACTCTAGATGGTTTCTACCATGTGGGTGGTAAGGGCCCAAGCACTTTAGTTGTCTCCCTCTACTTTATCAAGCACATTAGCAAGGAGCTGAATGGGAAGTGGAGCAGCTGGGACTTGAACCAGATCTCCTATGGAATGCTGGCGTCAGTGCTATCATTGCAGTCCCTTAACTTGCTGTGCCATGAGTCAAGTCCCTTAAAATGAATGTTTGAAAAATCTCTTCTCAAGCAATCTTTCTAGAATAAATCTGGTGACATTGGTGCAATGCAGAATCCAACACTGCTAAGGAAACTAGGAATTCTCCTACATGCCTGCAGGAGAAGCTGCTGTACTTTTCCAGAAGGTTAGTTTATAGATTCATTTATCAGACTGCTGTTTCTTCATTGCCTACTTTAGGTCAGGTATTTGGCCACGAGCTATGGATACAGAAATAGTTTTAATCTAATTCTTGTTCTCAAGGAGAAGAGAGAATGGGATTTAGATAGTGAATTGTCAGTGACACAGTACTCTATATGGAAGTGAGGGCCCTGGGACCACTGCAGTCATGATAACAAGCTTGTAGCATATTGATCTTCACCTAAGACAGCAAGATCTACTTGTATGGAAACCTTAGTTTATGGACTGCTGGTTCTCAATGTAAAATTAACACTATTTTCTTATACTTTGTCAACCACATAGAAAAATTCTTCCAGGAGAGCTATTGCTTTCAAAGGAATTTAAGCAGCAAAGAGTTTTGGTAGGTAGTTTAAGAATTGATACTTATCTGTCCTACCAGGAAAAACATCCATCAACCCCTTATTCTGTTTTTCCATGCTTAATGAGCTACCTTAAACTCAATTTCTGCCTAGCAAGTTGTCACAGGGAATTCTTTGTAGGCAACCAGCAGCAACCAGCTACTAATGTCTTCTGGTAGAGGCTATGTCCATGAATGAAGAAAAACCACCCTAAAAACGAAATAGCCCCACCACCACCAGCAGCAATGAGTGCCTCTTAAAGTTGCATCAGAACCAGAGCGCGTATTTGTTTCACAACACAGGTTCTTGGAGCTCTCTTTCAGAGTTACTACATGAAATCCCTTTACTAGAACTCTTGTCTTAGTATGTCTTTCTGCTCTCAGTAATACAATCTTCCAGACTGGTTACATTGGAAGGAAAAGAGGTTTTAGGGACTCATGGCTATGGAGGTGCAAGATCATAAACCATAACAGTCCTTAAACCTGTATACTTCAAGTTTGTTTTTGTTTTAAAGGTTTATTTATTAATGTGAAAGGCATGGAAATAGAGAGGGAGAGAGAGAAGAGACTTTTCATCTACTGATTCATTGCCTTGGGCCTCAATGGCCAGGTTTGGGAAAAATCAAAGCCAGGCACCAGGAACTCCATTCAGTTCTCCCATATGGAAAATAAGAAGCAATTGTGGGTGTCAGGGACATAAGTACTTGAACCATCAGTTGATGCATTCCCAGGCACATGGAGCTGGATTGGAAATGGAGCCGCTGAAACACAGCGTAATGCAGGATATACAAATATCCATATGTACATAAAATTAGAATACATTGAAAGCAATAAAGATTATGTTCTGTCCATGGTACTAATTATGGCTGGAAAGAGGATAGCGTTTATAATATTGCAGTTCCAGAATCCACTGAAACACAGGGGAACCTCCTTGTGAACAGGTACTGAGGCAGAGACACTGATTCACCAGGAGTTGTAGGTCTACCTTCAAATTACATTAATTAGCTCCAATCCTATGTGTATCTTGCTAGTGGTAAATTCAAGGAATATTTCAGAGGCACGAAGAATTCCTAGGCAAAAATATACAGCTTAAACAACAGCCAATTTTATCAATGATAATAACCAGGATCTGGTATCCTATTTCAACCAAAAAGAGTCATAAGATTTAATTAATGGCATTACAAGCAATTTTTCCAATTACCCAAACCTGAGTTAATGGGCTTGCCAATTCAGAATCCCAGCTTCCTTTAGGACTCTATTCATCTCATTGGGAATGCTGGTTTCTCTACCTCACCCCTCCTCAGCCTTCCTGAGCTTAAGGACCACATATTCCTCAAATCCCTGACCAAAAAAAAAAAAAAGTCCTGCTATGATCCACGATCCACATTGGGTGAAGACCAGTTGGTGAATGAGATCATTGAAATAGAAAAAAACAAAGCTCAAAAGTCTTTATCAAGTTCCTAGATTTCGGCTTTATACAGAAAGAAATGTCAAGGAGAGAGGGAAGGAGAAAAGAAGATAGGAGGAAAGGATGGTGGGAGGGAGGGAAGGAAAGCAGAGAAAAAAGGAGAGAGAAAGAGAAAGAAGAAGGCAAGGTGGCAGGGAGGGAAGAAGGAAAGTTGGAAAAAAAGGACAGGAAAAGAAAGACTGATAGGCAAGGAGGAGGGGATGGAGGGAGAGAATTATGCAACTATAAAAAAGAAAGCAAGACTACAGCACCCGGAAGCATCACAGGGAGTGTCATTTTACAAGGATCAGTGGCAGTCATTCAAGTATTATGATTGAAATTCCATGAATGAGAGCTGTTGTTTTGAAGCAAAAGCTTCTCGAAGTATAGCAACTGTTACTAAAAGGTTATAAGGGCTCTTGATGAAATCAGTGAGCCGATAGCAATGGAAACATTTTTATCCTCTGCTAGACAAGAGCTTCATTTTTTTTTTTTCTTGTTTTGGGTTGAACTATATCCTGCCCACCCTGCCTCCAATCTAAATGATGTTTAAATTTTAGTCTCCCAGTGATCTTCTTTGGAAACACGCTCAGGATGAGGTCATTAGGGTTGACATTAATTAATGTAAATTTGACACAGAAATAGACATGGTTAAAGGAAAACACAGGGAGGCCACAAACAGCCAAGGGATGTTCAGGCTCCCCAAAAGTAGGTAGAAGTATGGAGCAGATTTTCCAACATGTCCCTGGAATATGAATGGACGCTTGACAAGCCAGCACTTCCCTGATACAAATTATTGCACCAAGTAGCTCAGACATAGGCAACAATGTCTACCAACGCGGTTTCAAAACCAGAAATGTCACCTTGAGTTGTCACTTGGCTTTACTATTTTGGAGCTATGCTACAAGAAATGTGAATGTAGGTGGGTTGTCCCACTGATCAGGACATTCCTTGATAACTACACACGAAGCCATAAAATGAAGGCAGAGAATCTGTACCTTTCTCAGTTGGTAAACTTTAGTAATCCCAACAATAGCTTGTTTTATATTTATAGGGAAAAAAACTAAGCAGTCTTTATAGTAAATTGCCATGTGTGTGAGATTAGTATTGTGCATTTACTACAGTTAAGAAATCCAGTGCCAGGAACCCATATAGGCACAGATGTTTTTGTCCCAGCTGCTCCACTTCCCATCTGGCTCCCTGCTTATGGCCTAGAAAAGTAATGGAGAATGGCCCAAAGCCTTGGGACTCTGTACCCAAGTGGGAGACCCAGAAGAAGCTCCTGGATCCTGGTTTCAGCGTGGCTCAGGACTGGGCATTACAGCCATTCGGGGAATGAACCTGGGGATGGAAGCTCTTTCTCTGTCTCATTGCTTCACTCTGTAAATCAGTCTTTCCAATAAAAATAATTATTTTCTTTAAAAAAAGAAATATCAGAATAACTAGATCACCTCTTCATGGAAAATGACTTTATCAGTAGGAGTACAGTGCTAACGTACAGTTCCTGTGCCTTGGATTTTACAGCTGGATCATTCACCAACTGTCTGGATCAGCAAGCCTACCCTCACTCTTTCCAAGGAGGTCATTTCATACATCTGTGAGTTCATTTGATCATGAAGTCACATTCTGCATTTCCTCTTGAGATCCTCTAACCTCCTGTACATTTTTTAAAAGATTTATTTATTTATTTATTTGTTTATTTGAAAGGCAGATATACAACGAGGAGAAGAGACAGAGATCTTCCATCCGTTGATTCACTCCCCAAGTGATCACAACGGCCAGAACTGTGTCATTACAAAGCCAGGAGTCTGGAGTTTCTTCTGGGTCTCTCACACGGGTGCAGGGACTCAAGACTTTGGGCCGTCCTCAACTGCTTTCCCAGGCCACAAGCAGGGAGCTGGATGGGAAGCGGGGCCACCGGGATTAGAACCAGCACCCATATGGGATCTCAGTGCGTGCAAGGCAAGGACTTTAGCTGTTATGCTACCACACCGGGTTCCTCTTATACATTTTTAAAATTTGAAATGTTAATATTAATTCTTTGGGTTACAAAATTCTTTAGCTTTGACAAATTCATAGTATCGTGTCTACCATTATAGTAACATTGTTTCATAACTTTAAGAAAATATATTCTTGTGTTTCACCTAGTAAATGAGAGAATCTTTCTTCCATTGGGTGACTCACCAAATGACCAAAAAGGCCTATACAGAGAAAATCTGAAACCAAGACCCTAGGAGATTCTTTTGGGTCTCCCACACAGGTGCTGGGATCCAAGGAGTTGTGCTATTTTCAACTGCTTTGCCAGACACATCAGTAGAGATGTGAATCATAAGTGGAGGAGCTGGGACTTGAACTATGGGATGCTGTTGTTGCAGATGGTGACTTCAACAGCCACACCACAATGCTGACCCCCCAAACCACTCAGTTTTTGGTAGTGCTGCTACTGCTAGAATTTTGTTTTTCAGAATATCCATTGGAATAATTAGGGTACAAATATTAGTTGTATGTGCTTTTTCATTGAAAATTTATCCATTAGCTTTCATGATTTGTTAGCTCTTCAATCACTAAAAATATTCCATTATATGGATTAGTACAACTGGTTTACTTCCTGACTTTTTGAAGGACATTTCAGTATAGGATGAATGCGAAGAAATCTTCTGTAAAGCATTTGTGTTTGTTTTCCTGTGGACATATATTTTCATCTTATTTTGGTAACTTCCTCAGACCATAATTGCTCTAGATTACAAGACAAGTGTATGTTTAGCTTAATAAGAAAGGCCAATGTGGCTTCACTATTTTGCATTCCTGTTAGTAAAAAGAAGGTGCCTTTTGCTGCGTATTTCACCAGCAATTGAAGTTATTATTTGTTAGATTTTTGGCCAATCTAATTAGCATGTATTTAAAAATTTATTATTGACTTTCAAGAATCCTTTGAACATCTTATACACAAGTACTTCATTAAGAATGTTTTGCAGATATGTTTTCCCAATATGCTTTTCTTTTTATTCTCTTTTTACAATATTTATTTATTCAAAAGGCAGAGAGACAGAGAAGGTGTGTGTGAGAGAGACAGTCAAAGGGAATGAGTTTTTCTACACTGATTTATTTTCCAAACGGCTGCAATAGCTGGATCTGGGCCAGGTCCAAGTCAGTATTCAGTAAATTTATCCTGGTCTCCCACATGGCTGGCAGGAATTCACATTCTTGGACCATCTTCTGTTACCTTTATCAGCATGAAGCTGGAGCAGAAGTGGAATAGCCAGCACATAATCTGGTCTCTGAAATGCTAGCACTGCAAATGCCAGCTGAACCTGTTGACTTCTTGTTCCTTCTCTTAACAATATCCTTGAACAAGTCTGGAATCAGAAAAACAAGTTGAAGTACAGTGCTGATATTACTAACTCTATAGTGTTAGGAGAGTTACTCAGTTTTCTCTAAATTCATCATATACAACAAGAGAATAGTAATAATTCTTTAGAATGAAATAATGGACACAAAATACTTTTAAAAAGTGTGCGGAGGGGAGAATAGAGTGGGGAACTGGAGGGAGAACAGAGAGAAGAGGAGGGAACTTGGGGGAGGGGGAAGGGAGAGCCCACTACCAACTAAGCCATATCAAAAAACAATTTTAAAAAAGTGTGTAGTGCACATGCCTAATAAATATTAATGATGATGCTGACAGTAACAGTGATGACCAACTGAACATATTCAGAGATGAACAGAAAGTATATTTGCTCATCATACTCTAAAGGCAACATTGAAAACTTTTCGTTACTGAGATCCATTTCATTCTCTGTCAAATTCATCCATTGAAATAAGTAATTAATGATTTCAGTGTATTTAAAATTATTTATGATTATCCAAGTTTGAGAGATTTTCATCGTTCTTCAAACAAACCGTATATTCAGTAATAGTCATTTCCAATCCACTTCCACTTTCCATTTATTTTGTATCTGTATGTATTCACCATTTATAGATGGTGAATTATACCACATGTGATCTTAAAGAAAAAAAGCAAGATTTTTTTTAAATTTTTTTATCAGAAAGGCAGAGTGACAGAAAGAAAGAAAGATCTTCTATCTGCTGGTTCATGCCTCAAATGGCTGCAACCGCCAGATATGAGCCAATCTGAAGCCAGCAGCCAGAAGTTCTTCTGTGTCTCCCATGTGAGTGCTAGATCCCAAGGCTTTAGACCCACTTCCACTGCTTTCTCAGGCCATAAGCAGGGATCTGGATGGGAGGTGGAGTGGCTGGGACATGAACTGGCATCCATATGGGATCCCAGCACTTGCAGGGGGAAGACCACCCAATTGAACCATAATGCTGAGCCCCCCATATGTGATCTTTTGTGACTAAATCTACATTACCTTCATATTTTCAAGTTTCATTTACACTTCTATCAGCACTTAATTCATTTTTATGGTCAAATACAAGTCCATTTTATTTAACCACTCACCACATCAAAGTCAGCCCAAGTTGCAGAAAATAATGTTAATAAAAGTCCCACATTCTTGTGTAATCCACATATAATGAATGACCAGAGAAAGCATAGAAAGGCTGGCCGTGATCCTCTGGTGTGGGACACTGACAGCCCACCCTCAGTGGAGAGCATTCCGTCAACTCAGCAAAACTTTGAGCCCACAAAAATATGATGAAGGTTGGCCAACTGTCCTCACTGCGGACCATGAATAGAAGGCTGCTGGTAAATGGTAAGTATTACTGACTTTTAAAGATGATCTGAAAATTTCTGTATTTTGCTATCAATCTCATTTTACAGTCGTTCGTTCTGCTGTTGACAAGCACCATATTTTTTTTTCTGCAGAAAGTCACGTGTCAGTCCAGCCCAAGAAAAAGTAAACTGCTTTAGGAAATACAAAATTAAATTGAGTTCAGATTAAGTGTGGTCACTGGGATTTTATTCTCTCCACTTGTTTACTTTACAGTTAACATTTCTCCTAGATAATCTCATTTTGCTAAATCTCTGGAGCCAGAATCTGTTTTCTTTACTTTGTTGGATTCCTGCCAACATGTTCTTCTGAGAAATCATCACAGGTTTCCTTCCCAATGATGGAGCACTCATTTGTTATATTCCATCTGCAGTGTACCTCTGCTCTTCAAACATCCTTGAGCTACTTTGCAATTGTGCATGCAGCTGTGTGTTTCAGCTCTCTACAATTGCTAAGTGGATCTCTTTCCTTAGTTTGCAGGGTCATCTCTATGATACACTATACTAATAAAAAGAGAAATTGCACATGAAATTTCAAAGATACTCTTGGTTCTTTACACCTCTTGTTGACAAATTACAACCTTTCCTCTCATACTACTGAAGGACTATGTCATTTCATTCTACTCTAAACATGCAGAAAACAGAACCGTCAGCAAGTTTCTACATAAAAATACAATCAGACTTACCATATGAAAGGTTGCAAGATTTTTGAATATCAAAATAACAACAAAAATACTGCTTAGATTAGTTGCTTTTCTGAAGGCTGCCAGGAACAAAAAAGAAAAATAATTTTGAGTTTGAACAGTATTTACTTTTCCTTTTTTTTTTTATTAATTACATTGCATTATGTGACACAGTTTCATAGGCTCTGGGATTCCCCCAAACCCTCCCCCAACCCTCCCCCCATGGTGGATTCCTCCACCTTGCTGCAGTATTACAGTTCAAATTCAGTTGAGATTCTTTCATTGCAAGCATATACCAAGCATAGAGTCCAGCATCTTATTGTCCAGATAAGTTCAACGGTTTCTTGGGGAGACAGTCTGATGGCAGAGCTGGCAGAGTATCATCCCAATCAATTAAAAGCCATAACATAACATCAACAACAATTTACAACATTATGGAATTATTTGACATGGTATTGAGTAACCAATATGTTAAAAAAATGCAATGTACAGTATTTTCTATGCTGTGTGTGAGGAATCATGAATATGGACATATGTTTTGACCATGGGAAAATTTGATTATGAATTTTTACCTTAACGGTCAAATTTGAGCTGCTATAGATAATCTTTGCAATTTCCTTTCTGCTTACAAAACATGTCTATGTGGGCCAGCTTGGTGGTGCCTACCACCATCCCGTATGGGCAGTGTTTTGTGGCCTGGCTGCTCCATTTCTAATCCAACTCCCTAATAATGTACCTGGCAATGTGGCAGATGACGGCCCAAGATCTTGGGTCCCTGCACCCATGTGGGAGACCTGCAGGAAGTTCCTGGCTGCGAGTCTCAGACTGGCTCTTCTCTGACCATTAAGACCATTTGAGGAGAGAATCAGGAGATTCAACATGTCTGTCTCTCCTTTACTCTCTGTAAATATGCCTTTCAAATAAAAAGAAATTTTTTTAAAAAAAACCTCACACATATGGTTTCAAACACCAATGGATGCTTCAGAATTTCAGAATATTTGCAGCTGCGTCCCTGGCTCCTCTTCCCACGAGGCTCTTAGTGGCATTTCCAGGTCCTGCTGCTCAGCCTTTGTTCTCCCTGCAGGAGGGCATAAACTGTCATGTGATTCTTTTCTGAAGAGGCCACATCTGTCCAGGAGTGCTTCATTCTGACAACTGTATTTGCTGTTCAGATCTTAGGGGACTTACTGTTTTCATGTCCAGCACGCTGACTATGCTTCAGTCATTGGGTTTCTTTTCCCCTAAAATCGCTATTGGAATGGATTTTTAAAGAATATGCATACTTATAGCATTCATGTAGTTTCCTACCACTTTTGGTTTACTTTGTTTTCCTTTGCTTTTCAACCCACTTCCACCTACAGAGCAAAGTTAGGAAATGGAACTTGCTCATTGGAATTCTGGCGGTTTGGCTGCATCATGGTCTTATTCACTTATTTGTGTGTTGTTAGCAGAAAAAAGTACTATGTCCTGTTAATGAGGCCAAAAGCAATGACTCATCCTGTATCTGGAAGTGCTGATTTTACCCTCGTGGGATTGAGAGCAGAAACCTTTCTAATCAACACGATCAGTCTTGCTACCATGGAGACAGAAAGCCGGGCATCATAGGTAGTGGGAATGCAATGATACTTCAATAGTCCTCGGGGGCAGAAGATACCGCTGCCAGCAACTCCGCTCTCACCCACTGCGTTTGGGAACCAATTTCTTGCCCTAATGAGGGTTTTTAATTGTGAGTCACAGAGGCAGGTCAAGCATGTCTTCAAAACTGTTGTTTCTGCCTTTCATTTCTCAAATTTTGCCTTGGCAAACTTTTATAACAATGTTACTTACTGAACACTATTATTCTTCTTAAAAAATGATTCACTAAGGAAGTTGGTTTTATTGGGAAAAGAAAATGTTTCAATTCTAAACCTGAAAAAGCACCTCGGTCATCCTCTCTCTGCTCCATCAGTGATCCTGAGAAATTAAATCCTGTTTTGTGTTAGAGTTCTATTGCTATTTTCAGAGTTATTTTAAAAAAGCATTTATTTCTTTTTATTAGAAAGAATGAATTACAGTGAGAGAACAAGAGACACAAAGAAAGGTCTTCTATCTGCTGCTTCGCTCTGCAAATGGTCACAACGGCCAAAGCTGGGCCAGTCCAAAGCCAAGCATCAGGCATGTCTTTTGGGTCTCCCGTGTGGTTGCAGGGATCCAAGGACTTGATCCACCTTCTGCTGCTTTCTTAGGCCATAAACAGAGTACTGGATTGGGAGCAGAACAGCTGGGAATCGAACCCATACGTATATGGGATGCTGGTCTTGCAGGTGGAGGCTTAGCTGTGCTGTCCCACTGGCCTCAATTAGCAGTGTTCTCATTAACTTGTTTCTGTGTGCCATGACCAAGTAACAATGGTTTTTCTACTTTAGAGATTCTTACAGATGGTTATTTTTTTTTTAATTTTAGTTATTTTTTTTTTTATTGGAAAGGTGGATATACAGAGAGGAGGAGAGACAGAGAGGAAGATCTTCCTTCTGATGGTTAACTCTCCAAGCGGCCGCAACGGCTGGAGCTGAGCCAATCCAAAGCCAGGAGCCAGGAGCTCTTCTGGATCTCCCACACAGGTATAGGGTCCCAAGGCTTTGGACTGTCCTTGACTGTTTTCCCAGGCCACAAGCAGGGAGCTGGATGGGAAACGGTGCTGCTGGGATTAGAACCGGCATCCATATGGGATCCTGGCGCATACAAGGCGAGAACTTTAGCCACTACACTATCACGCCGGGCCCTACAGATGATTATTAATAGCTTTATTATTTAAAAGTTCTTCAGGGAGGAAGGAGGGTTAGTGCTTTAGCCTAGACAGTTAAGCTGCTGCCTGTCACACCAGCTTTTTATATGAACACCACCAGCTGCCCCAGCTCTTGTCCAGTTCCCTGCTAGGGCACCTGAGAAAGCAGAAGAAGATGGCCCTAGTGCTAGGGTCTCTGCCACCCATGGAGGAGACCTGGATGGAATCACAGGCTCCTGGCTTCAAGCTGGCCCAGCCCTGCTTGTTGCAGTCATTTGGAAGTCAAGCAGTGAATGGGAGATCACACTTTATTAAAACACACTTCAAAAAAAAAAAGTTTTGCTGCTGCTGGCTTCATGAAACGGGAGGGTAAGCAGCCATTTCCAATGCTGACATCCCACGTTCAAGTGTGTCAAGTTCCAACATAGAACATAGCTACTCCCCCAGAGCTGGAGTCGGGGAGTCATTGCATCCTCCCCGGGCAGATCTCCGCGTGAGAAGCAGCTTTAGCACTGAACTTGGATGTGACTCTTCAGTGTTCAGTAACCTTTGTGGAGGATTGCACACAGATTAGTGGTAAGAGTGAGAAGGTTATGGTTCAGCAAGACTTGGCTGAGTATTTTGGACCATGTCTTTGTTGCTTGTTTCAGCAAAATTTTGGCCAAGAAGGACAAGGTTGTAAGTCAAAAAATAATTTCCTGGGCAGACAATGGAATGCAATGGTTGAAACTCTGCTGGGGGTATCTTCATCCCACATCAGACTGCCAGGTTCAAGCCTCAGCTAACCTACTTCCTGATCCAGTTTTCTGCAAATGTGCATGACGGGTACAAAAGGTGATGGCTAACGTGTTCCTGACGTTCATCTGACACAGTGTGGCTGTTTGGGGGCATTTAGGGAGTGAATCAGTGGAAGAAAAGGTATCTTTCTCATTGTCTCTCTCTTTTAAATAAATAATAAATAGGTCAATAGGTAATAGAAATATTTTTAAAAGGAAAGTAAGAGCGTCATAGTTTGCCTAAGGAAATTTCTACAGTCTACTCAACTGAGTAAGTATAGCTCTCTTATTAACAACAGGCTATTTTAAGGGTTTTGCTCCAAACAGTTTCTTTTACTTTCATCGATTGGCCAATTCCATATTCTTATTCTTTATGGTTTGCCCTGTCTCAGACATTTCTTACAGTATGGGATCAGTATGGAATCAAGAATCCTGGGCTCTGAGAGATTACCAGCTAGGCCTTAGTGCAGACACTTGCTTTCTTGTGTGTAAGAGTATAACCAGGACACATAGAAGTGAGAGTAAACATTTTTTTAAGGAGGGTTTATTAAAAAGCTAAGGGGCAGTTCACACTCATTCAGAGATGAGTGTGGACAACCTCATGAGGGAGACGTTCTCCTGAGCCTGGCTGGGGTCATCTTTTGTATAAGGTGGGAGTGGACTGGGCAGAACTTGATGTGAGGCTGTACTAAACATGTTGATGTTTAACATGGTATGATGCTGTCTTCTATGGTGCATGATTTGACACTGAGGTTTAATTTTGTTTTTTGTTTTTTTTTTTTTGGAAAGGCAGATATACAGAGAGGAGGAGAGACAGAGAGGAAGATCTTCCTTCTGATGGTTAACTCCCCAAGCGGCCGCAACGGCTGGAGCTGAGCCAATCTGAAGCCAGGAGTTCTTCTGGGTCTCCCACATGGGTGCAGGGTCCCAAGGCTTTGGGCTGTCCTTGACTGTTTTCCTAGGCCACAAGCAGGAAGCTGGATGGGAAGCAGGGCTGTTGGGATTAGAACCAATATCCATATGGGATCCCAGCACATCAAGGCGAGGACTTTAACCACTAGGCTAAAGTGCTGGGCCCACTGAGACCTAATTGTACGGTGAGCAGTGGGTGCCACGTCCTCTGCCATGCTGAGTCAGTGTGGAAGATGATGGGGTCTGGGCAGTGCACGGGCAGTCCTCTGCTCATTGTGCCTTGCTGACTCCCTGCCTACTGTGCATGAACACTACTGTTGCGGGGTGTGAGATCACACCAGACATATCTAAGGTTTATTAAGGAGTCTTTATTAATCAAGCTTGGAGAAAATAGAGCACAATAGCAAATCACAAGTCCATACAGCAACCCACTCAATCATAATCCAATCATAATCCTAAAAGGAACAAATGGTCTTTATCCTTAAGTCCATCCATTCAGCTGAAAACCTAGGTCCCAGCTTCCCCAACAATATAAGTTATGCTAAGAGACATGCTACAAATAACCTGGACACACTTACAAAGAACCTGGACACACTTACAAAGCTGCAGACATTCACCTTTCCCTGGCTTCTGTGCCCACACTACTGATAGGCCTCACTCCTCCTGGAACTCCAGATAGTACACAGACCAGAAACAACATTATTATAATCATTGCCTCATCTAAGCAGAAAATAGGGACCATGCTCAGGGGATCACCTGTCCTGGGTCAGCCAAGAGTCGAGGTGCCAGAGTAATGGAAGCTCCTGGCCAGAAAGAGAGTGAGAGCTCCTGCTTAATGGGCCTTTTAAAGGGACTTGTGAGGGGAGTGGTTACACGACCGTCCCCTCTCAGTTGATAGGTGAGTCACAGGTGGGAAGGAGCGAATACCTAAGTGTTGTGGGCTAAAGAGTTGATCAGTGCTCGTTGGGATGGGCAGGAACAGGAACTGGGCTGGTAGCTAAAAATGCCTAGACTAATTGGACTTGTCTGCATCCAATATCCTGTCTAAATTAGGACATGGGGGAAGTGGTTGAGGATGGGTTATCATTCCATTGCTGTTAGGACCCACCTTCAGGACAGAGGATAGGGGACCCAGCCAAATTTCATTTGCCCACTATCAATGGGTGCTGGCTATCACAGGCTGCACCCCATAACACTAGGAGGCCTGCTTCAAGATGGTATTCCCTCTTACTGCAGTAAGTTCTAAACAATTTAGCTGTGCTTCACAAAGAGCTTTTCTAATGACATTTGAGAAATTCAGCCGTCAAGTGGGAGAGTGTGAGTCACCCAGCAGTCACTGATTCCTGCTATTGTTGAAATCATCATTAAGTCTTGAACCATCTCTATGGTAGGAAAATCCATAGCTCACTGTTTGGTGCAATGCTGGGTTTTGTGTTAGAAGTAGGTTCTTCTTGTTCCAGACACCTGCTGGCCATCCCTTAAGTAGGACTGGGAGAGTGTGCTGCAGCTCTTTTTAAGTTTTCTGTGGTGCAAGTTTCAATGTTTTATGATGACTCTTAAGTAGTCAACAGCATTTTTACTAAGGATAGGGATGTTTCCACAATACAGCTTTCCCCAAAGCTTAGTCAGGTTTCTGATCTCTGGGCTTCCACCATGTCCCAGGGACAAGAGTCTGTAATTACATTTTTATCTCATTATTGTCCGCAGGTCAACTTGGGATTTCTTCACTTTCTCCCACACTTTTCTTTTAAGTTAATGACTACATCCTGAAGCTATTTGAAACAATAGGCTTAGGCGGAATGTAAACACCCTTAATCTGACTTTTGTTCCAGGTCTGAGTCACTTTGTTTAACTAAGATAAAGCTAAGGACTGGGGTTGCTTAGAATTGTTTCAGTCTTGTTTGAGTTTTAGAGTCATGTTGAGTTTCTAATTGTATAAAACCAGAATGCTCACGGGATTCTTTCTGTTCTCTTTCATTGTTGCTTGCAATTGGTCCGTTTGTGCCTCAGTTATTTGCTCCTTTAATAACTTACTAACTGCTGTCAGGAACAAACTACCACCACCAGTACTGTAACTCAATGCTTCAGCTGGGCAGGGACTTCCTTGTTGTTAACCAAGTTTGCAGGTCTGTGAACCTGGCATAGGGTAAGTGACAGTCACTCCATCTTTCGAGCCTGCTACATCAGTTTCTGCCATCCGCTTAGCAGTTGCGCACGTTTCGGGGGTCAGCCAAATGAGCATCCCTGTACCAATTTCTAGGATGGAAATAAACAAATATCATGAGTCAGCGAGCTAATAAAACAAGTCTGTATCTTGTTCAGCAAATGGAATTCAGTGGGCCTTCCTGACTGGCAGGTGACTGCTTCATGGAGATTGGGGGACTTTTGGATTGTCACTGTGGATGACTGCTGCACAAGCCCCTGCAATCCAGAAGCTCACGATCTTCTACCCTATAGCAGTGAGGAGGGCAACACACACCTGCTTGGTAAGGTGCTTGTTGAAAAAAGCCTACGTTCCGCTGACAAAAACATAACCACGAATTGCAAAGGACCTGGGACATGTCCTCTGTTATAAAGCAGCAGTTTCCCTAGAACAGCATGGTTATCTAGTGATGGATTAGCCACCTGCTGCATCCCCTCTTTCAGGGTTAGTTCCCCTTTAGATCTGGACACTGGAATGCTAATTTCCTATGGTACTACTCTGATAATCACCCTATGGATTCATCCTTGTTGCTCCTTTCTGTGTTTGGGTGTCTCTATCAGCCACCTGGATTACTGTGAACATTCTGGATTGAAGTTCTATTATTGCTGTAACAAATTGCCGCAACTTAGTACCTTGAGACCCCTCCTGCTGATTTCCGTACAGGCCAAAATGCAGGTGTTGGAAAGGCTGGATGCGCTCCTGGGGCCTCTGTTCTGTCACCTCTCCCAGTGGCTGGAGAACCCAGTGCCTTCTTCCTTTCTACAGACTAGCAGTAGGGCAGCTTTGAAAATGGCTCCCTCTCCCCACTGTCTGTTGCTGCAGCCCCATCTTCTTCTCTGGTTTCCTGCATCTCCTGCTCCCTCAGGAGCACACGGGTAATTATAGGAGGCCCTGGATGAAACTGGACATTCAGTTTCTTGTCTCCCTGAATTTTTCCCTTCAGTGTTCTTGCAAACTCGATCAACACTTCAACATCTATCCTGTGTGATTACAGTTATCTTCCCTAAGCTCCACAACCTAGCTTTTTAATGTTTGTTTTACTTTCCTAGGATCAACAAGGGAAAAGAAGGGTTGACTAGAGTGAGAGATACTATAGTAGCATAACATCACATGGCTATAATTATTCTATTTTCAATAATTATTATCCTTAGTCATTCGTTGTTTTTCACTTCTTGCCAGTTACAATTCACAGAGTAAACCTTTTCATCGATATGTATGTATACAAAATGCATAGCATAGTGCTCTCTAAGATTTCAGACATCCACCTGACTAAAGGGGAACTAACCTCATGTGTAACTGCCTTGCCTAACCTGAACTAAATCCAACTATTGATTTGTTCAATACCAGCACTTAAACAGATGAACAGGACAGGAGAAAAACATCCCACAATGTTGACTTGTTGTAGTGCACTGTATCACAAGGTTTTAATGTACATTTTGCTAATGGCCCATAATGCTGAGCATAGTTTCCTGTGTTACTGGTCAATTATATATGTTTTCCTTGGGGAAATATCTGTTCAAATATCTAGGCCATTTTTTTTTGTTTGGGTTGCCTGTCTTACTATGAATTGATTTTTAAAAAATCTATGCTCTGTACTGTATGTCCCTGTCAGACGTAAGATTTACAACTATTTTCTTCCAGTGTGTGGATTACTTTTCATTGCCTCCTTTAAAAAATATTTACTTGTTGATTTAATTTATTTGAAATGCACAGAGAGAATCAGATCTTTAATTTGCTGATTTAGTCCCCAAATACCTGTGAAAGTCAAGGTGGGGCTAGGCTGAGGTCAGGAGCCTGGAACTCAATCAGGCGAATGTGCAATAGAAGGAATCTGGAATTGGGAGTGTGGTTGGGATTCAAGTCCAGAGACTCCAAGATGGGATAGGACATCTCCCAGCATCAGCTCAACCACTGTGCCAAAGGGGTCCCTTTCACTTTCTTGACAGTATTCTTTGATACACAGAAGTTTTTAAAATTTATGTTGATAAAACTCCATTTTAAAAATTTTATATTATTTATGCTTTTTGTGTTTTGTGTAAAGAGCACTGATTTATTTAATACTCCAGAAAACAAATACATAAATACAGGTGCACATATGCAAATCAGATATCACACCTTGAAAGACATAATGGAAAATGTAGAAAGCATCTATAATAGTTTACCTACTCTTTGATTCTCCCATAAACTAAACATGAAGATCAAGTGGGGACAAAATTTCCCCAGTTAAGAATGTGTGGGAGCAAGAAGAGGAAGACTAGTAGTCAGCTCAGAGACAGGAACTGGTGAAACCCAGTTCTCTAGCAGGCAGCCACTGGAAGCAGGGCGCGCTGATTTTGAAAAGAGCAGCAGAAATTGGAAGGGTCCTTTGGCAGATTTCAGTTTAGGAATCAATACTGTTGGAGCTTATGTACTCTGAAAGCAAGCAGGCAGAGGAGCTATTTCAGGATGAAAGCCCATACGAGGTAACCAGGAACAGGATGAATAGGACACGGGAGAAAAAAACCTCATAAACAAGCAGATGAGAAAGAAAAAAAAAAATCCAGGAATTTCCAGCAGATCAACACCATGAGGAATTTTTGGCATGACTGCAGCCATGGAGCATATAACCACCACCTTGCTTGTTAGGTCGCCCTGGTGGTCAACCCAAATTTTTGGGATAAGCACAGTCATTAAAGTAATCTGCCGGGCTTGTCAGCCGCCAGACCCTGCAGGTTCCCTTATCTAATGCCTGGAATGTTGATAATTCTTGAGAAAGCCCAGCTACACCTAGGTTAGCAGGAGGCCACCTTTGCTCAGCTTAAGATAGGGCCACTCATGAATGAGTTTGGGGGTGGGGTGTGAAAACCCAGGCTCACAGCCTTGACTGAACATACAATAGAGTTTTCTGGATGATTTCATAATTAGTGGCAGCATCATTGCTCTGTGGATTAATTGGCTGATGTACATGAATTTTTTCTTTTTAATATTTTTGTTTTGGTTTTTATTATTTAATAACTTTTTAGTTAGAATAACAAAATATTTATGAGGTTGTTCAATAATTTTAAGATTATGAAGTGGACTAAACTGAAAAGCACTGTGCTAGTTTTCATCACTTTGTCCTGTTTCCATTAAACTTTTCAAAAAGATTTATTCACTTACATATTTGGAAGGCAGGAAAACAGAGCGGGAGAAAGAGAGGGAGAGATAGAGAGAATCCATGTATTCCACTCCCCAAATTGCTGCAGTGGCTAAAGCCAGAATCCCCAAATTCCTTTCTGGTCTCCCACATGGGTGTCAGGACCATCTTCTGCTACTTTCCTAGGTGTGTTATCAGATGGGAAGCATAGCAACTTGGACTCAAACTGGCTGTTTCATGTGAGATGCCATTTTACAAGTGGCACTTAATCTATTGTACCACAATGCTTTCCCCCAAACTGGGTTTAAAATTACAGTTGCTATTCTATTTCTTGGGATTTCTCACTCACAAAATTGGCTGTGTATTGGAGAGTATAAACTGTCCATTTGTCAAGTTTTCCTGGTAATTAGATTCATTCTTATGTTTTTCTTTCTCCTATCACTGTTAAAACCAGTGTGACTGCTAAGGGAGATTACCAGAAATATGGATCCTTCTGAGTTCCTATGTAATTCATTCTGATCAACAGTTTGGAACTGACAATCCAGGCTCAGTAATTCCATCAGGACTCCCCATTCCCATTTAAGGCTCTACTTAGCCTAAATAATGCAGATGATCTCTGATTTAGGACTTTTTTTTTTTACCAGACATTCTGTAGACATTGCACTTAGAATGCTGAGTGATCATGTTTTCTGAGTCTAGTGGTAGGCAGTAAGGTAACACTTGCTACATAGAGAGTCAGTAGCAAGCTTTAGTATAATTAGCCAGTACCTAAAGCCCCACCCCAGGGTTAGATCAATGCTACGCAGGGCCAACTTATCATATACAGCTTATTTTTCTTAAGTTTCATTTATTGTAATTGAAAGTCCCAATCAGAGAGAGAGAGTGAATAATCGGGGTCTTCCATCCACTGGTTCACTCCCATCATGGCCACTATGACCAGAGCAAGGCGAATCTGAAGCCAGGAGCCAGGAGTTTCCTCCTCACTTATCACATGGATGCATCTTCTGCTGTCTTCCCAGACACAGTAGCAGGGAGCTGGGTCAAAAGTGGAGCGGAATATGGGCTCGGCAGAGTGGCCTAGTGGCTAAGGTCATCGCCTTGATCCCATATGGCTGCTGGTTCTAATCCCGGCAGCTCCACTTCCTCTCTATCTCTCCTCCTCTCAGTATATCTGACTTTGTAATAAAAATAAAATAAATCTTTAAAAAAAAAAAAAGTGGAGCAGAATAGAGACGAACTAGCACCCATATGAGATTCCAGGTCACAGGCAGAGAAATAGGTTGCTATGACACTGCACTGGCCCACATCATGTGCATTTTTGACTTACAGCATTTTCAGCTTAGAAGGAGTTACTGGGATGTTACCCCATCTTGAGTCAGCAGTCCTCCATACAGAAGAATAACCTCAATTACATCTTGAAAGTGGGTATGTTGATGCTCAAGAATAAGCTGAAAAAAATAACAAAACCAGAGACCTCGACAGCAAAGTTTTCCTACAAGGGTAAGAATATCTGGAAAAGAAGACAATCATGTATTAAGAGCAAGAAAACCACAGCATCCCCCAAATTGTGAATAGCAGCAATATTCCGGAATCTTCTTCCACTGATTCATCGTTCTGATGGCATGGTGGAAGTGTGCTGGACATGAGCTGAGGAAACTGGGATCTAAGATAAAACTTTGTTATTTTGCCAATGTTTTGCTATGAAATTTGTCATTTTGAGTGAGCTGAAATATGTTTAATCTGTGCTAATTTCTGCCCTGTAAACTCTTTTTTTATGAGGTCAAAATTGAATAGATGACTCAGTATTTTTCTCTTCTCTGAAACTCCATAGGAAATAATCCTAGACCTGTATAAAAATATTGACTAAAAGAATTCCTCCCTAAAAGAGAAAACAACAACAACAAAACAAAACAAAAAGCACGGTTAATGTAGGTATTTATAATAAATTTTGTATCATTTAGGTGAGTGTAAAGTGGTAGCGTGAACAGTTATGCCAAGGAGCATATTTGTTTAAAAACTTTTAATTAATTAATTCTATTTCTGAAAGGCAGAAAAAGAGACAAAGAGAGTCGGACAGAGGGACAGTGATATGTCATTTGCTGCTTCAGTCTCCAAATGGCCTCAAAAGTCATAGTTGAATCAGGCAAAGAGAGGTGAGGGTTGCTGTTTATTACTGTCTTGGAAAGGCAGAATTATTAAGACAAGGAGAGACAGTAGGGTCTCCATCTGTAGGTTTTCCCTCCAAGTGGCTACAATGGCTGGAGCTAAGCGATCTAAAACCAGAAGTCAGGATCTAAGAGCCAGGCTTCCAAGGCTTTGGGCCATCCTCTTCTGCTTTCCCCGATCACAAGCAGGGTGCTGGATGGGAAGAGGAGCAGCTGGGACACAAATTGGCACCAATATGGGATTCTGGCTTATGCAAGCTGAGGACTTAGCCAGCCATTTTGCACCATTTTGCACCAGGCCTGACATGAGAATTCTATCTGGGTTGGCCCCTGAGTGTCAGAAGACTTTACTCACTGCTTCCCAGCGTGCAATGAGCAGGAATATAGAATTGAAAGTGGGGAAAGGACTTGACTCGAAGCTCTCCCTATGGAATCTGGACAGCACCGTTAGCATCTTAGCCACTGGCTTAAATATTATTTGAAATGATATTTTCTTATTATATTTCAGTAAGTGAAAAGAGCAGGTTTCAAAAAAGAATATATATTATTACCTTGTTTTTGTTTTATATATGTAATTGGAGAACAAGCTATCCATTTTCTATTCTGCTAATAGAGGATGTAAGAACAGAAGACATCGAAAATTTTAACACCAGTGGGTGAAACATTCTTTGAACATAACAGTGCTGGTAAGCTTGAAGGAGCAGAAACCAAGAATGAGAGTGGATGTTGATGATTGTGAAACAGTAAAGTATTTTTTTTTCTGTGTGCTGGAAGAATTACTATTTGGTTTTGGGAGGGAATGACTATGAGTACTTTCAACAAATATGCTTTGTAAAACTGTGAGCATTTGGAAATGTGGTATTCCATGTAGGCATTGGTTAGTTCTCAGCAACTTCATATCTAACCAAACTCCCTAATAATAGCTTGGGAAAGCAGCCCATGATGACCCAAGTGTGTGGCCCATTGCCACCCATGTGGGAGACCCAGACAGAATTCCAGTCTCCTGGCTTTGGCTTGGCCCAGCCCCAGCAGCCTTTTGGGGAGGGAAATAGTGGACAGAAGATCTCTATCTGTTTCTTGCTCTTTCTATAACTCAGCCTTTCAAACAAATTAATAAGCCTTAAGCAAAACAAAACAAAAACATAATAAACAAACAAAACCCAAGCAGATGAATAAGGAACAGATGATGGGATTCACCCAGAAGAAACACTGAGGCTTCCTGTTGTTGAGACCTGGAGCTTTAAACTTCCTCTGCCTCCTTCCCTCTATCCCGATTGCCTTCTCACTCTTTCCTGCCAAAGGGCATCAGAAAGAACATCATCAAGCAGACCATACTGGGCAAGGCCAAGCATGCATCTCCTGCCTTCAAGTTGCAAACCCTGGAGATGACTCTTGGGGAAATGAGTAATGGTTTGGATGGTGAAAAAGTGTGACTTCTCCCATAAGAGGGCTGTACTTTCTGGTTTTTAACACGTTTCTTTGGCTTTAGCATGAGTCATGGACAGGAGCCATGTTAGGAGCTAGGTAGAAGCCCTGTACTGCCACCTTCTAAAAAGGGGCTCTTTCCTTCTGGGAACATTTTCATCACAGTAGGCCTTGGCATTGTTTCCTTGTGTTCCTGCTTCCTGCCATTTAGGAAATCCAGTTTCCCACTCACATATCTCTAATTGTGAGCCAAATGCATGCTTCCTATTTTAACATGACTGTTCTGTTAAACGTCACATACATGTGTACTTCCATATGTGCCTATACTGAACCTTTGTAGAGTGGAATGTATTTTTTTTTTGTTTGTTTTGGTTTGTTTTTCAAGAAAGGGATGTAGGAATGTGAACTTGCCATTTTTTAAATGAGTCACCTAAGCTTTATGTTCTAGAAATAGGAATCTGCACAGTACGAACATTAATTCCTTTGTTTGGAGGTGATGAAAGGGTGTATATTGACACACTCTAAAAAGCAGATAAAAGAGGAAGGTAAGGCCTGTGAATTAAGGCTTTTCTAAGGTGAGGGTGAGGGGCAGACATTGTGGTGCAGCATTCCACATAGAAACACCAATTTGAGTCCTAGACACTCCACTTCAGATCAAGTTGCCTGCTCGCGCACCTGGGATGCAGGAGACACCTGGGCCATTGCCAAATGTGTGGGAGAATGATATGACATTTCTGGCTCCTGGCTTCAGCCTTTTGAGATTTGAGAGTGGCCATCTGGGGAGTGAACCAGTAGATCAAAGATTTCCCTCTCTTATTCATTCTGTTGTTCTGCCTTCAATTAAATAAAAAAAAGGTAAAAAAAAAAAAAAGATGTAGTGATTAACCAACTCTACTTCATTGGAAGTTGTCTCTGAATCACACATGATGAGCAACAACTGAGTCAGAAGGATACATTGTGCACATCACACAGCCCCATCACAAGACACTTAGATAAACATTCTTCCCACACAACAGCAGGTTGTTTCTTCAGACAGCTTCTAAAGATGAACCAAGGGCTGGTTCTTCTGTTCACTTGGCTGGGCAGGAATTCAGTGGGTGGATCCTGAATGAGACTGTTGATACTTTACTTGGTTGCTTCTCCTTGCGCACCCCTTTTCCACATGGGTAATTTAAAGTAATAAAAAAGGAAAGCAGCACTGAAGGATACTAATCATTAAATGTATTTCCGGGTATCATATGCCCTTCATTATTTGTTGTTGTTGTTGTTGAAGTTAGGGCAGGGCAAAGAGGGTGAGTAGGATGCAATTTTGGCATACTGGATCTTTCTTGTAACAAAAGTTCCTGGAAGAACTTCAAAGCGAATGAAAAGCCTAAACTTTCCTAATCCCAGACAGGTATGTGATGAAAGAATTTATAAGCCCTGGTGGTGCACATCAGAAACACAATGAGAGGATATCAGATGAGATTGAATTTCGAGAAAATAGCAATCTATTCCCCAACATTTTATTATTTCACAACTGTCATTACACACACCACAGAATAGTCACCTTAAAGGGAACAATAAAAGCAATGTGTGTTTTTTTCCTAAATTTCAATAGATTCTTATAATACCCCATGTTAATTCGCAAACTTCCTGGGGTGGGAGGGAAGCAATCAAAGTGAACTCTGTTTAGACATCCACTGTTTCTTGAATATCCATGGTGGCGCTAACCCTTGTTCTGTGAAAGAATACACTTTCCTTACTATTTAAAGAATGTGGAATTTGTTTTCAGTTTTTGAATGTCGAAAGCTTGTTTGTCATCCTAGTGGAACTTTCTCTTCCTTCCTCTTTCCTTTCTGTTCTCCCCTAATCCCCAATGACCATGATGTAAGAAATTTACAACTCCCAGGATTGCACAGAGGCAACTCCTTTAAGTGTTGAGAACCTCAGCTTTTCCAACTATAAAGCAGAAGAGCCAGTGATTCATTTCTGCAATCAGGCATCGATTTCTATTAAGCAGCTAGTGTGTTCCAAACATTGCTAAGAACACATCAATGAAAAAGTAGTAAAATAGCCCTGCTGTCACAGCATATGTATTTTACTGGAGCAGACAATTGATAAGTAAGAAAAATAAAATGAGAAATGTAGTACGTTAAACACTATGTATTAAGGAGAAAAAAACATCAAGGAAGAAAACTATGAAGAGTTCACTAGGAGAGGGAGTTTGAAATATTGAATAGGATTCATGGTAAATGAAGGCATTACTGAAAAAAGGTAACTTTATCTTGTAAAGGAATAAAAAAAATGCAGGAGCCAGCCACTGGGGTCTCTGATGAGTATTTCAGGCTGATCAAAACACAGCCCCCATTTCAGCCCACGCGCCCCTTGGTGGGAACCTCAACCCACCTAAGATACCCCCTTAGCTCCCCAACCGGGCCTGTTTCCAGTCATAGATCACGCGTGCAGCTTGGCTCAGCCCCTG
Source organism: Ochotona princeps (assembly GCF_030435755.1). NCBI lineage: Eukaryota > Metazoa > Chordata > Mammalia > Lagomorpha > Ochotonidae > Ochotona > Ochotona princeps. The sequence goes on from NC_080838.1 coordinate 36,908,123, forward strand.
AGATCAGCTTAGAGATCAGGTAAAGTGAGGACTAAAACTTGATCTTTGGATTCAATAGCTTTGTTGTCATCAGTTACCTTGAGAACAACTGTTTTGTGGATGGAAAAGGGCAATTGGAATGGGTTATAGAGCCTAAGGAAAGAAACTGCAGCCAGCAAATACAGGCAACTTTCCCAAGGAGGTTGGCTACAAAAGAAATGAAGACATTGGTGGGGCTGTCTACCATAGTGGATGGGACACATTGAATCGGGCAGAGTTGCTAGCACAATGTCTTTGAGTGTTTGCAGGATACACATAGGTACACACACAGATGTTTTGGGTTTTACCAGAGCTCTCTCCATTGTAACAGGAGAAAAGGCAGAGTGTGAAGACAAAGACACAGAAATAATTTCATTTCTTGTAGTGAAGCAGGAAACAAGATTATCACCTAAATGAAGATGAGGGAGGGAGTGTTGGTAGTGGAGGAGAGCAAATATTGTCTGAAATAGTTGGTAGAAAAGTGGAAGAGAAAGAACAAAAGAACTTAGGATTTGATTCAGATCAGCCTTAAGAATGTATGAGGGGGAGATGAGTGGCCACACATGTATAATAAGCTCTGTTGAGATGGTTGTGTGCCTTCTCTTCTGGTTACATTATGCCTAGGAGTATGGATATGGGCCAGGAGTGAGGCACAGGCCCTTCTCTACAAGTGGAGTCGATCTGTAAGTACTGCCATCATGAATAAAGAACAGATGAAACCAGAAATGATAACTTTTACACAAAACACCCAATTTTAAAATGTGGGTAACTCATTAAAAAAAACTGTAAAAACACTTTTTATGGTTAAACCAGACATGTTCAACTGCCATTGTAAAGTAGTAAATGCCTTTAAAATGTAAATCCTTCTGGGGTAAGATTATGATTAATCTGCTATCAATTTTTCTCACTTGACTCTGCAGAACATTGCAGCTTGCTTTCAAGCTCTGCTTTCATTGGACAGAAAAACATAGATGCTGCAAGGACCTCATGCCAGTGTCTCAGACCAACACGGCTGATGACCGTGCACTGTTCACATCACAGGAACACACTGATCATCATTACAATCTGTGTCTAAACTTTTCACTTTTTCAAATCTGACAAAGGAGACCACAAAACTGTGATGTATTTGTAGAAGTCAGAATTTTATTTAATTCAATTGTTCAAAGGTTGATTCATCTGTTTGTACTTACATTATATATGACTTAATTCACATATAAACTTGAAATTTTAGTGATGTAAGATACTTGTGGAAAATTTTCCTAGATATACTGATTTAACTCCATTTCATTTTCTCCTTTTTCTTTTTGTTGGATGGCACTATTCTTCAGTACGTCTGTCATCTTCCCAAGACATTAGAATATATGTGTATCCTTATCAATAACAATCATCCTATATGAAAAGAGCAGCCTACAGCAAAATAAGAGTTATATATTTCCTGAGTAAGGAATAGTAACAATAGCAATATGATATTAATTTCAGTGATTAATATTACAACTGCTACCATTTTATATTCATTAAAGATTATTCCAGGCCACTGGTACCTATAATTTCTAGTTTTCACAATACGCTTATAAGATTAGTATGTATATTCTTTTACAAATATGAAACAGGTTCAGAGGGAAGAAGCAATTTGCTCAGGTATCAAGACAATAGTAACATCAACCCAGGACTATCTGATTACATTTTGAGGCTCCAATAGTTCTCATATATGGTTTAGTCTCAGTTCTCTCAGTTTAACAACTATTTAATAACAGTATCTCCCTTCTGGGTCCTAGTTTGAGTTCAGAGCCACCAGAATGACTATAATGACATTGTCCTTCAGTACAGGAGACAAAAATAAAGACCTTTCTGAAACAACGTGGTTAGTAGTAGCTCAAGCAAGCTGTGCGCACTTTCTACCAAACGCTGATGGTGGGGTTGATATTCTCAACTGCACTTCAAAGACTGAGAAAGAATCAGATCGGCTAAGTAGGGGAAAGATGTTCCAGGTGGGGAACATAAATAAAACAGCATAAACAGATGTGTGAGAAAAGGTGGTGCTTTTAGCAAATGGCAGTAAGTTGAGCTCTTCTGTCCACTTAATTCACCTGCATGTGGACTGAAGCACGTACTGGTCAGTTTTGAGTTAGAAACTGAAAATGCTAGCAGTGAAGGACAGATGTCAGGGCTCACATTTCCAGGGTTCTGGGACTTGTTAGTAGTTAGCTATTTTACTCTCAGCACATTTTCCCAGGAGAGACCATGCTTTGGTACATATAGAACATTCAACTTGCCATTAACACCAACTGCAAGTTGTGATGTGCTCGGTGAGACTACAGTAGCACAACGCCTTCAGCACTGGCTAGCACGATTCAAGCATTAAGTATAGTACCTCTTTGTAAGAAATAAAGATGGACACATTGTCAGCAGAAATCACAAATTTATTAACTCTTAAATATATCAATCAGTCATTTACCATTATGGCAAGAAATATATACAGTGTCCCATGGTAAACTGCAGTGTTTCAAAATGATATTAGAAGATCATAAATGTGTAATTCAGTTGTGGCGTAGGGAACAAATCACAATGTCCTCATGTCTTAGTGTGGAAAACAAACTTGATCTACAATAATACTTCAACACCACATGCTGTTAAAAGTGTAAAAAAAGAAAACCACTCTACAGCTAATTTTTTAAAAATACATGTATGCCACATATAGCCGCTTCACACAAAGGTAAAAGAAATTAAAAAGAGAAAAATGAGGCCATTACTTTTTCACAGATCTCATTGGCAGGTTAACATGGCTCAATACATTTACTGTATATATTTTAAATATATAATTGTCTTAAATTGTGTAATAATTATCAGAAAAGCTTCAACCCATCTACCATACATCCACTAACAACAATATCTACAGTGATTAGTAATCAACAAAGAAAGGTGAAATGAAGGAGGGCTTTTTTTTTCTTTTGCCTAAAGCTTAAAAAATAGGTTTCTAAGGGCCATGGGTGACTAACCTTAGATTAATGTCCATGGAGATTCCATGCACTATAGAGCATTTCAAGGAAGAGAGAAAGCCTCACAGGAACTGAGTCAACAGAAGTAAAATGAGAATCACAAAGCCCAGAATGTTTCCCTTTTTTTTTAAATTTTAAAGTTGAAAAATCACAATTCCAAGGAGGAAGGTGATACTCTGATCCAAGAGAGAATCTAAAAAAACACAAAAGTCAAGTTTGGAACACTGGAAAGAAAGAAAAACATCCTCTCTAGCTTTAGGAAATGAGCTAGTGATGGTGTAGGAGGAGCCCTAGCATTTTGCAAGGTGGAAACAAGTGCATCTGAGCAAAATTCTCATCTGTGCTTGGCTCTATTCTCGCTGGGCAAACGCCCCAGTCATAGTACATGCTGCAGTGTCGGTAGGGACTTCCTTGCTTCTATTGTAGCTCTAAAAATTGGGTTCCTTAGGACACCGAGGTCCAAACTACTGCCAATTCTGGATAAAGCACCTTTAAAATTCTCTTGAAAAAAATGTTGCTAAGTCCTGCAGATGACAAAAGTGAAAGTTTCCCTTCCAAACGCCTTTTTATTGTATTCTTATTAAGTAAGTTTCCTTTTTATTATTTGTTTACATACCACTAGCCAAAAAAAAAAAAAAAAAAAAAAAAGAAAAAGAAAAAAGAAAAGAAAAGAAAAAGAGAACAATGCTAAAACAAATGCAAAGTCAAAGTCAAAAACTAATAATGACATAGGGTACAATGAAGAAAACAGCAGAGTTGAAAAACAGGGGGAGGGATTTTTCAATTAGGCAAATTCACCAGAATAGTGAGTATAGATGGAAAGTGATCAAATTTGTAAATGATTTTCCCAGTTTACAACAGTTTGACCAAAAATGACATGGCTTTAGATGGAAACAAACAAACCGATTCTTGCTTCCACATTCATAAGTGCTTCTGTCCATCTATCAACCCTTTTCAGTGAAAAATCATTCATTTCAATCAGGTTCACACCAGGAAACTGAAAGTGTGTATATATATATATATATATTTTTTTTTTGTATATATATATTTTACTTTAAAAAACAAACAACCAAAAAACCCCCAACAAGCCAAAAGAGATTAACAGCAATGAGTTTCAAAAAACAATCTACATTTCTTTTACGAGCTGTCATTCAGAGAACAGTAATATTTGAAGTCTGTTACATCTTGGCATAAACAGAAACATGATGAACAGCTTGTAGAATCTGTCTGACCTCTCCCTGTTGTTTGCCAACAGTGATTTACATTTGCATGGAACATCCCCTTTGTTGAAATGTAAACAATGTATAGGAAGGAATATATGATAAGATGATGCATCACATATGCATTACATGTAGGACCTTCACAACTTCATGCACTCAGAAACATGCATGAAGAGCAGGAGAGGACGGGCCAGGGTTACCATCCGGGTGCCTTGAGAACACAGAACGCAGAAGTGGCACTGTTGATATTTAGCTGAAAAGAGAAAGGGGGAGGAGGAAATAAAATATATTGTTTTATAAATTAGTACCAAATTTTCTCGCTATACATTTGACCAGGCTACAGTTTTCAAACTCAGCTAAAGAGACTGAAAAAAATCACATACAAAAGATCACTGAATTGGGCCCAGTGCGGTAGTGTAGCGGTTAAAGTCCTCACCTTGAACATGCCAGGATCCCATATGGGCGCTGGTTCTAATCCCAGAAGCTCCACTTCCCATCCAGCTCCCTGCCTGTGGCCTGGGAAAGCAGTTGAGGACAGCCCAGAGCCTTGGGACCCTGCACCCATGTGGGAGACCTGGAAGAAGTGCCTGGCTCCTGGCTTCGGATTGGCTCAGTTCCAGCTGTTGTGCTCACTTGGGGAGTGAATCATTGGATGGAAGATCTTCCTCTCTGTCTCTCCTCCTCTCTGTATATCTGATTTTGTAATAAAAATAAATAAATCTTGAAAAAAAAAGATCACTGAATCATTGCAAGATAAAACGAGTACAGCGTCAAAAATAACATTAACATAACAGTATGATTTGTTTACAAAAATTTGAAGTTAAAAATACAGCACTATAGCTGCAATCAAATCACATTATGAAAAATAAATATGTATTTACTGGCTATATTATCTATATTATCGCTTGGTTGAAATAAACCCCAAGTTCATCCCAGGTTGTGTCATTATTCTTAGGATCCTTGGGAAATCAGGCCTGAAATTCAACTCACAAGGACTATAGCTTTAAAAGTAGAGGAAACATGGTTATTCTTATTTAATTGGAACACTGTTTTTAAAGCAACAACTGAGAGCACTGCTTTTTAAAGCTCTCAATACAGTGTTTTAAACGGAGAAAGCATTCACTATAACAGGACACATATCTGAATCCTTGTTTAAGATACAAATCTTTAAAAACAAAAACACGGGCATGAATTTAATTACAGTTAACTTCCAAGTATCCTTCTGGAATTACCCATTTTGTGGTTTTTTAGTTTTGGCTTGATTTCTCTTGTGGCCTGTTCTCATGGTCAAGAATGACTGTAGTGAGTCAGGCACAGCAAATTAATTTACACATTAACCTTCGCCAACTGCTTGCAAGAACTGCAACCTCTTGAAAAACAGTAAGGCATCAAAGGACTCTAAAACTTGGGATAAATTAGGTCTGAATAATTGGAGTGTTTTCTGAAAATGATTGGACATAACTGACTTCTGATGTGAGAACTGGAGGATTCTAAAATGACAAAATCCAAGTGTTGACAGCAGGTTCTTCTGTTGTTTCTGTTTAATACCTTGAATGTATTAAGAGGTATGCTACACAAGGCAGGTGAACATTAGATTCAAGAGCTCATGCAACATGTTATGAATTTTCAAAAACCCCGTATGCTTTTTCATTGTATATAATACAAGATAAAACAGCCTCAAAAGGGAAGAAAAAGAGCCATGCAGCTTTTCAGTCACGAGCTCCAATCACATAATATCATGGAGCAGGATGTTACTTACAAGACCCATATGTGAATGGTTTGCAGCCTTAGATGTTTTGCCACAAAGAGGTGCCTCCTGAGTAGTTTTCTTTCCCATTTGGAATACAAGGTGGCCTATTAAGAGAAGCCCCATTTAAGCCAGTGGGCATAAAATGAAGTTGTCTTAAATAGGCTCTATCTCATTACATGTGAGGGAATTGAAGCGAAACCTAACTCCCTCATAAGGTATGAATGGAATACTTCCAATGATAACCAGCAATTTGTCCTGTACTTCTTTCTAGTGAAAACCATATTGGACACAAAAATTGGAGTTTTCTTAATCCTTTTTATCTTTCTCTTAATTATACAGTTACTGATTTAGGGATGAATTTTAATCTACTGTCGTTTGTTTTGGTTTATTTTTGTCCTCACTAATCCACTGTTTCAAATCCAATAGTGGTATGTAGTCACTGAAGCTACAGAGACCTTTAAAAACCACTTTGGTGGGTCATTAGACTAAAAAATCATGATGTAATCTCTGGATTGAACTGACACACCATCTCAACACTCCCAAATATTGACAGGGTTCCAAGTGGGAGAATTTAGAAAGAGATCAGCAGTGCATCAAGCCTGAGTCTGAACTCTCCTTTTTTCCATCTTGCCCCACTTTGCTGATCTCTCCTCTTCCCATTGTTCACACTCACTCTAGTTGGAGCCAGCCTTCCTTCACATAATGCTAACACGGTGAGCTAAAATGCTGACACAGTACTTCTCCTCACAGTGCTCTTTAGCTAGGACTATCTCTTCTTTGGTCTATTGTTCAGTGTCGCCACATTCCACTCATTATTTAAGACCCTGATGTCTATTACTGAGTTGCCAAGGAGAATTCATGAAGGGAAGCTCCTGGATAGCACATGGGCCATGTCAGAAACTTCTCACTGTGTTTTCCTTCTAATCCGCTCCTTTCTGAAGATAAAGTCACACATATTTTGCCTTACTACATGGACTTTTCTGATTTAACCATATGAAAAATAAGCTGGACAGTATAGTCTGTAGTTTCTAGTCTATCAGATAGGGCTCTATGGCTAGTTTCAAACCGTAAACGGTTGATCTGATTGATTTTTCCATAGAATTGTAGACACTGTCCTTGAAGGCATATATTTTCACCAATACAAGCAACTATTAGCATTAAACAACTAATGGCATGTTATTAACCACTGAATAAATAGCAGGATCTGACCATGGGTATATTAAGAACATAGCTGGTAGAATGGAAATATTTACTTGATGGGTATTGTTGGTGAGCCTGAGCGATGGAAATGAACATTCTGCCACTTGCCATCCCGGCGATGCCACACCCGGGTCTCTTCTGACTGCATTGTCTTTGGCATTCCACTGCCATCCATGTACTGTGTGAGCCTAATGTATGCTATGCAGGCAGCATCATCCCCTACCAGATGGACATGAGGATTCAGGATAATAGTGTGGATTGGCTTATTGCTTTTTGACAAAGCTGAAAGAGAATAACATGAAAATAAAATAATTTAGTTTATATGCAAAATAAATATAAATCAGTAATAACGTATATTGGGACCAATGAATGGAAACTCTCTCCTATTGACTAATTAACTAATTATATACCAACTATTTGCATTAACTGAATTCTGGGCACTCTACAGAGAGAGCACCAGAGTGGATAGCCATCCTCTGATTGACTGTACAGGAAATTTTAATGCTACTTTGGACATTTTGGTTGAAGGGAAAAGCTGTGCCAATTTCTTATTCATAATGAGGAGTGGTTAGAACTGGAAGTCATAACAAATAGAGACGGAGAAGGTCCAGCCAGGTGAACTAAACAGTTTCTACTGTTTCAATGATTAAATTACTGTGGTAGCTGACATGATATCAAGTGACACTGTTTCTATTTAGTTTCTATTACTAGATCATGACCTTCAATAAAGGCTGGAGAGAGCTTGAGTTTGTTTATGTAGTTTGTCCTGAGCCTTCAGCATGGTAAATCATGTTGAAAGCCATGACTGCCTAGCTGTGATCATCTAGTAAAAATCCAAAATGAATAGTGACCATAGAGCTCACCTCTGGTCCTAAATCAATTCTTTTTAACTGTGTAGCTCTGACCAAGCTCCAGGCCCCAGTTTTCTGGAGGATAGGTTCCCATTCTACTCATTTGGTCACCAAGAAATGTTTGTTGCCTATCACACCATCTGATGTTGATGTCAGCTGATTATCATGGTCTCATAAAAAGAATGCCCTATTATGAAAAATCTGTACTCATACATTATAATGATGTCTGTAGTGTTATGCTCAAATGGCACAATATGAATGGATTAACGGATTTTATTAGAAATGAGATGATGTTGAATGGGTGTTAGATGAACAGAACATCAGAAGATGATGCCAGAATGCTGAAATACAGAGAATATGAGACCATTTACTGAGTGTTTGTTAAAGCAAATGTACCACACATAATTATTTTTATGTGTCTAGAGATGTCTAGCACATATTTAAAAAGTGATCCATTCCATTTTGTTTTACAATCTATGCTAAAGCAGATATTCAGGTCAAGGCTCATAATTACTGGAAGTGAACTTGACTCTGCTAATTGGAACTACAATTCCTCTTTAATTCAGTGGAGTTGCACTGCAAAATGGGTGGATTCACTTCATGTATGAGCTAAGGACAACGGAATGTCTACTGTTCTTTGGTATAAAGAAAAAGCACAAGGATAAAGAAAATTCCTGACTCATAATTTTTTGGATGCTGGAAAGAATTTCTGCAGGAGGAAATTCTTGTGTTATTTCCTCTGAAACATGGCGATTTCCTGAGACCACTAGAATTCTTACAAGAACAGAAATGCTATCTGATCACTTGTCTTTCTTTGTATGTTACTCTAAATTTAAGGACCATAACCACTGAATATGTTTCAAAGTCTGCTTCTAAGTTAAATATTATGGCTTCTTTTTCATACAAAGAATCTCAAAAAACCTTGAATTAATATATTTTTGACAGCTCATTCTCTAGCTGATGCTATGCATTCATAGACATTTATGTGGGATGGTATTTCTTTTTGTACAAACTCAGTTATTTTCCACAACACCCAAACTTTTAAGCCTGTCACATACATGGTTTTCAATTTAAATGCTGGATGGAGGTTAAAAGAGATCTCATTGCAGAAAATATTTTAAAAAACTTGTAAAATTTAGGAAAAATTCAAGAAGAAGAAAAAGGCATACTATTAAATTGAGAATAAATGTACCATTCTCAAAGTAGAATCGGTGAAAGTCCATCCCTTCCACTAAATTACCCAAAGCTTCAGGTTCAAAGGCAGTAAGACCTGGGTCACAGATTTTTCTGTTGAAAAAAAAAAGTGAAAACAACAATACATAAATTCATTAACATTTTGTGTTGTTTCACATGTAAGCATTCTTATCAGTTGAAGGAAAGAACCTCTATGAAACACCTTATTAAACAAAATATAACATGTCTATTATGAACCTTGGCAAGGAAGGTTGAAGAGTGAGCTTCCAAGTCATTTACTGAGAATGCTGCTAGCATGGTTGAAGCAGAGAATCACCTATAATACTTGAGGGATCTCCTTTTCAAAATTTCTACTTTTTATTGCCAAACTGAATTTTCTTGTTCTTCCGCTTTGTCCTGTCCCAGCTGCTTCAGTGTGATTCAGTTTCTTGATAATGACCCAGAAAAAGCATGAGGATAGTTCAAGTGCTTGGGCCCCTGCTACCCACATGGAAGACCTGAAGGAAACTCCTGGCTGTTTGCTTTGGCCATGCCCAACCCTGGCCACTGTGCGCATCTTGGACGTGAACTAGTGGATGGAAAATTCTCTCTCTTTCTGTGTCTCCTATCTCTCTCTCTGTAACTATGATCTTCATATAAATAAATAAATCTTTTTTTTTTTAAATTCTCCAGTGAAAGCCTATTGACTTTGAGACTGTAATCTTACTTGAATCTAGGATCAAAGCAAAAAAACCAAGATATTAATTTGGACTTCCTACTAACTTTCTTTGAAAACTAAAATAAACTTTAAAAGAAAATAAGCTTTAAAACCTGAGTCTTTTATACAGTTCATTCAGGAAATATAGACTGTGATTCTTCCTTTTAGTTAGTTACAGAACAGATGGCTAACATGAATGGAAACGATGTTGCCCACCAAAATTTACTGCAAAAGTATTTCATTTCAGAACCAAATATGATTTTATAGTATTTGCAGTGTTTTATACTTGGAATACAGTTCTTTCTCTTTGTATCTTCTTCTCTCTGTATATCTGCCTTTCTAAGAAAAAATCTTAAAAAAATAAAAAACTACCATGTAATATCTATTTTTTCCAAATAAGCAAGTATAACACAATAATTAAAACCAGAATAGAGATGAATGTAAAATGCTTGACACTATATTATTTACAGACAATGTTACAGAAAAGATTTAAGAGCAAGAAAATTTTAGAATGAGTCAGGGCTTTCTAGGTGTGGGGAAGGTGGAGGGTAGGTGGGAAGCAGCAGGTGTGTGGTTATGCTAACGTGAAATTGCAAGGTGTGTTTACAGAAGATTGGGTAAATGTTTGATAGGGTCAGCACCGGATCGCTGGGTTAGGTATGTATGTTCTTTCGAAATGCCAGGTTGGGTGGATGTGGAATTGTTCCTGTGATTTGTGAAGGATCACAGCATGCTTCGCAGAAGTAGTAAAATCTGCATTTGAACAATTACTACGAGGTCATGAGGGAGGTAAAGTTGTACAAACCAAAATATTTTGAATTGTTTATCAAGTTTCTCTGAAGGGCAAAACAGTGGGTGAGGTCACATGTAATTTTACATTGGAAGTATCCATTTAGAAGGAACATTTCTTAATTGTTTAACAGAAAAATTTTGAGAATACAGTTTACTATGGGTCTTCATACAGATGTGGAGCTGGTGTTTTATTGAAGAAAGCTGGCAGTGGGGGATGGGTAGGGATGGCAAGCCTCTCTTACTGGACAGGTATCTTTAAACTTAAAGTCAGATATGTATGATCTCTTTCTAAACAGCAAAACGGGAAGAATAGTGTTTCTACGGTAACATGAACTTATTCTGCCAGGAGGTTGTTGTTTCCTGTGAAGTATGGGTTTGGGTGTATTAGTAAAACACAATTTCACACCACCTTTCACTTTTCTCAGCACGAAGTTCTAGAACAGATTTTTACCCAGCCTTCATGAGCCAAGGTAATTGCCGGCTTCCCCCTCCCTCTGTGTTTAACTCAATCATTCTTCTTTTCTTTCTTCCATCTTTCCTCTCCTTCCCTCTCCCTCCCTTCTTTTTCCCACTTTCCCCCTCTTTTTCTCTATCATATACCTACCTGCCATCAATCTATCTGTGTTTGTCCATTACCTATCTATCTCTTGGATCAGGATACTTGGATTAATAAAAATGTACCAAGCTACCCTTTGGCCTATGTGGGTGCATTCTGTGAATAGGGGTTCTAAGGACTGGCTGGCAGAGCTACATCAATATTTTCTGGCAAACATTCCCAGATAGAAGTGCTACTGAATTATTTCCATGTCTGAAAGTACAAAATCCAGCCAGACTACAGAATTCGTGAGCTTATGTGATCCCAAAGTATTGCAATATTTAATATGTCCTAATTCAAACGATTTGAGAATATAGAAAATACCCAATTTTGCTGGGCTTCAATTGCTTCCTGAGACCCTGAGCCAACAATAACAAAACACTACTTTTTAATCATTCCATAGCAGAGTACTATTATAAAGAGATTTAAAAAAAAAAACAAACAACAAACCACTAGTGCTTTTCTTTGGACAGGTACAAATTATAAAAGCAAAAATATATAAATAAATAAAAAGAGCAGGCTGAATGGTACGGTGTTACAGTATTTGTTTAGTTCAGAACTGTTGTCCTCTTCCATGTCTGACTCATTCACACCACAGCTTGTGCTAGAGTCACCACTGCCTGCTGCACTGCCCCTCTCCCAGGCCTCGGCAGAGCTTTCGGTGCAGAAAGCGCACTTGCTCTCAAAGCGCACTTGCTCTCAAATTTGTTTATATGTAAATAATGGAAAAGGATATGCTTTCAATAGTGTATTTGTCATTTACAGTTCCAATAGTCATTTCTTCCGGTAGTCAGCTCATGTCCTTTACATATTTTCTAACTTCTCAATCTTATCAATAGAAAAAAATAACTTGTGAAACACATCTTACAAAGGTTTTTCTTAGTTTACTGGTTGCCTTTGGTTTAATATTTTTGGATCTTTCATTAAATAATACCAGTTTTATCAACCTAGGTACACTAACAGTTTTATCTTCTGATTTATGATTACCTTTTTTGCTGTTAGAGATCTTTCTGAGATCAGACTCAATGTTTTTTCCATTGAACTCCTTTATTTGAATGTATCTCATTTTGTTGCCTGAAGTAAGGATAAGCTTTAGGCAGATTTTTATTCCCAAATAGCTAACTTACTGATCCATATAGTATAATAAACTTTCATGCCCTATTTAAACTGAATGCTTTATTTTTACACCAGCCATGCAATATCCTTTAATACCCAATGATCTAGCAGTTCATAAATATTACATTAAGCATCAGAACCTCTTATTCATGTAAAACAAACCCATGATAGAGATGCAGGTAAAGCTGAGCTGTCTTGGGTGAAGAGGGAGAAGGTTACCTGTTGTGTCTTAATTTATTTCTTTGAGCCTATGCAGAACTTCAAAGAAAAACATTTACCAAACTAAGCTGCACTTTTCATTTACTTTGCCATTTAAAAAAATGTCTCACTGCTATTAGCAGTTGTCCTGTCAGGCATGCTTTCCTCTCACATAGATACACAGGTGGTCACACATCTGCATGTTTGCCAAGAAATCCCTGCCCTTGGATCACAAGTCAATCATCTGTCTGAAATCTTAAGTGCATTTATTTTTCTCTGGAAAGCACTCAATCACTCATGCCTTGAAATAAAACTACTGTTAACAGATAAAAGCTGGTGTTAGAAATATATGTGTTCAGTTACACTGAAGAATGTGCTAACATGGAAAATACACTTGCAAGTAAAATAAATGCGCCTGTACTCACGTGTAAGCCTCAAAGTCCCCATTGTTGATGGCTTCAATCAATTGTTCAGTGACCTTGATAATCTCCTGCTTTCGTGCTAAAGGCAAAGATAAAATGAGAATAAAATGTAAAACTTGAAGATAAAATGAGAATAAAGCATAGAAGCCATATAAAATATTACTCTGATTATGCTGCTATTCTTAAACAGAGAATTTCCACGGAAGCTACCTGCCTCGCAGAAGATAGCATGGTGTTGCTTTCTCCTCAATTTTGCTGCTAAAGTACACAGTCAGCAGCACCTGTCTCCTCTAGCAGTGTACTGGCTCAATCCAGTTCTGAGGGTTCAGAATCTGCATTTAAAACAGGACTCAAATGACTCCTGTACCTACTCAAGCTTGGGAAATAGTGACATACTCCACTCCTTATAAAACAAAAATCACTCAGAAACTCAAGGCTGTATGTTCCCTTTCATTTGATTGATTGCTATGGGTAATATAGTCAATCCCCTCCATTCTGACACAAGTAGTAGTAGGGAATATTTCTGTAATTGGATGCTGCCCATGGCACATTTCAGTTTAATTTAGTTAGGCAATAGGTGATTCATCTGTCTGTAGCCTCAACAGCATGAAGCTCTGGCAAAAGCTCAAACCAGCTGACCCAATTTCAGAAGATAAAGGGCATCAGTGAGGAGCAGCTCAGCAAAAAGGATTACAAAAATGTGACTACTGAAGTATCCTCAGACTGGGTTATTGAGTGTGGCAATAGCTCAGACTGGGTTATTGAATGTGGCAAGTTCAGGAGCACTTCTTGGGAGTTTTTGAAAGAGTCCATATTTCCTCTTCAGCATAATGTGGGATTAGAAACATTTCAAACACTATATAATTAGCCCCTTAGCTCTTCAACACTTGGCACGCCACAATCGGTTTACATTTCGTCCTGCATAACTGTGGTAATGCAAACTGCCTTCTGTCTTAGTTCTTACGCTCTGGAACAACGGTGCTTTGGCTGAAAGGACAGCAATTGGGAGTTAGGATGCTTCAGTGCTGCCTCATCATAAAAGCAATGTGACTGTCTTGGTTTGGGAGGGGAGGTCTGGAAGTCAGGATCTTCAGAGTGTTTATTTTCCTGGGGCAAAGGAGCTGCGGTGAGTCACGGGCAGGCAGCATTTGACAGCTGACTCTTTAAAGCAAAGTAGGAGGCTGGAAATGAATCATTTGTATAGAGGAGTCAGTTTGTGGTGGGAAGTATTGCCACAGGCCCACTATCTAATCTAGAGAGACAGGGTTTGGTGCCAGCTGGCTCTCTGCTCATCAACGGTGAGGTTAAGGGTCAGTCACTGCAAAAAGCCTAGATAGCTGTGATCTGTGTGGAGGGTCCTCTCTCAGCTGGCTTTCTCTCTTCCTGAACCTTATGTGATAACCACTACAGAAGTCAAAGTGGGGGCAGTCTGTGATACGACAATAATTACACCAAGAGGAGGGGAGGGTGCACCAGAAAGACATTCCATAAATAGCAGAAGCTTCTTCCATCCTGGGTAGTTACTTAATCACAGGGTGCTCACTGATTGCCCAGGAGTTTTAATTCTAGAAGTGAGGTGCTTAAGCCTAACCCACAGTACTCAAAGTAGTTTCTGAGGATTTCCAGGTTCATAGCAAAAGGGGGAAGAGAAAAGTCACTGGTGTCAGGAGTGGGGTGAGAGGAGGAGGAAATGTTCCAGATCTTGGTGTACTTTCCATGCAGTCATGAAAAGGAATGAGGAATATGTTCATGTTCAAATTCAAATTCACATTTTTTTCTCTGTTATTGTTCCAAAGATGCCAGGAAAAATCAGATAAGGGCATGAATGGTCCCAGTGTTTAGAAAATAAACATAAAAACAAACCAAGAAAGGAGAATAATTATGTAATAAAATAACATCAGTATCAGATTTTCAAGTGTTAGCAGATTTGATTATCAACATACTGATATGAGACACATAGGCAGAACCTGTCTTTGCTTAACGGACAGCTACAGAGAGGACAGGCATTGCTTTAGGGTCAGCAGTGTGCTCTCTGCGCTGCTCACCATCTCAGAACTCTACCTTTCACTCAACTTCTGCTTTTCTGACTAGCATGAGCACAGGTTTTCAGTTCTCTTTGGCCATGCTGTGCTTCTCTACCTGGCTGCTAAACATTTCAATTGCTTTAGAAATATCAATCTGAGATTCTTTTAGACTTACATTGCAACCAAAAGCTCTCGTCAAAACTTGCATGTTTTAAATGATCATATATATTCTGTCAAAGGACATGATTACAATTCAGCTTAACAATCTTAAAATTTTATTTTTGACTCTAGAATCAGGCAACATTGAGCAGATGAAGTTGGCTTTGTCAGAAAAGGATTGAAGAAAGCAGAGATCGAAAATAGATTGCTCATGGGCCTGGCGGCGTGGCCTAGCGGCTAAAGTCCTCGCCTTGAAAGCCCCGGGATCCCATATGGGCGCCGGTTCTAATCCCGGCAGCTCCACTTCCCATCCAGCTCCCTGCCTGTGGCCTGGGAAAGCAGTTGAGGACGGCCCAATGCATTGGGACACTGCACCCGCGTGGGAGACCCGGAAGAGGTTCCAGGTTCCCGGCTTCGGATCGGCGCGCACCGGCCCGTTGCGGCTCACTTGGGGAGTGAATCATCGGACGGAAGATCTTCCTCTCTGTCTCTCCTCTGTGTATATCTGGCTGTAATAAAATGAATAAATCTTTAAAAAAAAAAAAAAAGAAAATAGATTGCTCATTTCAAAGTCACTTCCTTGGAAGGAAAAAGCAGAAAGAATAATACAGAACTACCCGACTGGTTCACATTAGATCAACTGATTGGTTGACACCAGCTACCTTTTTTCTTATGTAAGGATTAAGATTAGAGGAAATTTCATCATGTCAATTGAAATTGGCCTTACTGGGAAATTTGCTCTAATTGTCGGGTAAATGACTTAGTTTCAGTTTGGTGACTTGGAATGGTAGCATGAGTGACCCCATTTCTATTTTTTAATATTAATGGCTCTGCTTCGATTTTAGTCTGGTCTAGAGCAGAAGCTTAGTCCAGAACAATGCCCTGCTGCAATTTTTTTTTTTTAACTTAACGATCTCAGTGATTCCCACGGTTATAATTTCCTTCTTAGCTACGGTCTCAGAATCTGTGTGTTCAGGCCTGATGGATAATCTCTACTTGGATTGCTCAAATATGCTCAAACCCAATATACCCTAATATACCTGGAAGTGTGACCTACCACCT
Source organism: Ochotona princeps (assembly GCF_030435755.1). NCBI lineage: Eukaryota > Metazoa > Chordata > Mammalia > Lagomorpha > Ochotonidae > Ochotona > Ochotona princeps. The sequence goes on from NC_080838.1 coordinate 36,924,417, forward strand.
GCCACCGACATATGTGCTCTTCTAGTTCTCCATCCTGGAGGACAGCAACATACTCTCAGTCTCACAAACCAGGAAAAAGCCCTTGAGTTGTCTTAGATTCCCTGCCAATCATGGCCACTTAATGCACCAAGTCCTGTTCTTTCTGTCTTTCAAGTAGTTTACATACCAGTCTACTTCCTTTCTTCTTCAGTCCTTCCCTGCGTATAGCATTCATCACTTCTCCAGGTTTTGAACAGCTTTTCCCCTTTGTGTTTCTGTAGTTATTTTTGTTTTTCACCAACTTAGTTCTTTACAATCCACCTGTTTTTTTTCCTTTTTTTTTCCCCTAAGTCCTTTTTTTTTTTTTTATCTCCTAATGCCTTTTAAATGTTCTGAAACCTCTTTGCTCTGAAGAGAGATGGCAAATCTTGCATACTCTAGACGCTGCTGCTCGTATCTCTAGACCCATTCCTGTAATCACTCTATTCTACTCATTGCTAAATTGTTTTAGCAATTCAAAAGGACCTGCTTTTTCCTCTAAACAGCCCTACAACTATGGCATGCCGTCCTTCTGAGAAACTGGTCCCCATCTTTGCTTCTCCTTGTTTGTATCAGATCTCAGCTCAACTATTACCTCTTTACCACAGACTTTCTCAGTACTCATGCTAGGTCAGATTTCCCAAATGTTGAAAAATTACACAAATCCTATATTTGCTTTTTAAAAAGGTATAACACATTTGTAGTTACAAACATCTTCATGTGTATTTGATGCACTGATTTTCTCTATAACTATTTACAGGGCATATACCATCTGATTATACTGGCAGAACTTAACACAGTACATGGCACAGGGTACATGCCCAGTGAATATCTGAATGAATAGTGGGTCCTGCATTCACTTGATTTCTGATTCTTAGTTGAAGGAATTATACAAAAGATGACACTGCATTGAAGATGATGTGTGATTGCCAGACAGCCTTTAAAAAGTATAACGTGATTATGAAAATAATTTAGACATAACATAGCATATCTTACAATGGAAGAAAATGTTTCGTTTTTGTTTTTTACTTGGCTAAAACTGCTTATCAAATGCCTTTCCTGACTACCTCATTTTTGCTTATGGAGCCACATATTACCAGTTTTCCTGCTCAAAACCTTGGATTTCTTCTAGACTCCATTTTTCCTTTGTTTTCATATCTAATTGTCTGTAAATCATGATTTTTCTTCATCATTTTTAATTATATTTCTTAAGCTACAGCATCAGCCTCTTCCTTATTTCCTTTGCTTGCCCTTTGCAATCTCATTCACTCTTCTGGCTCTGACTACCTGCTCTAGGCTGCCAAACCCCTACCACTGAGCCCTTAGGTTTTTCCAGTCTCCTTGTTCATATTTCTAAGAGTCTCCAGTTGTTCTGGCAGTACAGAATCAGCGTATTCCAAATGAACTTCCTTTCCTTTCAATTTTGCACTTAGTTCATTACTAACTCTTCATCATTCTTCCAAATCTTTCTCAGAGCCAGGCCTTCTGCTCCAGGTTCATGGTTACTGCTTCAATTGCGGCTTCCAGGAGCGTCTATTCCCTTTTGCACTGAAGTCTTCTCCCATAATGGTCTTTCCCAGCACTACTGGCAGCAGACTCATCTCTCTAGAGAATAGAGTTCATCTTGCACTCAATTGTTGTAAAGTTTTCAGTACTCTTTTCCCATTGTCTAGAAGCCAAAGCTCTAATGCCTTTGTTTTAAAGGCCCTCTTCCTCAATTATTTCAGTTTTATTTCTTGACACTTTTTGTCCCTTGAAGTTTCTACAGATTGTACGCTCCAGCCATACCAGGAGCTCACTCTTCCTCATGTGGTCCAGCTCTTTGATAATTCTGTGCCTTTCCTACTTATTCTGAGAAGTCTCCTTCTTCATCCTGTAAATCTTCTTTCATACTTGCTTAAGCTAAATCTCTTCTGTATTATCCTTTCCAAGAACTACAGACCCAGCTACTTTATAATCCTGCCATTAGTTTGCACTAGTGCAGATGCTGATATTTATCTGATTAGATTCTGATCATTTTGTACCCTAAAGGCCCAGTACCACCTCAATGCCTGTGAATGAATGCATGCATGAACAGATAAATAACAACTAATATACTTCAAATATGTTATGCATGTTAAAACATTAGACAAATGCAAAGTACATAAATGACAATAATCTGGATATGACTGCACTGAGAAATCATTCATGGAGCTTGACTAGTTTAGAGTTAGAAAGAGAACATAATAAATGAGGCCCTAGTATTTTACCCAATGGAGTAATTTGTAAAGGTTTAGTAGAGTAAGTTAGGCATTGATTCTAATAGTTTAAGCTTATTACTTATTTGCAAGACAGTGGAATTAAAAGCAATACCCTACTTATTTGAGCTTGAAATTTCTAGTTGTATAGATTATTTTTTTTAAAAGATTTACTTGTTTTTATTAGAAAGCCAAATATACAGAGAGGAGGAGAGACAGAGAGGAAGATCTTTCCATCTGATGGTTCACTCCCCAAATGAGCGCAATAGCTGGAGCAGAGCCAATCTGAAGCCAGCAGCCAGGAGCTCTTCTGGGTCTCCCACGCAGGTGCAGGGTCCCAAGGCTTTGGGCCATGCTGTCCCAGGCCACAAGCAGGGAGCTGGATAGGAAGTGGAGCTGCCGGGATTAGAACCGGCACCCATATGGGATCCCGGTGCGTGCAAGATGAGGACTTAAAGCACTATGCTATCACACTGGGCCCTGTATAGATTATTGATTAACCAGTTCATTGAGGTGAATCAGTTTGATAAACCTTAATAAGTAGTCTAGAGACCTACAAAAAAACTTGGAAGAGCAAATGAACTGAAATTTATACCTGCAAACAGATTTTACTGGAATATTTGTGTAAAATGCCACATATTGAAAATGCCACCACAGTTCACTAAGTTAACTGTGGCTAATAATAATCATAAGCTGCACAACTGAAATTGTCTTTTAGCTTTTACTGAGGGGTGAATATCATTTTAGTTTACCAATTCTGAAAAATCGCTCTTTTTGATATACTTAGTTTTACTTAATTAAACTAATTCCAACATTTTACAGAAATACTTAGTATTTGGCAAGCAGAGATTTGGACAGGAGGATAAATGATATGTCTAAGCCATCCAGCAAATTCAAAAGCTGTGCCAAGGTTGCAACTGTATTTGGCTCTGGTTTGCAACTGCTGCTTAATTTACTGATCTATCTTCCTTTCCATCCCACAGTGCCTAATTCAATATTTTGAAATCATAAAGTTAAATGAACTACCTAAATGCTTTTAAACCTAGATGGACAAGGTGACTGACTACTTAATTTCTCGGCCAGTGTTGTACTTAATTATTATATCAGTTTCATGCCACTGGGTGTCCCATGGCTTTATTATCTTCTTCCCTGTTGCCATTAACAAAAATATCTATTGGGAATAGTTATCCTAAGTAAATACACAAGATCATTTTCATGCTGTTAATAGTTTTTTGGAAAGAGGTATCTGTCAACTCAGCTTTGTCTGGCACTCCCTGTGTAATTAGCAGCTTGTTTCTTAGTGTCTTTATTTTCACTCTACCAGTTAGACGTAATAGCTAATGTTGAAGAGAGCAAGTTCTAATATTCTGGTTTCCAAAAGCAGCAAGTAAAAGTTCTAGGGCTGAGCGATTTAATAATCTAGAATATTTTTATTAAATTTAAGACTTGTCCTTATCAAATTCCTATTCAAAAATAATCATTATATTACTACACAGCTCACATATCCAGAAGTTACCTATTCAGCAATATCCATGATTCAACTTTTAAATATCTGGTATCTCTTCAGATTGAGAAAAAGGATTATTGAAATTATCTTTGCATTTTCCTCTGCAATGTGAAGTAGTCTCAAAATTAGTGTCAGGTATTGTGGTGCACCTGCAATGCCGGCATCCCTTAAGAGTTAGTTCATGTCCTGGCTGCTCCACTTCTGATCTGGTTACCTTCTAATGCACCCACATATAAGACCTGAGTGAAGCCACCAGCTCATGGCTTCTTCTTGGTCATCACTGGCCATTCAGGGTTTCTGGAGAGTGAAGTAGCAGATGAAAGATCTCTCTCTCTCTCTTTCTTTCTCTGTAACTCAATAAATAAACAAATAAATAAATCTTAGCTAATTAAGGAAGAAGTACCATTAGTTTTAATGTGTTAAATTACCCTGAGCTATTAACAAATGAATGACACTTAAGAACAGAAAGTCCTAGCATTGAGATCAGTCAGTATAAGTAGAAATAGATACACATCTTTTCCAAAAATCTGTAAGGATATTACTGGATTATAGCAAAAGACAGTCAATCTATTTCTAAAACTACTTATTATCTGAAAATGAAATTAAATATTTACTTTTTCTCTGGAAAAATTAAGGAATTTATATGTCTTTATAAAAGCTTTTATAAAAATGACTTAAATCTACTAGAATCTAAAAAAATTATCTGTGGTTACATAGAACATTTATTATATAAAGAACTCAGCTGAACCATTATAATTACTCGGCAACTCTGCCACCCCAACTGATGTGTACAGGCTAGAAATAGCACACCGTCATGAATATCATTACTATTTGAAGTATTACAGCATTCTATGAATCAGATGGGTGTGGTACAACTTTCAATTAAGAGATGATGACATGAAAAAAATACATTTTGAGAAGTCAATTCAAGAATATCATCTTCTTGGATTTACAATTATAAGCTAGTCTCCCGGCATTCAAGTTCATTTACTTACATGAAATACTAATGTCTTAGCATTCATAGGGGCATCATTTTTTTAAACTATTGTATAAAAATGGTGGTGCCTCATTTCTCTCTCCCCCTCTGCTTGTATCTCAATGATTTATTTACTTGGAATGCACAGCAACAGAGAGAGGATGGAAATACATGGAGACACAGAGAGATCTTTCATTTGACAGTTCACCCACACCCCCTGCCAGATGGAGTTTACAATAGCCAGATCTGGACCAGGCCAAAGTCAAGAGCCAAGAACTCCATCCTAGTACCCCTTATGTGGATGGCAGGGGCACAAGTACTTGGACTATCTTCTGTTGTCTTCCCAGGTGCTTTAATAGGAAGCTATATCAGAAGCAGAGTAGGAGGAACTTGAAATGATTCTCTGATTTGGATGACAGCATTTCAAGTGTTGGTTTAGCCAAATGTGCCATAACGTTGATCTCAAAGTTATTTTCTTGAAGAGATAAAGTTTAATTGAAAACTAACAATAAGATTTGTGATTTTAGAGTGTGTTTCGAACGGTTCTTTCTTTTTTTGACTATTTTGTGATGAAGAAAATCCAGCTTTCCTCAACCATGGAGACTAAAATCACTCTAACAAAATTTCCCATCAGTTTTACGTATCAGTGAAAACAGGTCAATAGTTATGGTCACAGTATTAATGCTCTGTGCTCTGATACTAATAGAAGTGTAAATATTAAATATAGTTAACAATTCCATAGTCATACAGTGTTTTAATTTTTCAAATATTTATTTCATTGCTGTTTAACTCACAATATACTCAGTTCTTTTTAAATAAATCGGGATTCCTTTATAAACATTTTTAAAATTTGGTATGAAGGGAGAACCTAGTGTATTTTTCTTGAGCAAGTTTATTTACAACTACAGTTTCCTGAATTATTGAACAGGTTGCTTTATTATGTCTTAGATCAAGAATGCCAGAAGCACAGAACACTCCTTTTTACCACATAAACACTGTCAACTTTGTTAGTTTTGCTCACAAAGTAAAGCACACAGAATTTTATTAATTGTATGATGTCCTTGGTTCTGTGTTTAAGACAAAAACTAGATCAAGATGACTCAGAAATGCTATTTCGCCTCTGTATTAATTGAATTCTACTTGGTATTAATGTTTCATTGATTTGCTTTTGTGTGTGTGTGTGTGTGTGTGTGTGTTGTGTGTGTGTGAGGGAGACAGATAGAGATAGAGAGAGAGAGAGAGAGAGAGAGAGAACACCATTCACAGTTTCACTCCCTAAATGTTCACAGGCCTGCACCTGACTGAAGCCAGGAACCAGGAGCTCTGTCTAGGTCTTCCATCTGTGTAACAGTGACCCAACTACTTAAGATTACCTGCAGTCTTCCTAGGTGTGGAGTAGCAGGAAGCTGAAATTGGAAGTGGAACTTGAACTCAGGTATCTGATATTGGATGTGGGTGCCCCAAGCAGCTTAACTGCTGTGTCAGATGACCACATCTCCATGTGGTATTTTCAAAAAGATATTTTTCTCTTATTTCCAAGTTATTACAGTTATATTTCAATATTTTTGTACCACTGTTGCCTCCATTGAGGCTGATACAAATCAGCTTCAATACCTACACTGTATGTATGGATATCTAAACCACGAGAATGGCATTTCTCTCTCTTTTTAAGTGTCAAGTACATCTACCCATGCCATTTGGACTTAGTTTCCTCTGAAAGGCTGCCAAGATAAAAGAGTATATCCCCGTACTATGCAGCAATAAGTTTCAATGTTACTGCACTCTCACATATTTTCTAGGTAATTCTTATTTTCAGCAGCTACAAAAAAAGGGAACGTGGCACACATTACAAAGTCTATCATTATCAAACTTATACCTTCCAGAATCAGTGCAAGAGAATCTACAAGGGCAGATTAGGTACAGGATGTGGCAAAAATGGTCAATTAAGAAAACATGCTAAAGTCTAGCTGTGCACTGTTTAGAAGTTCCAGAGCACTGCCGCATGCAACAGTACATGGAGAACCATGGGAAGACAGTTCTAAATTAAATAAAATAATGAAGGTGTGTTAGTTTTAATCTAGAAAATTATGGGGAAATGAAAAACTTCTTGATAAATCAATGGTATAATACACTTAGTTGTGGCCCCGTTGGGCCAAAAGTCAAGACCATGTAATCCATTTACACAAATACCCAACTTTGAAGGTTGTTGTAACTGTCTGATATATCTGCACACTAGACTGAAAAGGCAGAGATTTAGTCTGGATAGAGACAAAATGATCTGTCACAACTTGCAAGACTTACATGGATCTGGAAGAAAATTATTTATACATCCTATTTTTAACCCAAATGCACTCGTAAAGTGAAATTCCTCCTACATCCACATGCTTTTGCCAGAGGGCAGTGATAAGCTTCCTAGGAACTTGTCCCATCTCTATGATTAGTTGCTCCATTTCTCAAAGCTTTACTTGGAAAAATGAATCATGTCAGACTGAAAGCTCCTAAGTGAGGCACAGTAATAAATACTTTTAAATTATATAGTCATTTAGCTGTGGCATATTCTGTTCTAATCTCAGCTAAGGAAATGAATTGGTGTAAAATGCTTTTTGGAAGATGTTGGCCAACTTTTGCAAGCTCAGTGCTTTAGTTTAAACAATTTGACTGCAGGAAGAATTGAATTTACAAACCACATATCATAACCAACAATATATTGTTTTCCATGGACTTTAACATGTATTACAAATACAAATTGTCACGTATTATCAAATTATCAAACATAACTTACAGTAGATATATTTTTGTGAAATATATAGATATTATGATAATTGCTTTTCCTTAATTTGTTGAATTAAAATGGTGAGCATGCAGAATACATGTTATTTGATGAATAATTAACATTTCATGCTTATAAAATCCTTGTTTATGACATGTTAACTGGAATTAAAACAACAGTAAGAATCCACCACAGAAAATCACTTGGCTATAACAAGGAGACATGCACTTGGAAGCTTCACAAAAGAAGACTACTGGGAGTACTTAGAAAGGCAAATTACAATCAAACCTTAGAAATGAAAAGTGAATTGTAATTTAAATTACTGGTTGAGAAATCACTTCAGTAACTCAAGACTGATTGTGTTAGGAAATTCTAGCACAGATTCTAAGGATACTAATCAAAGTAAGGAGCTCTACATATTTATCTCAAAGCAATGGCTTTTGTTTGCTTTATTCACAGTAACTGATAAGCACACTTCATTTTGTAAAGTCTTCCTGTCTTCAAAAGGCATTATTAGGTTCCTTACAGCCTTAGCCTTCTCACTTGTCAAAATTAAGAATGCAGAGATTCTATTTATTGAACAAAGATCTATAGACTCCTATGGGTTTGTATTATTTCTCCATTGATCAAAAATCCTCTTACAAAATAATGGTAGTTCCTTTGAATCAGGGCTATGCTATAGTCATTCTATTTTTCTTGCCCACCGAAATACTTTTTAAAACTATTTCTGCACTGTTGAATATCTTTAGTTTTTGTGCATCTTAACTTTGATTAACGTAACATGTCATTAGATTAGAATACTGTCAGTCTAATGGCATGCAGGACTTTTACCATTGTCTATACCTACAGTGTCATGATACACTTAAACAGAATGATGGACTTGTGAATGTTGTTGGAGGACTATGCTATTGTTATAATATAAGGGAAAACAGGTGGAAGGGAAAATCCCCAAGCCTAAGGAACTGTATTATGAAAAATAAAAATTAAAAATTAGTATAATCCTAAATGGGCTAGTTAATTCTACTCAAAATAGACATGAGTCAAATATGTTATTTTCTCTGCCTCAAAATATTTCTGAGTTCACATGGCAAACAAATAACATTTTGGAGAATTTCCTTGTTTTCTTTCTTTTTTCTATTGAAAATCTCAAAGAATTTTTTTTTTATTGACCAACCCCCGTTTTCCTAAAATTCCAAATTCTCTTCTTAACATTGCCATCTGTGTTTCCATAGAGGATCATACTGTAAATAAACACCAAGACTTTCAAATACATAAATAAATCTGAAAAAAATTACTTGAATTAAAACTAAAGCAAAAAAAAAAAGTCTTAAATTTTACAGCAAAGATGACCTACTCTGTACTAAAGCAGTTTCCATGATTTTGATCTATATGGTTTGTCTAGATGTTGATCTTTACATTTACTGACATTTACCCATGTATCCAAAATGAGTTGAAAACATAGAAATAATAATGCCAAAACAAAACAAAACAAAACAAAAACACAAATTCTTTTGGACTTATGGACTCGTAATACTAAAAGCATGTGATCTTATTATCTCCTCATAGGAAATAATGCCAGGAAGAACACAATTTCAGGAAGTGAATGTCATGGGCCAAATATTATACCAGGCAGTTGACAAAAATTACATTTATTCAACATGACTATGCTTTATTATTGATATTGCTGTTGTGCTTAATCATATAAAGTTGCATCTTTTACAGCTAAAAGATTTTGCTATGGATTGCATATTTATTTGATCTCACAGGCTTCATTGGTGGACACTTAATCCAAGGTAGGAGGTGTTAAGAGGGTAGAAACTTAAACTGACCTTGGTACTTACAGTGGAGAGCTTTAGGAAATGTTTAGGATTGGATACATCATTGGTATGCAACCTAATAATTGAATCGTGGTAGCTTTACATGAAAAGCTACAGAAATAAAATAATGTACACAGACACATGGGCTCCCTGCTTCTTGTCACGTAATACTCTGGTCCCTCTCAGAACTCTACCAGAGAAAAGGCAATTGTCAGATGAGGACTCGAGACCTTGTATCTCTAGAGGTGTGAGCCAAAAGAAATACTAAAACAGGTTGTCTCTCATATTCCATCATAGAAATAAAAAATAGACTAAAGTTGTTCTTGACATAGTATCCCCATTTTGCAAATGAATCAGAGCAATTAATACAAACAGCCAGGTTGCAGAGCTAACAAAAGAGCTAGACTGGGATTCAAATGCAGCATGTCTGATACCAAAGAATCAAAACATGTGACAGGTTGTATGGCTTACATTTTGAAATTTCACTTTCTGTGCTTTAAGCTGCTAAATTATATCGGGGAGGGAGTTATGTGAACAAAATACTTATGCAGATATGAAGTTGTGTTCTTAACTTCTAGAAGATTCTGATTATTGCTGTGTCTAGTAGGACACATCATGGTTGGTAACAGCTAGGCTTCCTTTCCCTATCAGTTAAACATTTATCCTTTCCATTATTGCATAACACTTTTCCAGCTCTGTTGATAAAACTGTGAGGAAAACACATGAACATCTCTGTCCTAGAGAAGCTTATAGTCGAACAGGGGAAAGAGAGACAGAAGATAAGTGAAATAAATAGTTCAGATAATAAATACCAGGAGAAAAATGACACAGAGAAAGGGCATGGGAAAGGCTGGGCTTTGGAAGTATATTCAAAACAAGGTTGAAATGGACATCTTAAAGAGAGGGTCTTGTTTCATCACAGACTTAAAATGAAATGACTGCAGATCATGTGGAAACCTGCATCAATATATATCAGCCAAAGAGCAAGTGTAAAGGCTCCAAGCCAGAAATGTACATAATCTATTTCAGCAACAGTGTTCCTGATGTGCTCATGGTAGAACCGAAAGTTAGATGGTAACAGGAGACCTGTCTGAGGGGTATGTCGTCATGGAGGGAATTTAATGCATTCTACTGGCTCTGTCAGCCACTGGACACTGTAGAACTGAAACAGCACCAGACCTGATATATTTTAAAAGTGCTACTGTAACAATTGCCTTGAGATTATAGGAGAGACAGATAATGCAGACATAGTTCAACTGGCTAAGATGTTAGGATAGTAAGTATGCAAGCATAATGATATCTTGGACCACAGTGACAGCAATTAAGTCAGTGAATAGTAATTAATTCTAAAAATATGTGCATTTTGAGGGAGTAACAAATAGGATTTGCTCACAGACTAAATGTAGGTATAAGAAAACCGAGGAAATAAAGATAGCTCTAAGACGATGAAACAGGAGTGGTGAAAGAACTGGAATATTACAATCACAAGAAATTCAGTTTTCAAAGATGCATTTGAACACAGACATATAAAAAAAGGTTGGGAACATAACATTAGTATATAGAAGTAATGCAGTTAGATAGGGACATTACAGACTGCAAGGTTATTACTATTGGGTGTGTGTGGGAATTAAGGGAAATATTCTTTGGAGGAGTCAATATGCAATGGTATTTACAAACATAATCTAATCTATGCTTATGTAACATGAAATATTTTTATTCAGTTTTTACATTTTAAAAAATATAAATGAATAGTTTGGGAGCATTCACATTTCAGAAGAGCATTAAATATTGTGTTATAATCTTAAGAGACAAAAACAACCATTCAAAGATATCTAATCTTTGCAAATAGTTTCCTTTGGGTACATGAGTGCTTTTATATATGTAATCAGTAGAATCATATGACTGTAGCACAAAAATGAGTTTTACTAGGGTAAAATAAACCACAGCAACCATTACAACTAAATGAGTCCTCTGTACCAGTCATGAAGCTTACTTTCATCTGATGAACTAGCAGTCTCCTCAGAAAGACCACCCGTGGCAAAACAGTCATACTATTAACCAGCAAAGGTATAACACAAGACTAAAAATTCTCTGAGGGAGGAAATTGGATTCAGTCTTTCTCTTTGCAAACATATGGATCCAAGAATGTCACACACATATCTGCTAGGAATTATATATTAATAAATCTAACATCCTCTATATTGGTTTGCATAGGATTGTTTGTAGCTATGTTCTTATGTTTATATTTAATGAACATAGTATTCTGCATTCATTTTTTTGCTACTTCAACTAAATACCTGAGAGAATTTTTTTTCTTTGTTTACAAAGGAAGAAGTTGTTAACAAAATGTTATAGCTTAACATTTTGAAAGTGCATAGTCTAACATCAGAAGGCCCTATTGGTTTAGGCATCTGGGTTTGCTAGAGGATAATAGAGGAACCATCAAGTGAAAAGCCTTGAATCAAAGAGATGGGAAGCATGTTTGGCTTAAGTAACTAAACTTCTCACAAAGGCAAGTCCACAGTGGCTTAAAGGCTTCTACTAGACCAACCTCTCAGATGCCATGATTAGGTCAAATCTCCATAGCTAATCAATTAACTATTTTCATTAGTCCATTTCCCAGTAACAGAAGACTTTGGTGATTAAGTTGCCAATATATATGCTTCCTGGGGAACATCGAAATTATTACGTAAATCATAACATATTCTTTTTTTGTATTATTATGTACTCATCAGAAGTAAATAATAAGAAATAGAGAAAAACCATGTTACAGCTAATGGAAGAAAAACTTAATTTTCTCATCTCAGAATATAACTCTGTATATCTGTTTTCACGTAAGCTTCATGAGTTCCATCCCCTGCCCCAAGCCATGAGATTTAGTAACCTAACCTGTGATGTCTTACTGAGTTTATGGTTCTTTGTTCACTTATCTTACTACTAAACCAGGAATAATTGTAATATTTTCTTTTTCTTCCTACAGGGTGGAAATCCAGATTCCTAAGGCCTGGTAAAATGCTGGATGCTTTGAAAGGAGGCTTTAGGACTTGTGTCCTTCTACCTCCACATCACTGGTGCTTATGTGAATGCTACATCCAGAATCCTTTTTTGTTTTAATGGTTTCACATTTTGATCTGTCAAGTTTGCTGTAAAGATGAAATTAGGTTTAAAAAGAAGGCCTAAAACCTCCTTTTTATAGTAAAATGTTTTTGGCTATAACACTATAGCATTTTATATACCTCAATGAAAGCCACCATATGTCACTATTAAATGTAATCAATAGGACAAATTCTGACAAAGAATTTGCTATTATCAATGAAATCATGACATTCCTTGATGTCTTTAACATGAAACCTTTATAAGCAGCATGATTTTAAGCTTCTCTGAGAAATATCTACAAAAGACAGCTAATCTGCATGTTTTCCTTGCTATTTAGGAGTTTGTATTTGATTATAGTAGAAAAGGTGCTTCTTGAAGATTTAAGATTAGTCTGGCATATCCCTTGGAAGTCTTCATGTTTGTTAGACAACTTCCCAGACATGACCCTTTGCCACTAACCTTTATAGAATAATTAATATATTACCAAATGTATGGGATATGATATTCCAGTATGTATCATGAATAATCTTAGAAATCTACCATTTATTCGTTACAGTGGTCGTTCTACCACTTTCAGGTATACGATTGTATGATTTAACCATTTTAAGCTTAAGATTGTTTTTCTGAAATATTTGGTTAATAAGATGTACTTAGTGGATCAATCTCTTAATAGATGCAGAGAAGGCATTTGATAAAATCCAACGCCACTTCATGCTGAAAACTCTAAGCAAGATAGGCATAGAAGGAACATTCTACAATACAATCAAAGCAATATGTGAAAAACCCAATGCCAGCATCATACTAAATGGGGGAAAGATTGGAAGCCTTCCCACTAAAATCTGGAACCAGACAGAGATGTCGACTCTCACCACTACTCTTCAAGATAGAATTGGAAGTCCTTGCCAGAGCTATTAGGCAAGAAAAAGCAATTAAAGGAATACAAATTGAAAATGAGGATTTGAAATTATCTCTATTTGCAGATGATATGATTCTCTACATAGGAGAACCAAAATACTCAGTCAAGAAACTATTGGAACTCATAACAGACTTTGGCAGAGTAGTAGGATACAAAATTAATGAGCACAAATCAATGGTAGTAGTGTACACAAATAATTCCATGAATGAGAAAGAAATTGTAAATGCAGTCCCCTTTAAAATAGAGGAGTGGAATCTTAAATACCTAGGAATTAAACTAACCAAATATGTGAAGGACCTCTATGATAAAAGCTATAAAATATTAAAGAAGGAAATAGAAGAAGATCTTGAAAAATGGAGAACCTTACCATGTTCCTGGATTGGCAAGATCAGCATTATCAAAACGACCATACTACCAAAAGCAATATACAGATTCAATGCAATCCAAATCAAAATCCCAGCAACATGCTTCTCAGAAATAGAAAAGGTGATACAAAAGTTCATCTGGAATCACAAAAAACCGTGAATAGCCAAAGCTATCCTGAAAAATAAAGATCAAGCTGGAGGAATCACAATTCCAGACATCAAGGGATACTACAGAGCAGTGGTTATCAAAACAGTCTGGTACTGGTACAGAAACAGAAAAGATGATCAATGGAACAGAATAGAAACACCAGAAGGAAGCCCACACATGTATAGTCAACTAATCGTTGACAAGAAAACTGAAAACAATCCAGGCAAAAATTCTGGTCTATTCAACAAATGCTGTTGGGACAACTGGATAGCAGCTTGCAGAATTAAGAAGCAAGACCCACACTTGCCACATTATGTGAAAATTAGCTCTAAATGGGTCAAGGACCTAAATCTACACCCAGAAACTATCAAACTATTAAAGGAAAACATAGGAAGAATACTCCAAGATATAGGAACAGGGAAAGACTTCTTAGAAAAGACACCAAAAGCAAAGGCAATCAAATCCAAAATGAACAAATGGGACTACATCAAACTAAAAAGCTTCTGTACAGCAAAGGAAACAATTAACAAAGTGAAGAAGCAACCAACAGAATGGGAGAAATTTTTGCACACTGCACAAGTGATAGGGGACTAATATTCAGGATTTACAAAGAGCTTCAGAAACCCAGGGGCAGCAAAACAAACAAACAAACAAAACCAAAACAGCCCTGTAACAAAATGGGCAAAGGAAATGAACAGACATTTTTCAAAAGAACAGATTTAAATGGCTAACAGACATATGAAAAGATGTTCAGACTCCTTAGGCATCAGAAACATACAAATGAAAACCACATTGAGTTACCACCTAACTCCAGTGAGACTGGCCTACATTTAGAACTCAACTAACAACACCTGCTGGCATGGATGGTGGGGGAAAGGCACTCTCCTTCACTGCTGGAAGGAGTGTAGGCTAGTACAACCACTGTGGAAATCAGTATGGAGCGGGCTTGGAGAATTGCAAATAAGCCTGCCACATGACCGAGCTATCCCGCTCCTAGGAATATACCCAATAAAAATGAAATCTGCATATGAGAAGGGGATCTGTAATCCTATGCTTGCAGCAGCACAATCTACAATAGCAAAGACATGGAAACAATCCAGATGTGCATCCAAAGAAGAGTGGTTAAAGAAACTGTGATACATCGAGACTCGCAAGATGGCCGACATAGGAGGAAGACCTTGAGGGAGCTCACAGACAGAGAGGGCTAGAACGCGACAAAAGCATAAGTGGAGCAGCATAGAACTACAGGGAGAAGAACGTGAAGTTCCCTGGACAGTGAGGAGCCAAAAAAATCCACACAACTCGGAAGAGCAACCAGGGAAAAACAAAACAAAGGGCAGGGAAGACGACTTTCCGCTCCTGACCTGCTGAGTCACCTTTGAGTGCAGACGCTGAAAGCCGCAGACCGACCCGCAGACCGACCCGCAGACCGACCCGCAGACGCTGTGGCCGTGAGGACCAGCGGTGATTGGGACCCGCTGGCATCTGCTCACCCTGGTCACCAGGAGCCGCCAGGACCTACGCCCGCTGCTGACACCAGGACCCTGAGTCATCGGGACCCGCCGGCATCCGCCCACCCTGGTCGCCAAGCCCCGCCGGGACCTGCACCAGCCGCAGCCTCCAGGTTCCAGCCGCCTGCACCCGCCGGGACCAGCAAAGGACGCAGTAGCCGGGAGACGCACCTGCGGCTAGGGTTCCCACCAGAGGAAGAGGCAGACTGCAAGAACCTGAGGTTTGAGTGAGTTGGGTGGGGACAGTGGTGGGTTGGAGGCTTCGGGAGTTGGCCCCCCAGGGGCATGCACAGAGCCTGAACACAATTGGTGCTCATCTCCCCGCCCGCCCCCCAAGACTCCAGCGTCTAGGGACACCGGGAGAGTGCCTTGAAACTGCCAAAACTGTGTCTGGGAGAAAGGCAAAAGGCACACTGAATACTCCCCCGTGCCTTTGCGGTCTGGCACTCAGCTGGGCGGTGCTATCCCACAGGAACCCAAGCACGCCTCTGGGGTGGGCAGTCCCGTGCTAGCGCTGGGCGGTCGGTCCCCTGCAAGTGCTGGGGTGGGCGGGCCTGCGCAGGAGGCACTTCCAGAGAGCACCTGGAACACCCCACGCCCTATAGTCCCGTGCTTGGGAGACGAACCAGGAGAGCACTGCGGACCCGCGTGCAGGAGGTGTTCCCAGAGAGCACCTGGAACCTCCACGCCCTGCAGTCCCTGGCACTGGGGACACACCGAGAAAGCACCTAGAATCCTCCGAGCCCTGTGATCCCGCGCACAGGGGGCGCGCATAGAGAGTGCCTTCACTCCCCCACGCCCTGTGGTAGCATACCTGTAGGGGACGAGCTGAGAGTGCGCTTTGAATCCGCTGGGCCCTGGAAGTGGCGCCCTGAGGTCCAGTGTTCTGGAGACGCACCAAAAGTGCCTTGAAAATTCCCACACCCTGCTACTCCACGCCTGCAGACTCCGATCTCTACAGGATAGTGCTTGGAGACCCCTCAGCACACTGGTGCCTAGGTCTCTCAAGAAAGAAACACTAACACAATGGGAAGAAATACCAGAAAAGGTAATGATTCAGATGAGAGTGCCAACATCCTACCAATAAAGGATCAAAAGCCAATGTCTATTTCGGAGATGCGAGATGAAGACATAGAAGATCTACCAGACAAGGAATTCAAAAAAATAATGTTAAAATATGTCAGAGACAACGAGAAGAACTGGGAGGTCTTCAAGGAATTCAAGAACCACATAGCCTCAGAAATACAACAAATGAAAAGTAAAATCCTTGACTTAGAGCACAAAATTGAGAGCCTAACCAGCAGAACAAATACAGCAGAAGAGAGGATCTCTGAAATGGAAGACACACAAAACGAACATACCCAATTCATTAAACAGCTGGAGACAAGTCTGAACAAAGCCAATAAGACCATACAAGAAATGAAAGACAACCTCAGAAAATCGAATATTAGGATTATTGGCCTTCCTGAAGGAGCGGAAAAAGAGTCAGGAATGCAAATGTGCTCGACGAAATTATACAGGAAAACTTTCAAAACACTTGGAACATGAACCCAGCCCAAATCCAGGACGGTCAGAGGACTCCCAGCAGATATGACCCAAAGTGATCTTCACCCAGACATATGGTGCTCAAGTTCCACTCCAACGAAGACAAAGAAAGAATCCTAAGACAAGTACGAAGCAGAGAAAAGATCACATACCGGGGAAAACCAATCAGGATCACTGCTGACTTCTCTGAAGAGACTATACAAGCAAGAAGAGAATGGACAAAGATCTTCCAAATCCTGAATCAGAACAACTGTCAACCAAGAATATTGTACCCAGCAAAGATCTCATTCGTATTTGAGAATGAAATCAAATACTTTCACAGCAAAGAGAAATTAGAAGAATATGCCAGCACAAAACCAGCTCTACAAAATCTCCTTAGAAATGCACTCAATCCAGAAAAAAAGGAGGTGAATCATAAGCAAAGATGGCAAACAGGAAGGTCTCCCCACTAAAGTCCACACAAGGAAGGGCAATTACACAGATATCAACACCCACAAAAACAAGTATGGCAGGGCAAAATCACAACCTCTCAATTTTAACTCTTAACACAAATGGCCTGAACTCACCAATCAAAAGGCATAGATTAACAGAATGGATTATCAAACAGCACCCAACTATCTGTTGCCTACAAGAGACACATCTAACCAGAAGAGATTCGAAGAAGCTGAAAGTGAAAGGTTGGAAACAGATATTTCATGCCAATGGACGAGAAAAAAAGGCTGGGGTAGCTGTCTTAATTTCAGATGATGTGGACTTCAATCTGACACACATCAAAAAGGACAGGGAAGGACATTATATATTGGTGAAGGGACTGATCCATCAGGAAGTAATTACCATTGTGAACATATATGCACCAAATTCAAACACACCTAGCTACGTGAAGCAATTACTCACGGACTTAAGGGGAGACATTGATATACACACAATAATAGTGGGTGATCTTAACACCCCACTAACAACAATAGACAGATCAACAAAACAAAAACTCAACAAAGAAACAACAGAGCTCATACAAACAATAGAACAACTGGACATGATAGATATTTATAGAATTTTTTACCCTAAGGCCACAGATTATATATTTATTTCAGCAGTGCATGGCACCTTCTCCAGGATCGACCACATGATAGGACACAAAGCAAACCTAAATAACTTCAAAAAGATAGGAATCATACCATGTACCCTCTCAGACCACCACGGAATGAAACTGGAAATCAGCAATTCAAAATGCCCCAGGAAATACAGAAACTCTTGGAGGCTGAACAATATGCTATTAAACGAACAATGGATCAGAGAAGAAATTAAAGATGAGATCAAAAAATTTATGGAAACCAATGAAAACTCTGACACAACATTCCAAAATTTGTGGGACACTGCCAAAGCAGTGTTACGGGGTAAACTCATTGCAATTGGAGCTCATGTCAAGGCTCAAGAGAGGCGCCAAATACGGGAATTAAACACACACTTCCAGGAATTGGAAAAACAACAGCAGAAGAGCCCCACACACAATAGGAAACAAGAAATCATCAAAGCAAGGGAGGAAATCAACCAGATAGAAGTAAAAAAAACCATACACAAAATCAATGAATCAAAAAGCTGGTTTTTTGAGAAGATAAACAAGATAGACACCCACTGGCCCGACTGACAAAGAAAAATCAAGAGAAGGCAAGAATTAACAGCATCAAAGATGAAGAAGGCAACATAACAACAGACACCGCATCCATTAAGGCCATAATCAGAAATTACTACAAAGCACTGTACTCCAACAAATCAGAAGATCACCAAGAAATGGAAAAGTTCTTAGACTTCTACCACCTGCCAAAACTTAGCCCAGAGGCAACAAATGACCTGAACAAACCCATAACTGAAGTAGAGATTGAATCAGTGATTAAAGACCTCCCAACAAAGAAAAGCCCAGGCCCAGATGGCTTCACTACAGAATTCTACAAAACATTCCGAACAGAACTGACCCCAATCCTCTACAAACTCTTCAAAACAATAGAAAAAGAGGCAACCCTTCCAAACTCATTCTATGAAGCCAACATTACCTTAATCCCAAAACCAGACAGAGAACTAACAGAGAAGGAAAACTACAGACCTATCTCTTTGATGAACATTGATGCTAAGATTCTCAACAAAATCCTAGCCAACAGAATTCAAAAACACATCAGACAGATCATTCATCCAGATCAAGTAGGATTCATCCCTGGAATGCAGGGATGGTTCAACATTCGGAAATCCATAAATGTGATACACCACATTCAAAAACTGAAAAACAAGAATCACATGATAGTATCAATAGATGCAGAAAAAGCTTTCGACAAAATCCAACACCACTTCCTACTAAAAACCCTAACCAAGGTAGGCATAGATGGAAAAATCCACAACATAATTAAAGCCATATATGAAAAACCCAACGCCAGCATCATACTGAATGGAGAAAAGCTGGAACCCTTCCCACTGAGATCTGGAACAAGACAGGGATGTCCACTTTCTCCACTACTATTCAACATAGTCCTAGAGGTACTCACTGAGGCCATAAGACAAGACAAAGAAATCAGAGGAATCCAAATGGGAAACGAAGAAGTCAAACTCTCACTATATGCAGATGATATGATTCTTTATGTAGAAGAGCCAAGAGACTCAATACAGAGACTGCTAGAACTTGTACGAGAGTTTGGTAGAGTGGCAGGGTACAAAATTAATGAACAAAAATCAACAGCCATAGTGTATGCGAACAGCCCCAAGATGGAAAAAGACTTAACCAGCAAGATACCATTCAAAATAACAGAGGAAAGTATGAAATATCTGGGAATAAATCTAACCAAAAATGTAGGAGACTTATTTGAAGAAAACTACAAGCTACTTAAAAAAGAAATTGAACAAGACCTCAAAAGATGGAGTAACATCCCATGCTCCTGGATAGGTAAAATCAATATCATTAAAATGTTTATACTGCCAAAAGCAATATGTACATTCAACGCAATCCCAATCAAATTGCCCAAAACATTCTTCATGGAACTGGAAACAATGGTCCAAAGGTTCATCTGGAAGCACAAAAAACCACGGATAGCTAGAACCATCCTGAAGAACAGGAAGTTAGCAGCGGGAATCACAGTTCCGGACCTCTGGACATACTATAGGGCAGTGGTTATCAAAACAGCGTGGTACTGGCACAAAGACAGAGAGGAAGATCAATGGAGCAGAATAGAAACACCAGAAGGGAACCCACACAGATACAGCCAAATAATCTTTGACAAAAAGACAAACGACAATCCAGGCAAATGGGAAGGTCTGTTCAATAAATGCTGTTGGGACAACTGGTTAATAGTCTGCAGAAACAAAAAAATAGATCCACATCTCTCACCATACACTAAGATCAGATCTAAATGGATAACAGATCTAAACCTACATCCAGAAACCTTCAAACTTTTGGAAGAAAATGTTGGAAACACACTGGAACACTTAGGGGTAGGCCCTCACTTCCTAAAAAAGACTCCAGATGCAGTAGAAATCAAGACCAAAATAAACAATTGGGACCTCATCAAACTAAGAAGCTTCTGTACAGCTAGAGAAACAATCAACAAAGTAAAAAGGCAACCCACAGAATGGGAGAAGATCTTCGCACACGACATAGGTGATAGAGGGCTGATCTCCAGAATATACAAAGAGCTACAAAACAACCAAAATGTCAAAACAAACAAGCCACTCAAGAAATGGGCACGGGAAATGGGCAAACACTTCACAAAGGAACAAACCCAAATGGCAAATAAACATATGAAAAAATGCTCAAGTTCCCTGGCAATAAGGGAAATCCAAATTAAAACATCAATGAGGTACCACCTGACGCCAGTAAGACTGGCCCACATGAAAAAAAGCACCAACAACACTTGTTGGCGAGGTTGCGGGGAAAAGGGATCCCTACTCCACTGCTGGTGGGGCTGCAGGCTGGTACAGCCTCTATGGAAATCAGTATGGAGAATATTCAAACAACTCAAAATCGACATACCGTATGATCCAGCAATAGCACTCCTAGGAATATATCCAGAACACTTGTTTTATGAGAAACCAACATGCACTCCTATGCTCATAGCAGCACAATCAGTAATTGCAAAAACATGGAAGCAACCAAAATGCCCATCAACAGAGGATTGGATAAGAAAGCTATGGTTCATCTACTCCACGGAATACTACTCAGCTATTAAAACAAACAAAATGCAGTTCTTTGTGGCCAAATGGGCCAAACTGGAAACCATAATGCTAAGGGAAATAAGCCAATCCCAAAAGGTTAAATACCACATGTTTGCCTTAATTTAAGATGATATGATGTTATGTATAACATGTTATGTTTTGAATGGTATATGTTGTGTATAAACTAAAATTGAAGTATAGGTGAGGTGGTCACAGAAGGTGGCTGGGAACTCGCATTTACTTTTAACATATTGGTTACTCATTACTATGTCAATTAATTCCATAATGATGTAAATTTTTGCTGATGGTATGTTGGAGCTTCCAATTGACTGGGATGATACTCTGCTGGCTCTGTCTTCAGGCCAGAGAGGGTATACCTAAGAAGCCGTTGAACTTGACTGGACAATAAGATGCTGGACTCTATGTTTGGTATACGCTTGCAATGGGGGAATCTCAACTGAACTTGAGCTGTGGTTATGCAACAAGGTGGAGGAATCCACCATGGCGGGAGGGTATGGGGAGGGGTGGGGAGAACCCAAGTATCTATGTAACTGTGTCACATAATACAATGTAATTAATGAAGTTAAATAATAAATAATTAAAAAAAAAAAGAAACTGTGATACATCTACTCCATGGAATATTATTTAGTTATTAAGAAGAATGAAATTATACTATTTACAACCAGGTGTTCCGAAGTAGAGACCATTATGCTCAGTGAAATGAGTCATTCACAAAAGAACAAATACCATACGTTCTCTCTTATATAAGGAAGTCAACATGGAAATTATAACTCCAATGGTCCAATCCATGCTGGTTTTTGTTTGTTTGCTTGCTTTTTTGGCCGTATCCCATGTTTTGAAGTTTTTGATTTCAGTTTTGTTTATTGCAAAATAATTTCTTTTCTCTTATCGAATTCATCACTGGCTAATGGATTACATGGTGGCATCATTTTTCCCAAGAGACTTTTTTGTTTCCTTCTTGTCACGCACATGTTGGTTACTTAGTGGCATTTTCATGGAGCTGTAATTTGTTGTTGTTGTGGCTATTCTAACTCATACCAGTTGCTAATCTTGTTTCATTGCTTCTCAATTATGGAAGTGTATACTGATTTAGTACTGGGGTCTATCATATCCAGTTGTGGGGGTATAATGGAACATGCATCACTGCTTCTAGACAAAAGATGGATTCCCAACGAAACTGTTGGACATGTGTAGATAATGGGATGCTGGACTGTCTGATATTGTCTGTACCAATGATGTCAGGGCACACTTAAATAGGAGACTGATAGAATTATGACTCCTTATGAAGAACTATACCATTATAGTAAAATGGGGAAAATTTGATGGGGGTTGGGAGTTAGGGGGGAATCCCAGCCTATATGAAAATGTACCACATAATTCAAAATTCAAAATAAAAATATATTAAAAAAGATGTACTTAGTGGATTAAGTTTTTATCAGGGTAATATAAGGTAAAATCTTTATCTACTCTGTTATCAGTTTTATCACAAGGGTGACTGCTTGATGGAAACTATGAACTTCATTTATTCTTCCTTGTTAAAATGTACAATCCTATCATTTTTTTCACTCATGAATTTCTCACCCAATTATAGGGTTTGGCACTCAAAAATCTTACAATGTAAATGTGAAAAAGTTACTAATTAAATAAATGCAAAAAGTTTTTCAATATTTTTCATTTTTTTGTTTTTCAAATTCATTAGTCTGAGAATATAATCTAGGTTAATTTTTTCAAAACAAAATGAAAACCGAGGCCACCACCACCTGGTCTGTATTTCCCAATCTAGCATAGTCTTAAAAAAAATGTCATTATCATCAGTTTTCTTTCTTTACAAGCATCTGCAAGAGAACTGCTGATGTTCCAGCCAGGGAAATCTGACTGTACCATTTCCCTGCTAAAAATTTGATTTTCCTCAGGTTCTTGGTACATTATCATGCAGAATCATTTTTGTCTGCGATATTTCTTCTCTGATTTTGATCTATTAGATCTACTCAAGTATGAAATTCCATTGGAAACATTTAAGGAAGCTGCAATGTAGCATTTCTTCCATCGGATTGTGAACAACTAAGTGATACTGGTCACAGTTTACTCTCTGTCCATTTATGCCAGAATAAAATTCCTGTAATTCATTTCAAATTAACCCCATCCATGTGAAACTCCACAATACCCTGCATGTCTTTGCTAGGCACATTATCATGTGTAATTATCTCTGCCTTCATTGGATTTGCTCTGGAAGGGCAAAACATATAGCAAGTGTCTATTGAGTACTCTGCACATTATAAATATACAGAAAAATTTATTTCCTTAGAACAAAAAGTTATTTTTCTTTACATTGTCTTTCATTAAATGCCTTCATTTAATAAAGCCTTTAGGCTTCTTGCTAATATCTTTTCATTTAACATATTGGTTTGCAATTAAATGTTACGTAGCATGGCAGGATATTACTGCCATACAGGAATAAGAATAATAGCTTTGAATGCTTTAGAAGTGAGTTCTCTCTAAAAAAAAAAAAGTAAATTCTCTTGAGCAAATCAAGGGATTATAGCCAAAATTTAGAGCAGAAAAAATAATAGAAGTACATAAAAACACATTATAGATAGGTAGTTCATATTACTTACAGATATACTTCTTGGTAGAAAATAAGAATTCAGCAAAGGAGACAATAATCCATGCAATTATTTTATTCTAATGATTTGGAAGTTCTATAAAATTTATAATGAAAATATAGGAAATAATTAGGCTTGAATATTTTTACAGAAATGCATGTGATTAAATAGTAACCTGGATAGTAACTACATAGTAGGCATCAGGAACATAAAATACAACCATCATAATTAGCCTGGCTAACATGCATGTATAGTTCATCAGTAATATTTACAATATTTTGGATGTGGAGTTTTTGGAAATTATTTTATCCCAATTACATTAAATTCCTTATTGAACTGAACTTCTTTCCATGCTTATTTTGCATCTGTGCAATCCTATTATCTAACTTATTGTATAATCATTTATAATAATGTGCATATTTTAAAAATATAAGTGATGTCATATCGACCTGTTAATAACATTAACATACGGTAGAAACAAAACTTACAAGTTTGACTACAAATTTTCAATATCTAAAATGTGCTGTTAGGAGGAAACTTGAATCATAAGAAAGGAATGCAACTTGTTTAAACCATATTTTATGATAAAGGATGTAACTGGAAATACAATGAAACCTCTAGGTCTTTGCTGACATTTAATATATTATGGCAGATAAAAAGTATAATTTGAAAATATAAAGGAGATAGGAGGGAGTTATATTTAATCTTACATATAAACTTACATTTACTGGACCATTTTTATTATGTAATGGGAAAAACAGATAACACAAAAAGAAAGTTTACACTCAATATTTATGAAATTATGCATAGCAGATCTTGTCAATTATGAAAGTTTTGATTCTGTAAATTGTGATTCTGATTAGTTCTTATATTTTAAAATCTCAAATCAAATATTAACTGGATACTAAACAGTAGATTTAATTTGTTTAATTATTAAAATGAATTTATAATTAAAAACAACCCAATAGCTTATAAGGCTTGGAAAGAATCTTGCAACATATATAGTTGTAAAATGAATGCAATATTCTATAAAATAATGCTACCTGACCTTTGATATATATATATACATATATATATATTTATTTACTACTAAAACTTACTACAGTTTTACAAACTTAAGAAAATCTACTTATAGAAGTTTTAAGGTGAAACTTAATATAGAGTGACCTGTTTCTCAATAAAATGAGTAGTTAAAGCACATGAGTTTTGTTTTTCTTTTTTAAAGTTTTAAACATTTATTTATTTATTTATTTGAACTCCTGTGTTATGGAGAGGGAGCATAGACAGATATATCATCTATTTGTTGGTCCATTCCCCAGATGGTTGTAGGGCGAGGGCTGAGGCAGGCTGAAGGCAGGAGTCAGCAGCTTCATTCAGATCTCCCACATGTGCGATATAGACCCAAACAATTGGATCATGTTCTACTTTTTTTCCCAGGCATATTAGCAGGGAGCTGGATCGGAAGTGGAGCTGCTGGGATTCTAACTGGTGACCACAAGGCTACAAAGGTCACAGGCAACAGCTTAACAAACACTGCCCCCACTAGCTGTGCTTTTATTTTGGACCTTGTTTCATATTTTAATTAGCAATAGTTTTGTTCCTGTTTTTTTTTTTAACCATCAATGTTACACATGCCTGAGGCTATCACTGACATATTAAGATAAAATCCTGAGAGAAGTCAAAGGGAATAGAGAAAAACAGACTGAATATGTAGGTAAGATACAAGCAATATAAAACAGAAAAAATACAGAGAAATGTAAGCCATTTTATATTAGTGGTAGAGTAAATTCTTCATCAGTCTTGTAAGTTAGTAGCCTCGTTTTAAAGTTAAAAGAATACACACATGCAGACCAGAATTTTTATAGACAAACTTCCTTTAAGACCAGGTTTTGAATTAGAAATCTGAAAGAAGGTATTTATTGTGCACTGCATTATGGGTCCCCTTTGACATTTTTTAACCTCATGGGAATGACTAATTATTGAAAGTCCTTCAATAAGATATCCAGGAGTTTCCTGATTTGCAGATTCTCTGAAAATGACAAATGCATGCAACACAAGTCCTGAATGAGAAATGGCATGTGCAGATCTGAAGACTGGCTTAATCTGATCATCTGCTCCAGGAACGCCTGCACAGCAATGAAGGTTTTCGTTGATAAAACAGAACATAGTAGTTGAACCTAAACAGCCATTACACTTATTTAAACAAGATAGACAAAAAGATCAGCAACAAAAGATTCTGTAAATTGACTGAGACCATGAAATCTGGGTGCCATCAAGTGCCCAACCCCTTTTAAGTGGTAAGTGTGTGAACTCCTTTGCCTTTATTGAGTGTCATAGATTCATTCCCATCACCTGTCAGCCAGGAAAAGGAAAAGGACCCAAAGCAATTACAGAATCCTTCTGTGCAGTCAGGGTCATAAGTCTCTGTTAGTTTACAGAGTTCTCCTTGCCTAGACTATCAGAAGGATGAATTGCAGCAAGATATCCAAGAAGCTGCTGAACGGTGAGCTGAGTGAGATGCTGGAAGCAGGAGTGACAGAGATGACAAGGCATACAGGAGCCCAACTTTGACAGGTGCTTCACAACTCTGGCATTCTGGGAAAGGGCAGCAGATGGATCAAATGGATGTGGACTCGTCAGGAAGAAGCAGCAGATGCTGAGCAATGGTTCTGAACAGGTTATGAGGCGGACAGGCATTGTGGCATGCAGCGACAGGCCCTGCAAATTGTGGCTACAGCCACAAACCAAAGGACAGTCTTCAAATGAACATGGTGTGGAAAGAACCACTTCTACATATCACTGATCTTATGCTCACCAGCTTCCCTAGAGAGCAACACTGTTGTAAATGTCATTTACAAATACAATCTAATGGCAATTGCTTCCTAACACCTGAAATTAATTGAAAGTGATTGCAAGAAATATATTCAAAATGAATAGGACAATTTTATATGAACTTTAAAATTCATATGCTGAAGATGTTGATTGGTTCCAATGGGAAAGTTTTTTTTTTTTTATCAAATCATGGATTGTTATTACCTCAGAGCTGCTTTGGTAATAACTATGTTTAATAAAGACTCTCATTTGTTTTTAAGCTATTAGTATTTCTCCATCAGATACAATATTTGGTTTTTCAATACATATCGAAATTAGAAAGCTGCTCAGTATCTATTAGGTAACAACATATTACCT
Source organism: Ochotona princeps (assembly GCF_030435755.1). Taxonomy (NCBI): domain Eukaryota; kingdom Metazoa; phylum Chordata; class Mammalia; order Lagomorpha; family Ochotonidae; genus Ochotona; species Ochotona princeps. Next base: position 36,951,327 of record NC_080838.1, read on the forward strand.
CCAAGGTGATGTTTCCTTCTCCAAGAAGGAAAACAACCAACTTTACCTTTGTTTTTCAAGAGCAGTTGTGAAAGCAATGGATGACTGATTGCAAATCTGAGTAGCAAACTACTGTGTTATAGCTGTATGCTGTATTTTTTTCCAGAAAAGGGAACTAAAATGAATTTTAGAAGAACATATGAACCTTGGAACTCACTTTTAAATTCAGTTTTTCTGATATTTATTGAGTTAAGTAAGAGAAATGGGCCTAAATTATAGCAAAACAGAATTACTCAAAGCATACTGAGGAATGTTTTGACTTGGAGATACTTGAAATCTCTTGAGTAAGACTAGTTCAGAAAAAGCAGCAGGGTGGGGCCCAGCACCCTGGCCTAGCAGCTAATGTCCTCACCTTCATGCCCGGGATCCCATGTGGCTGCCAGTTCTAATCCAGGCAGTCCTGCTTCCCACCCAGCTCCCTGCTTGTGGCTTGGGAAAGCAGTCAAGGACGGCCTAAAGCCTTGGGACCCTGGACCCAAATGGGAGACCTGGAGGAAGTTCCTGGCTCCTGGCTTCGGATTGGCGCAGTACCTGCCATTGCGGTCACTTGGGGAGTTCGCCGGATGGAAGATCTTCCTCTCTGTCTCTCCTACTCTCTATATATCTGACTTTGTTAAAAAAAAAAAAAAAGTAAAGCTGCAACCTGCAATGCTGGCATCCCAAGACCTGGTTGCTTTACTTCCCATCCAGCTACCGGCTAATATGCCTGGGAAGGCAATAAAGGACAACTCCAGTGATTGGGGCTTTGCACCCACATGCGACACCCAGAAGAAGCTCATGGTTTTAGACTTGCTCAGCTCTGGACATCATGTCCATTTGGTGATTGAACCAAGCAAATGGAAGATCTCTCTCCTGTTTTTCCCTGTTTCTCTTTATATTTATTTCAAATAAATAAGCAGATCTTTTAAAAAGAAAAAAGAGGTGGGTAGAACACAGGGCAACACTGGCATTCTAGGAATGAATAAAAAAAACTGCGGTAACCTAAACACAACCACAAGTAACACACAGACTGGGACCTTAGAGCACCCTAAGCTATTCTGAATGGAAACAGGCAGTTAAAAGACAAGGAATCTTCTCTACATTCTTGTTGTCCAGGGTGTTGCAGGGTTTCCTAACTGTGAATCATCATTAATCTTCTTCTAGTTCCACTTTCCTCTTACTCTTCACCTTATCCTCTCCAGTTAAGCTATATATATAGAAACTCTGCTACCGGTTTACCTTAGTTCACTTCCTTTTTTCCCTTGATGAGGTCTCCATAAAATGTTAATTCCCTGCATCCCTCCATGTTTCTTTGTGGAGGGGAGGACACATCACTGTCTGTTTGTTTGTTGGGTATGGGGAGTGATGTTGCATTGCAATGGTATGGACATGAAGTGATATTGTGTTCAGGAGAGAATACATCACCATGAAACAACACACATGTAGATACTGCTTCAGACACGCCGCTTGTAAGACAGCCAGAAGGAGTGTGCTAGGGAATCTACTTTCAAACATATATATGTAAGTGTGGATTTCACCCTGTTAACCAGGTTTTTACAGAAAGGAAAAGTTTAGAAATTCTATGTGCAGAAGAATGAAATTTAGTTTTGCAGATGTGATATGGTGCATAACAAGTATCTAGTTTCGTCAGGTTATGTAATTGGTGATATTTGTAGATAACAAGACTATAAAGACATGTGTAAATTTTGGTTCTAAAAGATATGGGCAATAAACACATTCCCTACGAAGCCACCCAGAGCTACAGGAAATCCTGATGAGAAGATAGAGAACATAATAACTCAAATATGAAACTATATTAGGATATTTCTTGAGACTGTGTACAAATTAACAGAGATTTACACGCAAGCATTGCACACTAAAAAAATAATGAAAACATTTATGACTGTTTAAGGTACCACCTGTGTTACACTTAGAACAGTGGCCTGGGTAATCAAATTTCGAAGTGTCTTGTGATCTTGAAGGCTTCGTTATCATTCAATATTATAAGGGTTACCTACAAAACACAATCTGGGACTCACAAGAACACAAATGAGGCCTGATGTGCTCTATTACTAATTCTATGGCTAGATCTATGCTATTAAATTCAAGGCGAAACTTAAGTAATCTGTTCATTATGTTCAAGAAAGCAGGCCAAAGCACTTTGAGCTCAATTATCGATAGGGCATTTATTACTTTGATATTATGTTTAATTTTTAAAAAATTAATTCTATGTAGGTTCAGTGTAACTCTGGAGATGGATACTGTCACCATTTGTGAAATCTAGAGAGGAAACTCACATCATTGCTTTGATTTGAAAGGGAGAATTATTCTCTAAGAAGTTCTAATATAATTTCATTTTACCAAAACGTAAACAAAAACCAAAAACAAAACAGAAACCATAAAACAAGGCTGGCATGGATTCTGTGTATATGGTGATACTTATATAAAACAATAACAAAGTTCCTGACCCAACATTTTGTACAAATTCATGGAAGAAATATTCTTGCTAAAACCGTGTCTTTGACTGCTTAAGAATAAACCTATTTCCTTGGTGATATATAAAAATATTGGTCTTTTCCTACCTTCACTCAGTTATTTAAAGATTTAGTCTTTGCTATAGATGAAACACAGGGTTTCAGATTCTTGCTCAAGGGAAGAATGTATAAAGATCACATAAAACATTATTGCTTGGCTAAAAGAACTCATGAATCCAAAACATATAAAGGTGATGCTTAGTGAGTCATGGGGAAAGCTGAATGGCACACCCTTCTGCTGGCTTGAAAAAACAAAAGGAATCTCTTTATCTAGCATGATTGACATCAGTGATTCATACAATTACTTCAGTTCAAACTTGAGCTCAGGGGAAAGAATAAGATGAAGAGATCTACTAAATAAAATCCTGGGCACTGCTTTCTACCTTGCCAACTGTGAAAAATAATGAGCAACTACTTCTAGCACAGTTAGGTCAGTGCACTAGTAATATAAATAGAGCACACTTTAATAGCATCAGCTGTTCTTTTCATCTAAAAAGGAAAAAGTCAGCAGAGGTGACCAGAAACTTGTGTTCTACAAGTCATTTTTATTTCCTAAACTGCTCACATGTCTCCTTGACCTGAGAATTTCCAGGCTCTTTATTTCATAACATGAACACAACTTTTCAATTCTATATTATTAATGTCACCTATATACCTAGTATGGATCATAAGATTTTTTGCTAAATAATCTTTCCAAGTAAGTTTTAGAAAAAAAGATCTGATTGGCAGATTTACAGACATGGAGAAACATAGACACACACAGAGATCTTTCATGAATAATGATTCAGGTTGAGCCAGGCCAATAGAAATGCTACCAAAAACATATATAGGTACCTAAAAGAACTTTAGTAAGCAAAATTAATGGAGGTCAAGAATCTGTTAGGCAAGGATCTGAAAACAAAGGACAGAAGGCAGCTAAACACAAAATTCTACAGATAAAATTTTGGCCACTAAAAGTTAAAAACATTACACTACAACCTAGCGAGTTTTCATAAAGATACAGAATGTATACATACACATATACACAACTCTTACATAGTTACAATTTGCTATATTTTCAAGCTATCATTAATGTAATGTATTTGAATAAACTACATATTACCTATAGTTCAAAGTAATGAAATAATACAATATGGAAAACACTGGAAAAATACATACATACATTGTTAAAATAATAAAGTTTATAAAAATATTTTTGTTTTTTTGAAAGACCTATTTCCTAGTATTATTGTTTATAAAAATAATCTTTTTTTGTCGCAAAAGGGACTCTGTATTTTTCATTTATGGTTTAATCATACCTTTCACATCTTCGTCTTCAATTGTTGTGTTTGAACTCTCAGTTGACTCCTGTTAAGAAGAAAACAGATTTTTAAGCTGAACACAATGAATAGCTACATTTCTTCGCTAAAAAACCAGACTAGTGATACATACATATATGAATCATGCTAAACTTTTCAGCAGGCTGTGTGCATAGGCTGACATGCAAATGGACGAATACACAATGTGATTTTTAGCACACACACACAAAAAATGTCAACGCCGCCAACATTTCACAAAGGGAGTACTCTGGTCACCTCATTTCTGAAGTTCCCTGACTCAGGGTGATTTGCCAAAGCAGCAAAAGCTGGCAGTTCTCGTAAGCACTGGGTAAGACACACTTGTGTTACAGTGTCTTGACAAAGTGTGCTTTTTTATGTTTTAGAGAAATTTAATACAGGAGCTGAATAAATTTGAACTTGAATAATTTTTATTACCAATCAGTAACAGTATCTTCTTTGTGTCATGCATCATGTCAAGCACCAAGTTCGCTGCTTTATTTTTCTGCCTCACAGGCTTGTGCAGAAAGCATTTCTTCCCATTCTTTGATAAAGGAGCTATAGATATTAAGTTGAGATATTCTGGAAGAATTCTCAAGAAGGATTTTCATTGTTTGCTACCAGCACAATGGAATTATAATGAATAATACTTTCAAGCACAATGGGGGTTATTATTTTCATTCTTTTCTAAATTAGAAACTAGCTGTCATTACTAAGAAAGCTTGTCCTATAATAAAAAACTGCAAATTAAGTTGACAATCTGTAAGCACACTTAAAGTACACAGTAACTGCCAGTATTAAGATAAATTTTTAAAAACTGTTTTGATAATTGCTCCCTTTAATAACATACTAATAAAGTATTTTCCAGAAATTAAATTTTGCATTATTCATAAGCTGCGATTTTCTACACGGAACAATTAAAGGTTAGAGTAAAAATAATTGGAAATAAGCTTCCAAACAAGAGCCACATGCTCAATGATTTAAAAGAAAAACATATTTTTGGAAAGTGATGCATGCATCAATGTCCTTTTAGAGAGTCAATATTTTTACAACGTAATCGATGTATGTAAATATAAAAACCAACACATCAAATTAACCAAAGTTGTATCCAGAGTCTCCAAATACATCAAACCAAGGAAAAGTCTTCATGCATTTCTTAACATGATGTGTTTAAACCTAAATTCAAAAATGAAGGTAAACCCATGCACTGCAAAAATAAACTAATTTGTGTAAGCAAAAAATATCATGCAGTAAAACTCTTACAAATGATACAGCTAGGACTGTCGAAGTGTCCACTGAAGCTGCTATGTTCTTATCTGCTCATGCTATTCAAGTTGTTTTTCTAAAAAATGATGATCCTAACTATCCCAAATCTTTTAGGTACTTGGAACATTTTCACTGTCATAATTATAATACAAATTTCATATTAAGGAACACAAGCTCCATGTTCTCACTTTAATTTTTTAATGTTGACCAGCTAAATATTAATCCAGAGAGAAAATGTAGTTTCTAAGATATAAACAAATCCCTGAGCCTATGGAACTGTATCATGAAAAACAAAAATTAAAAAAATTAAACATCATTGGTAAACTTAATGAGAAGACTCATAACTATAATAATGATTTTAGAAAAGTCAAATAATGCATCTTTTCTTTCCCTGAGAGGTATAATATTGTACGAAAAGTAATAAACAGGAAACATGAAACACATTTATAAAGTATCTCCTTTCATCCTTTAGATACATATGCAAGTACCATTATTTAGTGAATATGTTGTGCAAACAATTTGCAATATGAAATATTTGTGTTTCGTCAGCAAAAATAGTTCAATTTCTGCTACTGAAATGTATATGTATGTAACTCAATCACAATAAAAACATTTCACAAAAAGTGAAATCATCTTACATTCCTCAATTTCATGCCAAACAAGACCACCAACACCAACACCAATATTATCAACAAGAACTTAAAAAACAAAACAAAACAAAACAACAGAAACCATCATGATAACAGAATAGTTAAGACTCAAAAACAGCACTAAATTTAAACAAATACCAATGAACTCAAGCTGATGTTTCTGATGACAGTGGAATGGAGCAGCAAGAAATTCTAAAATTTCTTGCACGACACATCTACAGTACAATGCACACACAGGTATGGACAAGAGACTGGATGGAATTGTTTAAGATACACAATCATCTTGATATAAGGCTTTATAGAATTGTTTCATCTGAGCTTTATTATTTGTTGACTAATGGTATGATTCATTCTCTTCCAAGATGTCACTCATTTATATTTGAAAGACATATGTGTATGGCTTTAGATAATTTAGGTCAAAAGAAACAGAGGTAGACAAAGGGTAGAATTTTCTTTGTATTCTTAGTGAATTAATATTGCTTTGGATATTTGAAGAGATGTGTAATCTTGTTAAAGCAAGATGATGTTGATTCTTTCTGAATACCTTGTTTCCATCAGGGTTGTGGATTACAGTAGTTTGGGGCTCCTGAGTGAGAACAAAATAGAGAAAGAAACAGTTTGCATTGGTAAGTACATTCTTACTAGTGTGAGGGACAGAGCAGAGTGAGCCAATGGACAAAGCTAAATAGTGACCAGAGCAAAAGCAATGTTAGCTGTCAGAGGTTGCAGCTGACAACATCTCTGGATGAAGGATCTCCCTGGTGAGCCCATGAGATAAGACACCTCCCTGCCCAGAAGCAGCATGCAAAAGACCTTATTCTTGATCAGCATCAGACAAGGCTTTGAAGTCTGGAGACCTAAAGAGGCACCCACACTGTTTCACAAAGTCCAATGTGCAATACAGCTTTCCTATCTAAACAAATGGCCAGTTAAGTGCCTGTCCCACATAAAAGTGGCCAAAACACTGAAGACAGAACTCTTTGAGATGATTTAAGATTTTCTCCAACAGTAGTTTTCAGGTTAATTGCTTCAACAATTGATTATGGTGTCATATTACAATAAATAAATGAATACTCATGGAAAATCTAGAAAAATTGGATCACACTTATTGAAGAGGACTATCCTGAAGAATATCTTTCCAAGGTCCATTAAGAAATTCTACGGAACATTTAAAAGATTCATTGAAAGAGTTCCAGAACTAAAAAAAAAATATATGAGTTTCAGAACTAATCACCTCTGTAATTGGAGACAATGCTCTTGAATCTTGTGTAAGTTCTTAGCTAAAAGAAAAATTTTCTTTTATGGATTTTATATTCAAAATATTTGCTTGTAAAGTCATGTTTTTCCCTAAAGACACTATTACCTTTTCCTTTTCATTTCTATCAGACAATTTAAAAATTATTCCCACGAGGAAAATAACATTCAAATAAAAAAGTGATTTTAAAAACAATCAAAAACTTCCATGCACTACAACAATGAAACGGCTGGCACTTTTATTAATGACATCCTGAAAACTTGCACTTACTACAACTTAATGAGTTTTCTTCAGTTGTAAACATTCTTCCAGCACTACAGTTCACATTGCATACTTAGACAACACATCTTCCTCCCTTCCTCCTTTCCCAGAGGTTATTAGGATTCTTTCCTAATAGTAGATAACCTGTGCTTTTTTTGCATCTTTTCCTTCAATGTTTTGAGATGGAGCTGTTTGCAGGCAGGCACGCATCAGCAACAAGTATAAAGCCACTGTTTGGGATGCCCCAAACTGTTATCTTAGTGCCTGGGTTAGAGCCCTGGCTCCATTCTGGACACCAGCCCCTGCTAATGTGTCCCCTGGAAAGCAGCAGGTCACAAATCAAGTGGCTGTGTGTTCCTGTTCCCCACATGGAGACTCAGACTGAGTTCCTGACTAGCTGTTGCCGCCATTGGGAAGTGAAACAGTAAATGTCTCTGTCTCTCTGCCTTTCAAATAAAACATACAAAAATATTTAAATTGAGCTCTTGAGCTAACCTAAGTGAAATAATTCTTTCATGTTTTTTATTCATTTAAAACAATAGTATAGAGACAGTAAGGAAATAAAAATCATTTTTGAAAATCATAAATTATGAAAGTTTGATGAAAATATTACAGAACTCAGAGCACTGACTGCCAGAACCCAAATTGTGAATTTTAACATAATACCATCTCAAACTGTTAAACTGATTTAGTTGTTAATTATGTAGATTTGGTGGAAATAGACAAAACTCCTTTCCATTGATAATTCCAAGTTCTAACATATGTAACTTCATCTTTTGTGTTAAAGTGAAACAGTGAAAATTTAATTTAAAACACACAAAAAAATAAGCTTTAAATTATTCGGTGCCTCTTTATCTCAGAGAGTGAGGTCTTACAAAGCCTGTTGTCTTTTAATACTACAGAAATGGGAACTCTGAATAAGGTCTACTTTTATGCTCTCCAGCAATAATCTTGTTAGCTCTCCTTGATGTCAACATTTGCATCATGACAAGAAGAAATCATTGTCTGCAAAATCTAGAGCTTTCATCATCAGAAGAGCTAAGAGCAACCAAAGCACATTCTACTGTTTTTCTAAGGCAGCATGCAACAGTTTCAACTACAGAGACCACAGCTATCAGTACACTATTTCACAATGGAATGAGAAATCTCATGTTAGAAACACACTGCTTGACAACTGCCTTAACAAAAAGAAAATGAAAATGAACTCTTCTCATATCTTAGAAAGCATAACAAAACAAAACAATACCCAAACCCCAACAAAATAAAATAGGATATATGTATCTATAGAGTGAAAGCAAAAATGAGGGAAACAACAGAAAACATTAAAGAATTTAAGAAGGGTTACAAAGAGTCCAGGTATACCAGCGCCGGGGTAGGAATATTTTCTTTGGGGCTGGTTACCACGTTGGCTTTGTTGTTTATCTGTGGGTATGCAGAAAATAGAAACAGAGATGCCTTAAACCCCTTAGTAGCCAATGTCTGTATATGCAGCATGTCTACATGGAGATATAGACATGAAAATAAAGAGGCACTAAAGATGAGTGAAAAAGACACCATGATGGCTGACAGAAATGACGATCACATCTAGTCTTCAATGGACAGATACAGGCTAGGATCACGCCTGAGATAGTGGTACGAGAATACAGATTCCACTGTTTTGTCTGGACCACCTTAGCAATCAGACAAAGCGCTGCTTCAGCTGAGCTCAAATCAAGCTTCAGAGTATGAAATGAAAGCAATCATGTTCATACTCTTCAATCTGGTTTCTGTTTCCAAGTTTCCAAGTGTTCATTGTTATGAAATACCTTTCTTATATATTTATTTCCTTTTATTCTTGAGCCCTGTAGTTACATATAAACTGTGCTTCTCTGGAAAGCCATCATTACTATTTTACCTAATTTAAAAGTTCTTCTGACAAAATGCTGGCACTAAAATGCTGGTTTTTTTAATATTATCTCAGGATCTTTAAAAACATTTTCAATGAGAAATGAAGAAATCAAATCTTTATTATGTGTCTGTGGAACATGCAAAGAAAACTTCTTTTCTGTCAACATGCTTATCTTATCACTGAAGAATACAGCTGATATATATCATTGCTTTGCATTACCTTGATTAGATTTGACCACAAATCTACCACTGTGGAAGCCATGTTAATGCAGCCATTCAGAGGGTAACTACTCTAATGGCACACAGAGAAGACTTCAGTGGCAACCTGAAACTGTCAGTGAGTTTGGTACTAAAAAAACAAGCACTAAAAAGTGTTAATCAATATTCTGTTCATGCATGAACAACTAACATTACAGTTACCAAACACACATATAAATTAACAAGTCATTTTTGTATGTTATATAATCTAGGTAGCTTCTTTACATCTTATTTTTGAAGGACCATTTCCTTATAATTGCAAAGTAAGTGTACTTAAGAACTTAAAGAGAAATATACAGCATAAAATAGATGAATACCAATTCATTATTTACAACTGATTATCATTGTTTGGGTTTTCAGGAGAGTCTATAATTTGTACCGATAGATTATATCAAAGCTAGCATTAAGAGAAAGATAGGAAGTAAGAGAAATTAATTTAGGTGTATAATGGTCTGCTTTCCTATCCATTCACATTTTTGTGCTTATTAGTACCTGAAATAAGCTATGACCTTGTGTTCTGTGTCATGAAGGAAAAGAGAACACTTCAAGCTTTCCTTTACTCAGACACCCTTTAAATGTTAAGCCATCTACTTACGTTTTGTAAATAGTTTAAACTTTTTTAACCCAAAGTGGAGAGAATTTAACATAAAATTTGTAAAGAGATAAAAATATGACACAATGGATTCTATTAAAGAGGAATCAAAATTTAGCATTTATGTTAGTAAGAAAGCAGGAGGTTGTATACACAAATAATTTCCTGTGCAGGAAGAGTGCTTGGCAAAATGTATCTGATTTCTTGCCAGAGGCCTTTTTGCCTAAAGCCTCACATATATTTTATTTGCTACTTTCAGTTTGTATTAATGGATGCAAATGAGAGAGTAATATCTCAAAATATTTTTAACTTTCATTTTCAGGTTAGATACTTCATTTTAATCTAGGATGTAGTTGCAAAGAATTTCTTTATTTTAGTGAAAATGTTCCCCAAGCATACAAATATGTCTGCACAAATATGTGTGTGTGCCTTCTCCCCTACTTCTCCCAACACACACATTCCTATACACTTTCATACACAAATACACAGCATACACACATCATCAACCTTGGCAAATGAAGACCAATCTGTGTGAATAAACCACCCTTTATCATCAGGTATGGGAAACAGGAGTTAAGCAAATCTATACCTCAACTACAACTTTCAATCATGTATAAATATGCAATTAAAAATTTAGTCACATTTATTATGGAACTATATTGGAGTAATAGTAATATTAGATAATTGAAAACAGTCAAATTTGTAAGTTAAAACAACTTTCTTTTAAAGAGCCAAATAGCAAATGAGTTCAATCATAGCTTTCTTTTCAATATGAGAACTGGCACTTTTGCCTGTCAATGCAGTTATTTCATATTATGGAAGCAGAGCATTTTCTTTTGTGTTGAATAAGATACTTAAGTAATGCACTGAACTACTATTATGGGAGATGAGCAAAATAATTCCTATTTCTTAGTTGTTGAAATTCTAGTGTTGGGATTAATAAATATGTCCTTTAATGCTCCTAACTTAGATGAGTCCTTTGTAAGATCACTTTCATATCACTTACAAACTCCCTGGTGAATGGATTAGGGCGTGCTCACTAAGAATTACTGTTTTTTTTCAGGAATAATTATCAACATTTCATAAACAATTACTGATTTTTCAGTTATCAATAAACAGACATTATTTATGGCATAGTCTCTATTTTTATTCGCAGAATATTCTCTTTATTTTTAAAGAGGAAACTGGATTTTGTCCTTGTAAAATATCAAACTCTTCAAAGCATATGAATGGGGCTTAACTTTTATTGATCTATAAAAAAAATTTCAGGAAAGGACAATGTGAAAATGGGTATCACGTTTCAATCGTTTATTAACAATGACCTATAATGGTCCCATACTTTCTTCATACACACTAATTGAAGTCCATAAGATTGCTGTAGTTCTAAGTGTGAATTTTTACAGGAGGAGAAAGCTGGCAGATAGAAATCCTCACCATCATCTGAACACTCGAACTGGACTTCCTTTTCTGAATTGACCAGTCAAAGAGAAAGGAAAAGAAAACAAATATGACTGGTTGAAATTAAAGTTTCAAAGCATGGAGTACTGAATAGTTTTGTCTAGTTGACTAGAAGAATAAAGTTTTAGAAATGCTCCTTTCTATTTGAGTATAGTAGTGAAAATGAATGACACAATAAGAACTGTGAGCTTTCCCATCACAGAACAGTACAGAAAAAATGCAGAAGAAAACATTTTGGTAAATTTACATTTCCATCATTGTAACACTGGGAAAAAAGCAGCTGTCAGCTGTTGTGACTGAAATATAAACTGAATTAAGCTAAGCAGGGGGAAGATATAATCACAGGTTGAAGACAGCAATCGGTAACTGGAAATGCCATCTTAACAGGAATCGCAAATGCATAGCACTGTGGAACTTCCCAAACTGTACACAGACAGGTGATGAAGAAATGACTGGGGATGATGATAAGAAGTGACAAATGATTTTTCCATGTTACATTTCCAATATGAACTGAATGTGTAACTTTGGATCAAACTCAAATTTTAAAATACGACTAATTCACAAAAATCTTGAGGTGTTGATGAAGGATATATGCCTCTGTCATTGGAAGAGAAAAAAAGTATTAAGGAAATAAAACTTATGGGTGGTACTCTGAAAGATAACAGACATCATTATGTAAATATAAGATTACATTTCAACAATAGTCAATTTCCTTGAAACAAAATGCAATCAGTATAAAATAAGTTGCATTATTTTGCTTAGAAAACTAAGAAGTCAATATATCCTGCTGTTATCTTTTCTGAAGATTATTCTAATATTTGTGCATAATATTCATTTTGAGAATGACTCAATATCTTAGGATAGACAGATGAGAATAATTAAGATGTTTTATAGTCCATCAACTTTCAATACACATAACTGTTTGAAAAAGCACTTGGTTTTTCACACGTTTTTTAGCTTGCCATAGTTTGGGATTATAGGAAAGCATACATGATTTAGATACTAAGTTTCTAAAGGAACTCTATGCAAAAGTATTGTTTTTTTATGACTATATAATAGATAATCAAACAGAAAATACACGACTTTTACTAATATAAATGTCAGCCATTTTGTGTACTGCATTAATTTAAATTTCAAACTATTTCTTTTAGTAGGAACCATAAAAATACTAGCTTCAAGACTTAAGACTTCTATTTAACATTTTAGAATTATCCAGCATCAAAAACTAAAGAATGGCTGAGAGACACCTGTTTAACTTACCTTAACGCCATCTGGTTTCTTCAACAAACTCTTGGCTGCTGCAAAGTGAGAATAAAATGAGTTTAGTGAGTTCTCCATAAAAACCCATAACCAGTCAGAAAACAGTCATTATCTTTGTCTATCACCTTTGCTAAATTATGGCCAACATATGACAAATTACCAAGGTCACATTGATCTGCACGAGCTTATAGGACACTAAAATATAGTATCACTTTTCTTGGTTTTGCCACAACAAATTCTTATGCAGTTCATTGTTTATAACTGAACACTCTGCCAGTTGTGTTATTGGACAAAATTTTGCTGTTGATTGTGAACAGTTACTGGAACTTTAATTGGACTATCCTTTTGTAATCCAGAAAGTTGATTTTAGTCTTTGAACATCAGCTAACAAATTGTATTTCACATTCACTCATACCATAAGGATGGTAGCCATGTCAGTTCTGCCATTTAAAGTCCTCTTTCTAGAGGCTGAAAAAATCATTGATAAAAATTTGTTTTTTTCACATTTTTGTAGTCAAATAATCTCAGGTTTATAAAGGCACTAAGAATTATATTTTGAAATGAGGTGGTATATTTGTTACTAGGGTAAACATTTTCAATGCTTAGCACATTATCCTTGAAAAAATGGTACTGTGTAGTCTTTTATATTCCAAAACCAGTATATAAAGGCATTATACACAAAACCTTTACAATACAAAATTTAAAATCATAAAATTTGAGATAAGATATAAAGTAAAATGAAATTTCCAACTAAATCAGATAAGCTGTAAAACATATAATTTTATTTAACTTCATTTTTTCTTGGTGGAGGGAGCTTTTACCAATCTTTCTATCACTGAGCATTTTGAGTATATTTAAAAGTGAAGTAATCTTAAAAATATTCTTACAAATAGGTACATATATAGTGAAGAGATACTGTAGCTGTTGATGAGAATTTGTGCATCAATTGAAGAACATTTACAAAAATGCAGGATGAATACTTACGCTCCCATTTAATGTTAGTTCTATGTGATTATTTAAACATATCAAATTATAATTCAGTATTTAAAGTGGAAATACCTAGCTAAAATAGAATTGTATGAATATGTAATTTCCTGATATTCATTTGATTTAGAACACTATTTTGATATGATTCTAAATTCACTTAAAAGACCCAAAATGTTAATTTTGTTTGGTCATTAGAAATAGTTTATTAATTTATTATTAATTAAGATTGTAAGAAATAGTTTCCTTAACTATAATATGCTTGCCTGAAGCTAAAAAGCAATATTAAGTAAATATTGTTGCAGTTAATAGATTAGAAAGCAAACTTAGAATAATTGAATTGCAATAGCAAGGAAAGAGAAGACAATCATTCAAGGAAAGCAGGAATTTGGCCTGGAAGATGCAGAAATGTCCCTTTGGTTACTATTCACCTTACCTCACAAGAAACATATTCCACATACAGGAAGAAAAGAAAAAATAAAAACAACTTTATAACCATATACTTATGGACAAATTACGTTAAAGAGCATGTTTGGCAATGAAATAGAATGAACAAAGCATTCAAAATCAAAATTCATTATTATGTACAAGATGTCATAACTGGGACTTAGGTTATTCAGTTGATTTTGAAATGATGGATAAGTTTGCTTTTCATGCTAAGACATTAAAAATATATTTAAAATACACATTAGTTATGAGTTTTTAGTTTATAGGATGATGAAAAAAGTATGAAATAAAAAAACCTCTTTATACATGAGTGCATACATTAATAAAGGCCCCATTTGTTCTTAAGATTGTAATTAAGTTTAATAAAGTGTGAAATTTTAATTCTGGAGATTTTTCCCAAGTTAGTTTGGTACTAACAATATATATTGTATAAAGCATCATACTTTTTAGTAATTTATTAAACACTGGGCCACAGTGAAATAAGAACTTATTTGAATATAGCATTTATTGGTTAGCGTTTAATGAGATGGCATATAAATGTCAACTACATTAATTGTTCATAAAACAGGTAACTTGACAAAGGCAGCAACAAGATTTACTACACCAAACGAACTAGACAGCATACATACAACTGACCAACACAGTCCCTCAATTTGTAACTTCACTCATAGCACTACTATTGTTTAACAGCAACTATTACCAAATGCAAAGAGGAGTGGAAGAAAATTATCACTTAATATAGGTATAAATAATAAACAGAAACCGGGTGAATGCTATCTGACAATGGTAGGATGGATCATTATCTGACATCACTATAGCACTTAGGCTAAGTTTATAGAGGGAAGTAACAAAGGATTGAAGAAATAGTTACATAATTTGATGCTACAGATCACTGTTACATATAGTATGTAAACCAAAGTGACAGCATCTTTGACATTAATTTTTAACAACTGTTCTCGAGTGTAAATATGCACTTAAATTTATCCAGCACAGCCTAATTAATCCTTTAGTCCTTCTTAAGCATAAGATTCATTACATTATTTAAGTTTGATTTTGGAGACCTAGCCCTTTAAGATACATCCCTGCATCCAGACAAAAGATGGATTCCCAATGAAATTGTTGGACATGTGTAGGCAATGGGATGCTGGACTGTCTGACATTGTCTGTACCAACAATGTCGGGGCACACTTAAATAAGAGACTGACAGAATTATGATTCCTTATGAAGGACTACACTATGTAACAAAATGGGAAAAATCTGACAGGGGGTGGGAAAAATCTGACAGCCTATACAAAAATGTACCACATAATTCAAAATTCAAAATAAAAATATTCAAAACACCCCTCAATCCTGGGATGTAATATACACTTTATTTTAGAAAGTCACTCTCATAAGAAACTATTTGGCTTCATTTAGCCAATAACAAACAAACCTGTATAACATGTTATGATACTGCAGCACTTTTGAAAGAACTTAGACTTGAAAAAACTGGGTTTCTCAGTAATGGTCTTTTAAAAATCTTGCTTTCTGGTATTCCCTATGAGAATGAGAAAAAATACTTATTCACTGTTATTATTTTATGAAATATTCATTAATAAACTCTGCTCTTGTAATATGTGATTGCAGGTCTGACCACACTTTCCAATGACCAGAGTTGCCTCATATGCCTTTGTAAGGGGAACAGTCATATAACGTGTTGTGGGAGACAGCTCAGGACAGGATCCTAATGGCAGCCACTGCTGTGGAATGAATCCATGCCACATACTTATCATTCCTGAAGAGTAAGCATTTTCTAATGATTAATCTTTTTTATTTCCTAAAGAACTATCAAACAAGAGAGGAATGAATAAGGAACAAGAGTTTTTAACATATGTACCTGAAAAATTTCTTGTAGCCAACATGGTTGTCAAGATGGCACCCTGCCAAAAACATTAGAACACAAAATCAGTCTTCAAATCTTTGACCAAATAAAATGCAGTCTTTGATAACAAAGTTTCCAGTGGCTTTATTTTCAGTTGTGCAATTTTTGTCTGTTTTTGTTTTTGTTCCTCGGTTTCCTGAGAGTCCAAGACATACATCTCGCATGATGCTGGGACTGCCTTAATGTGTGGGATGGATTCAGGTGTCCACATTGCACAGCTGGGTTCCCCTGAAGGAAGGAATCACAGCAAATATTGCCACCTTGAATCCAGCTTTTCATCATGGCTTGATTCTGTGTATATTCAATTTTACCAAGATTCAAACAACAAGTAAAACCACACATGGATATTATAATTTTATTTGTATGGTTATTATTCCTTCTGTCACATCTACCTTCTCACAAAAATGTCACATTATTTACCTTTAGTTTTCTTCTAGCGTTGAATTTCTTCAGGCAGTCTACCGTCTCCTGTCTGTGCATCATGGAAGCAACAGTAGAACGTTGCTGGAAGAAGAGAAGGAAAAGTGACTTCACTGATGACACTGATATCACATTAAGCATAAGATTTACAGTTTTACCCAGGCTTTATTCCGAGATGATGTGTTCACCAAGATGAAGCACTTATAGGTATCCAATTGCCAAAATGACCTCAAAATAGACAACTTGTTCAAGACTGTTCATGACTAAGAGGTAGCATTTATGCATAGAAATGAATACTAATACATTATTTTCACATTATCTTTATTTCAATTTATATTTGACTTTGACTTTTTTTTTAACATTTCACCATTTTTTATTGCCTTAACCTTTGATGCCTGTCCCAAGAAATTTACTTCAATCTCTAGATTTCCCTTAAAAATACAGTTTTTCTTAATATTTCTCAATCACATACAGACTTCCATAGTCAATAAAGCTCTTCTCTCAGCTTTGAAACCTCACATTCATTTCTAAAGCTGCTCAGTGACAGTTAATTAAACACTTAGCTCATCTCTTCTTGTGGGATACATCTACTCTTGGTGTTATTTTCTTAGCACTAGTCCATGAGGATTGTCAATAATTGATTTAGGGGAAGAGTCATCATTCCTTGTCTTATTGTAGGCAATATGTAGTATTTAGTTGTTAATCTATGCTTTTGATTTCATTTTTCCCTATTATAAAATTCATTTCCCTAAATACTATGATTCAAAAATGCACTACTTCTGGTTTTTAATTTTTTATAAAGTTATTTTAAATTCATAAAAAATCTAGTACAAAATTTTTTATTTTAGCTCTTGAGATTTTCGAAGAAATAAGTGCTACTTACACAGATCCATGGATGTTTCAGTGCCTCTGATGCTGTAATGCGTTTGGCGGGGTTGATAGTAAGCATTTTATTGATGAGATCTTTGGCTTCAGGAGTTACCGTGTCCCATTCTGGTGATGGAAACTTCAAAAATATAAATTCACAAAGAGTTTCAAAATCATATAGGCTCAGTCCAAGAGAGAAGAGTCAGGAAATGAATCTGTCATTAGTGTTTTTTAAAAATAAATTTGCAGTTTACGAAACACTAGACAAAGGGAGACTCTATGATGGACTATGTCAATCAGTAGATTATTCAACAGCCTCATCGTGTCTGGAGTGGCGTTTTGGCAGCAATGCATAACTGGTGAACTACTGGGACCACTTGAGAAAGGATCTCAGAGCATGCCCTACATCCGGGACCTGGGGTGGGTGGGAGACTGGGTGGGGCTTCTCCTCAATATTCCCTTTAGCCCTTGTAACTTTTTACCCTAATCAACAATGTAAAGATTGTAAAAAAAAAAAAAAAAGTAAAAAAAAATAAATTTGCAGTTTACTTATACAACAAAAATGATTTACCCTACTTATAAAACTATACGCATTAGTAATAACTAATATGGTACATGGGCTGAATCCCTTATTACTGTTTATTGAATATGAAGGAGATTTAAAAAGAGTAATGGAAAGCGTAATTAGAAGAAAAGTATATTAGTACAAAGATTTTTGAAATTCATGCATTGTTTTTTTGTAGTACACATTTTTCCATGAACCTTTTCATGACATTTGTATAACAAGTACATTTTTTAAAATTTAAAAATTCATTTAAAATCATCTGTTTCTCTCAAAATATTTTCACCTTGATCTAAAAATGAAATTTTATGAAATCTTGCCTATGATTATTTGCAGAACTCAATAGAAGCAGAAAGTCTGTTACATGGATCAAACTCATATACCATTATGTCAAAGTTTAAAATAAACTTCCCAATGCATGAGCAGTAGTAGTGCAGAGAATAAACAGTCAACTGGCCAGTTGTGAATACAGTGCTGTTGTGCGAAGAAATCTGAAACTACAAGGCTTAGACAAGATTTTATTTTACACTCCAAAGAGGCTTATTTCGTTATTAATGTCCCAAAGCACATGCATGCAATGAACTAAGTCTCAACTTCCATTTGTTATTCATTTTACATTAACAATTATATAATAGTTCTTATTATATAACTTATTATATAACTATTTATTTTGCTATGATAATTATTTAGCCTTACTTTCATATACTTAGCATAATTGATAGAAATACCATTCCTTATAGATTGAAAAATTCACATCACATTATTTGAAACAATACCAAGTTGGTATCCCAACTCACAAGTTTTTAAACACAAATTTGAAAAACAAAGGCATTGATCACAGTGTCATGTAATTAAGTTAGTGCCCTTTTAGTAGTTATAAAATGGACAGCTTGCACTCCACTGTCAAAATTAACTTTAATATACATAATTTTTTATCAGTTTTACAAATTATTTTTAATGACATGAAGGAAAATACAAAAGAAAAGCAAGTTCTGTACTTCTTGATCTTTATCTCATTTTCCTTAGAGAGATTTGAAAATAAGAGAAATTACTCAAAATTTTGGTTAAAAGAACAATCATCAACTCTGGCCAATGAAGAAGAAACAAATCCACATCTAAAATTGTATGAATACTTATTACATACATCATAAGCTCCAGCCTTGATTTGCTGATATAGTCTGTGTTGGTCTTCATCCCAGAAGGGTGGATACCCCACCAGCAGAATATAGAGAATGACACCTGGAGGAAATTAACAGGTTAGCACAATGTGGCCCACACAGACAGCAATAAATTAGATGTGGCCACGATT
Source organism: Ochotona princeps (assembly GCF_030435755.1). Lineage (NCBI taxonomy): Eukaryota > Metazoa > Chordata > Mammalia > Lagomorpha > Ochotonidae > Ochotona > Ochotona princeps. The sequence continues at coordinate 36,970,592 of NC_080838.1, forward strand.
TGCAACTACACTCACTGAAGAGAAGAAACAGAATTGCTGGAAAACCTCAAAGACATGCTGTGAACTCTGGGCAAGCACTCTGTGGAGGGTGAATGCTCCTTCCACAGTCAACAACTGTGATAATATTCAAGTCCAAAACTTGCACCAAAGAATGTTAAGGAGCAGGGGAGGGTAACACCTAAAGATGAAATCTACCTGTCATTTAGGAATCACATTCTTTGCCACCCTTAACTTCTATCTGTATATGTCTCCCCGAATGTTTATCTATTTAGGTGTTGTGATTTTAGTCACCGTTTAGGTTGAAGGTTCAAAAATTAACGCAGTATTTTTAAGAAAAGTATTTATTTAAAGATTTTATTTGCTTATTTATTTATTTAATTTGAAAGGCAGAGTTACAGAGAAAACAATAAGAAAGAGACCTTTCACCTGTTGGTTCACTTCCCTAAATGGACGTAATAGCCAAAGCTGGGCTGTTCCAAAGATAGGAGCCAGGAGTTTCTTCTGGGCCTCCTACTGAGTACTGGGCTCAGTGACATGAGCCATTTTCCACTGCTTTTCCAAGCCACAAGCAGGGGTCTGGATTAGAAGTGGAGCAGTTGGGACATGAAGCAGCACACATGTGGGATCCCAGTGCCACTGGTGAAGGCATACCCTATTATGCCACTGTGCCACACACAGATGTATTCATTTAATTGAGAACAAGGTACTCCATCTGGATCACCCATGTGAGTATTTGAGGTATTGCCTGTTAACTCCAAGTTCAGGAAGCTGGAACTAGAAGCAGAGTAGCTACTGTTTTCCCAGTCGACAAACAGGGAGCTGGAAATGGAACAGTCAAGACTCAAATCAACACTCATATGGGATGCTGCTTTTGTAGGCAGAGGCTTAGCATACTATATCATAGTGCTGGCCCCTGGCTGAGGAATTCTTACCAAAACATACTTTAAAGGCAACAATATAGAAACAGGTGCTATTGAGCAGACAGCTGTGATATTTTTCAGTGTCTCTGTATACACTGTATTGTAACCTTACTTGCTCATTAGACTAGCATTTAAGATTTTTAAAAGGCAGGTTTATTTAGTTTTTGAAGTTTGCAGAAGGGAGAAATGCACAAACACAAAGATCCTCCAACTACTGATTTACTCTCTAAAGGGCAAAACCAAGTAGGTCTTGGCCAGGTTGAAACTAGTAACCAGGAACTCCATCCTGAACTCCCACATGGGTGACACTGTCTCAAATCATTAGTGCACCTTCCACTGCCTTCTCAAAAGCATGAGCAGGATGCTAGAATGGGAGCAGGGAGCTTGGTCTTGAACTAATCTTTCAATATGGGATGGTATTTTTGCAAGCAATGGCTTCACCTGAGTGCCACAATAAGAATTGTATAAGATTTTCTGAGTTATGCTTTCTTGTAGTTACCCTTACTGAATGTGAGGAATAACTACAAAATTCTGATGTAATATTAATGATTCATTAGGTAACGATAATTAGTTATGTGTGTTTCATTTAATGCAGTAGCTCATTAAATCATTGTGCAACGCTATAAGGCAGATCTTAGATTTGAGATTGACTATCACTATAAGAAGATCTGGTTTATTTTTTGGTAAACTGCAGAAATCAAGATGCAGCAGTTAAGAACAACAGGTTGTTTTTACAAATACACAGAGAAATGAGAAGCATGAGAAAGTAGGGGAAAAAGAGGAAATGGGGGAGAGAGGTTAAAGAATCTATAAATGAGGAGACTTAAGGGACCAAACTAACAAAATTATGAGGAGAGGACAAATAGAAGAGAAAGATCATATATTTGATGATACAGGGAAATTATTGATAAATTATTGTCATGAGTTAGTAGTCCTTTTCTTTTAAAGCTAAATATATGTATATTTATGAAATACTTAGATATATTGATATAATGCATGCATTTTAATAAAATAATCATGGTGGAAGAAGAAATAGAGGGAATGGGTGAAGAGTAAGCTTATTAGTTTATTATAACACTCTTTCCTTTTGTATGTTTCAATTTTTCCATAATAAAAAGTTTAAAAATGCTGCTAACATATTCCATTTCATACAGTAATTAAATATGCATGCTAAAACTCTCCTTCATTCTTACATATACATCCTTACTTGGGGGATTTTAAAGATATCGATAAAAAATGTAAAAAGTGCAAAATACTGAGTATGTGTAAGGACTATATTATCAACAACATTCCAAACTGATTTTTTAAAAGATTTATTTGTTTTTATTACAAAGTCAGATATGCAGAGAGGAGAGACAGAGAGGAAGATCTTCCATCCTAAGAGTCACTCCCCAAGTGAGCACAACGGCCAGTGCTGCACCGATCCAAAGCCAGGAACCAGGAACCTCTTCCAGGTCTCCCACACGGGTGCAGAGTCCCAAAGCTTTGGGCCGTCCTCGACTGCTTTCCCAGGCCACAAGCAGGGAGCTGGATGGGAAGTGGAGCTGCCAGGATTAGAACTGGCTCCCATATGGGATCCCGGGGCGTTCAAGGTGAGGACTTTAGCCACTAGGCCACGCTGCCGGGCCCCCAAACTGATTTTTTAATGAAAGCTCATGTTAGGAAAATGATTACACCTACACTCAACATTAATAACTAAACATTTCAAATATTCTTATGTAAGAAGACATAAAAAAATAGAGAATGCTTATGAACTCTCAGAAATCAGAAATCTCAGGCCAATGTAAAAAGAAACATTCACTTACTACAGTAGATAAGGAGCATACACTAAGCTTACATGTAAAATGCATGTGGAGTTGTAAACTCACAATTAACTATGAATGGCAAGTACAGCTCTTTCCTATGACGGAATACCTTAAGCAAAATTAAAACAAAAAACTCACCAAACAATTCTAACAGAGGAAGTGGTGAAGTGACAGTCTGTGACCTAAAAAGGATCAATGATTGGTGGAGCAAAGCTAGAATATCAAGGAGAGCAAAATAAGAAGTCATTTTTCAGAGGAAGATGACAGAGCCATGTAGTATGAGTGGCGAATTTCCTTCTGTCCCCAGAAAAGACAAGTGAATCTTAGTTTCTGCACTGTAGGAAGTGGGCTGGTTACCAGGGGGATTGGCTGTTGGTCCATCTGTCCAACAGACAGGACTACACTGTAAGAATAAAAGCATTAGGTTTTCTGTTATTTTTGATGACTTCAGAGAAGCCAGAAACTGAGAGTTCTTATGGAAATCTCCTGATAATAAAGATAAATAATAAAGGTCAATTCTCCTCTCATCCCAGAAAAAAATAAAGGTCTGAACATTTGGCTAAGGCCTCTGTTAGTCTTCTGCTACAGACTTTATGTGTTGCCTCCAGCTTATTTGTTGGAGCTCTAATCCTCTGTGACAGTATTTTTCAGGTGATGTTTTTGGAAAATAATTAATTCCATTTTAATGAAATTCATGTCTGATGAAGCCACGGAGGCAGCTGGCTCTCTTACCTCCATGTGGGGATGCAACAAGAAATTGGTGGTGTGTTATACTGAAAAAGGCTCTCTAGAACTTGACCAACCATGTTGATAGGTTGATCTCTGGCTTTTGCTATGCATGACAGTGAGAAGTAAATTTCTATTATTTATTAGCTATCCACTCTATGGTACTATGATAGAAAAGCAGTCTGAACTGACTAGGACACTACCTATGGCAATATCTGACTATGGAAGAGTATTGAAAACTTCTGCGCTGAAGGAGCCTCCAATTACCTAGGGGGTGCTACTCTAGGTGAGTGTCACAATCATCTGACAAGCTTTTTAAATGCAAATGCTAACACTCATCTCACAAATTTTAAAAAAAATTATGATAAGAATCATATCATATGTTTATATTTATAACATCATGTTATAATAAATGTGTGATTTTTAAGTTCATGGCCCAGTACCGTTAAAAACATTTACATTGGGGTGAAACCGATCTCCAGAACCTTTACAGCTTGCAATACCCACATGACTCATAAAATACTATTTCTTCTCTCTCCTTCACCTAACACTTGGTAACCATCTTCCTACTTTCTGTTTCTATGAATTTAACTACTTCAGATACTTCATATGAGTGGAATGATACAACTTCATCTCTCTGTGTCTTATTTCACTTAGCACAATGCCCTTGGTGCTCATCCATGCTAAAGAATGTAATAAAATCTGTTTCCTTTTTAAGCTTGAATAATAATCCATTATATGTTCATGAGATATTTTGCTTAGTTCATTTATCTTTTGATGAACATTTGGACTGTTTAAACATCTTGGCTATTGCAAATGATGCTGTTAACGATCAGGTGTGAAAATGCGTATTTCTTTAAGATTCCACATTTTAGTTCTTTGAGATTCATATCCAAAAGTGGGATTATGAGGTCATATGACTCAAGAGACTCTTACGAATTGTTCTGTGGTAGATCCCAGGAAGTTACATTTTGATAAGCTCTTCAGATCACTCAGGAGCATGTAGTCTTTGGTTTACATTTTTAAAAACACTAGGTTAGAGAAATCATAATATTAACATAAAAATTTAAGACAGATTAAACTCAGATTAAGAGTAATTTAGTAAAGACTATATATAAGGTAAAGGTATGTGGGTTGAAGATTCTTGGTATGGGCCATAAGGGATGAAAGCAGAAAAACTAATTCTGAGGCATATCTGTTATTGCTCAGTGTAAAGTGGTCTTGGAACTTATAAAAACAATGGACTGTCCAGTAGGCTTGGGATTTCAAACAAATAAAAATTACCTACTAATTTTTTATTTACTTGAAAGGTAGAGTGAAAGAAGGAGTGAGGGAGGAAAAGAAAGGGATAGGAAGACATTTTTGAGAGCTCTCCCATCCCTGGTTTACTTTTTTTTTTTTTTAAAGATTTATTTTATTTTTATTACAAAGTCAGATACACTGAGAGGAGGAGAGACAGAGAGGAAGTGGAGCTGCCGGGATTAGAACCAGCAGCCACTGGTTTACTTTTTAAATGCCCAAAAGAGACAGGTGTGGGTCAGGCTAAAACCAAGACCTCCACCCAGTTCTCCCATGGAAGTGGCAGGAACTCAAGTCCTTGAGCCAAAATCTTTTACTGTTGCTTCACAAGCATATTAGCAGGGAGCTGAACTGGAATTGGAATAGCCAGGACTCAGACCAGCATTCCAATATGGGATTCAGGCATCTCAACTGACAGCCCCCCAAAAACAAGCCTCAATTGCCTGCAACCAATTTCCTCCAGCTGAAGTATGAGGAAGCTAAGCACCAGAAGCCCATATACACAGTGAACCAAAGTTCACCAAGCAAGAAAAGAAAAAAAAATTCATAATATCCCAAAGGTTTTTCCAAAACCATGGTATTCCTATAATAGTCACTAATTTATTATTACTTACAACTATGCAGAGAGATAGCTACAAAAGATAAAGAAATAGTAAGACGATACAATACAATACAATATATGGAGGAGGGGACAATGTTCCTAGAATTGTACTTATAAAATATTTTAAAGCTAAATTGTAGAAGGAGATCTGTTTAAAAAAACAGTAATCCAGTGACATGTATAATTGCTTGCTCATAACATTACAGAATGACAGAAGCAGGTGTACATATATTTGACAACTGTCAAGATCATTGTATTGCTGTTAGTGGCAGAATAAAACTGTGTTCAGTTTCATTAATGTTTATTACTTTCTTTCCCATAATGGGCTGGCTGCTTTCAAAGATTCAGTATGGGTCAGAACATACTGTGTGTGACATTATAAAAGCAAGTAAACTGAGATTTCCTATGCCTAAGTAATTCCATACTTCTAGCGAAAATAATGTCAGACTTCTGGTAATTATACCAACGCTGTGCTTCACTTTGCTTCGTGCTAGCTGCAGAAATGACAAAGAATCTGCTGTAATAAGTATAGCTTAATACACATAAAGGATTAGCTGCCATTCTTCTAAATGGATTGTCCTGCATTTCTTTTGTTATTTGAATAGTGTCATTTCCTATGACAAAACCCATTGTCTATTTCTAAAAACAAGTTGTTAATTGATGAGTGGTAGTGTTGATGGAAGGTTGAAGGTTTCATTTTTTCAAGGTAAGCCATAACCTAAAAATAATCATTTAACATTTGCATTGCTTCTGTGGTGAGTATTAACAGTAATGAGCCAGGGTATATCATGCCATAAAGTGAATTTCTCTGAACTTTCATGTTAGCTGAATGAGGTTTTATATTATAAAATTGTAAAACAGTAATTCTAAACCAATAGCAGTGACCCCAAAAGATAACAAACAGTATTCATTATGATGCTCCCAGCAGTAGTCATCTCCCTCAAGTAAACTGACTCTACAGGGACAAATCAGAACATAATGGTGAACTGTGAGAATTTAAGCACATTTCTAGGCACACAATTCCAAGGCACATATCGTTTAAAGCAAATTGTAGCTGCTTGCAAATAGGTGTTCTAACTGGGGAATGACTGGTAAAAAGGAAATTTGGAAGTTCCTATGAAAAAAGATAAGGCCAGAAGAAAACAGATCAAATGTAAGATGTGTCTGACATTATGTATGTATGGATATATGTACATAGATAGTAGCCAGCTAATCTTTATTTAAGTTTTTCTTTTTAATAATATGCTATAGCTTAGATAGCAAGTAGCAAAATGAATATTCCATCTTCTGTGCAAGAAAGTTGGGGATTCTGCCTTCTAAATTATCATACATACATACATGTGAAATCATATTATAAGATACTTCATTATTTAAAGAAGGCTAGGTATCACAAACTATATTATGCAAATATACTCACACAGGAAATCCAGAAACTATGTGAATTCAAATTTATCAAAGCAACATTAACATTGAATACAGCATTTGGAAAGTGTAAGCCTGAGTCTAAACTGAGACACATGGAACAGGTTAAGGAAAATGTGATTGCCTGTTTTCACCTCAGACCAACTGACAGAGGGCCCATGTGAGATCTGGGCTTTTCTATACAGATAGATATAAATATCACCACTGGTTTTGCTGCAAAAACTAGCGAAGAATTTCGAGTACAAAATGTCAGGGTATTTTTGGCCTTTATTATTATTATTATTATTATTATTATTATTATTTTAAAGATTTTTTTTATTGGAAAGCCAGATAGAGAGAAGGAGACACAGAGAGAAAGATTTTCCCTCAGATGATTCACTCCCCAAGTGACTGCAGTGGCAGGAGCTGAGCTGATTCAAAGCCAGGGGCCAGGAGCAAGGAGCCCCTTCATTTCTCCTGCATGGGTGCAGGGTTCCAAGACTTTGCGCCATCCTCGACTGCTTTCCCAACTCACAGGCTGGATGGGAAGCAGGGCTACCAGGATTAGAACAGGTGCCCATATGGTACGCTGGCGTATGCAAGGCGAGGACTTTAGCCGCTAGGCTACCACGCTGAGCCCTATTTTAGGCTTTTAAAAATTCTGCTATTCTTCAATGCTGATCACATTTGCATATTATGAAAAATGTTTTAAATATAAGAGCCAAATCAATGATTCATTTAAATTCTCTGAATAAATAACACTTAAAAACTGTGAAATTGTACACAATAACATCTCTTGCACAATAAAAGAAATGAAAAATAACATTTAAAAGTAAACCAAGGACAGGTGTAGATAATTTGGTAATGAGACAATCAGACATGGACATTATAATATTCAGCTGATTATCATAGCAATGATGCTAAGTTATCTATTAAACTTGCTTTTTTTAAATTTTCATTTTGAATCTTCGAATTTTATGGTACAATTCAGTAGAGTTTGGGATTTCCCCCCTCCAAATTTCCACCCCTAATTGATTTTCTCCATATTGTTACAGTAGTATAGTCCTTAAAGCAGTCAGGATTCCATCAGTCTGTTATTTAAGTGTCCCCGACATTGCAGGTACAATGTCAAACAGTCCAGCATCCAATTGTCTAGATATGTCCAACAGTTTCATTGGGAGTTATCTTTGATTTCAAAATTGGGATGCATATTGCAATGTATCTTCACATCTGATAATGGTAGTCTCCAGCACTATACTTTCCCTTAAATGAGAAGCCACAAAATAGGGTCAACAACCAGTATTAAGTCAAAACAACAAAATTACAGCACCATGGAGTTGAAAACACATGCCATTGAATAACTAATGCATGGGTGATGAAAAGAAAACACAAAAGCCTCTTGGGTAAAATGATGCCACCATTCAATCCATAAATTTTATTTTTAAGTCTACTTTAAGATTACATGTCTGTTCTCTAGAAACTTCATTTATAAAGAAATGCTTTCTGATAAGCATGATAATAATTAATACTTAGTGTATCTAAAAAAGTATTATCTTGGCAGTACCATGAGGCAGGTTCTATTAAAGAGGCTAAGCTACAGAGACTAATTTGTGGTTTGTCATACAGCAAATGAACTCAAGAGCTAGATGTGCTTTCTTACTGACTAAATATATTGCTTCCTACCCATAAAGCAGATGAGACGGAGGAATGGAGGGATGAAGTGAGGAGAAAATGAAAAAGAAACTGGGAAACAAGGATGGACAAATGAAAAAGGAGACAGAGCAGAGGCAAGTCAATGTAGTAGGCAGAACGAAAACAAACCAGACATGACACGGAGTCCCTCTTCCCTGGGTCACTGGCCAGTGTCCATCACTGAATGATCCTTCCAGTGTTCAAAGTCCGGGTGCAGCACTCAGATTTCACCTCATTATCCTTCACAAAAATGTGGCTCTATTTCATTTTTTTAAAACACAATTTGATCTTCCACAAAAGCTGGCTTTATCAACTCTCCCAGCTCTCCCAGCTCTTCATCAGCAGAAACAGACCTGTGCTAGGAGCTGCTTAACTGTAACGGATATTTGAGGTACTGGATCACTTTTAGACTTTAAACAGGTATTTTACAACAATATTCCAATGCAAAGGCATTTTAGAATTTAGGCTTAGAGAACTCATGTAAGCAGTAATAAAACAGAATCAAGTTACTAAATAGCAATTCTAATCTTTTAGAATAGTGAATAGTTGCATTTAAAATGAGTTAGAAAAGAGCAAGAGAGAGAGAGAGAGAGAGAGAGAGAGAGAGAGAAACAGACAGGTAGACAGAAAGGATCTCCCATTTACTGATTCATGCCCGAATTCCACCAAACACTGGGATGGGGTTGGCGCTAGGCTGAAGACATGAACCAGTAACTCAAATTGAGTGTGTATGGCAGAGACTCAACTTCTTGAGTAGTTGCTGCTGCTTCCTAAGGTTGAGCATGAGCAGGAAATTAAAATCAGGAGAACTGGGACTTGAACCCAGGTACTCTGACATGGGATGTGTCTGTCGCAATTTGCGGCTTAAGTTCTAGGATGAATGCCCACCTCCACATATATTTTAAATGGTTTTACAGACTACAATATCTCCTCACTTAAGGTGTGTTGTATTTTATATCATACAATTGGTTAGGAACAATATATTCTTACATTACAGGGGAGGAAACCAATTTTGAGACAGGAAGGCATCAGGGTTGGGAGAATTAAAGCAAATATTTGAACACAGGTTTTATGAATATAAATATGACAAATTTCCATATCTGTCTTCCCAGGTATGGAAGTAACACCTAAAATCAAGACTCAACCAGTCTAAAATTGAACATTAAATTGCTGCTGGTAAGGATATTAACCTAACAAGAAATACGATATGGAATAATCTATCATGGTGAAGTGACAGATTCAATTCCCTTTAAAATGAAACTTTTGGAATCAAATAATTTTTAATCAACTCCTTCTAGACTTGCTGACAAACACCAAAGGCAATGAAATCTGTTTGCAGTACTAAAGCAAAACTATGGTAATTAATCTTCTATTTATAGACTTATAGCAATAACACAGTGTCAAGAATTTAGAAGATTATTTTATGTTGACAATTCTAGTAAAAGATATCTCAGAGCATCTCATGGTTCCTCTTTATTTCAGACTTTAATATATTTGAAATTTATATTGAAATATAGAAATTAATCATAAAAATCATGGTAGACATCTTTCCGATTGTATTTGTCTGGGTGTGTATATAATATTTTTTTTTCCCTTGGAGGAGCCTGACAAACCTAAATCAGTTTAGTCACCTTAAATTGTCCAGATAATTGTGCTCCAAGATCCACTACTTCATTCTTAATATTTGTCAAGCACCATGGCATTTATTGAATGGGTAGTCAGATTAGTTGGGAGAGGAGCAAAATAAATGCATGATACACATTCCTGTTCTCAGAGTATTCCTGGATTTAGTGTTTCCATTCCAGACCTACTGAATTCAAAATACGTCATTTTGTGCTTTAATCAAGTGATCTTCCCGTAGGCTAAAGCTTCAGGACATCTATTCTAGGTAGACCACTGGAGAACATCAGCTTAAAATTGGAATGATATCATTTTTAATTTCAATGGATCTTCAAAAATTTCATGGAGAATATGCATCAGTTTTTTTGGTATAATAAATCTTAAAACCCATGCATATAAAGGAGTCTTCAAAAATTAAAGGTAAAAGATATTATGAAAGCTATATATGAAATTACTTTTAAAAGACTACAAATAGTTAATAAATTTTTTCCCTTTTTCCATATCCTCACCATCTTTTTCATAATATACTTCCTAACTGGTGTAAATTAGATGCCATATTGTATTTTTTATTTGTTCTTATTTCTGGTCAATAAGGCTATTGACCTTTTTTCCCCAAATATTTATGGGCCATTTGTATTTCTCCTTTCTGAGAAATGTTTATTCAGTGCTCTGCCCAGTGGATTGGTTGTTAATTTGCTGAATATGTCCGTCCTTCCTTCTCTCTCTCTTCCTTCCTGATATATTCTGAATAGTAAGTCTTTGTAGGACAAGCAGGCTGCAGGTATTTTCTCCAGTTCTATCAATTGGTTGTCTCTCCATGCTACTGATTATTTAACCTGCTGTTCAGAAGCATCTCATTTTGATGTACTCTCACTTGTCTACTTTCATTACCTGCTATTTTGGATTTTATTTTTTTAAAAGTCATTACCTTAACCAATGTCCTCAAAGTGTTTCTCTTGGGTTTTCCAGCTATTTCATGGTCACAGGTCCTACATTTATGTCTTTACTCTCTCTTGGGTTGATATTTGTATATAGTGAGAGATAAGAACACATTTCATTTTTCTACATATATATGTATATATGAAAATCTGGGCCCGGCACGATAGCATAGCATAGTGGTTAAAGTCCTTGCCTTGCACGAGCCAGGATCCCATATGGGTGCTGGTTCTAATCCCAACAGCTCCACTTCCATTCAGCTCCCTGCCTGTGGCCTGGGACAGCAGTTGAGGATGGCCCAAATCCTTGGGGCCCTGCACCCGCGTGGGAGACCCAGAAGAGCTCCTGGCTCCTGGATTCGGATTGGCTCAGCTCCAGCATTGCGCTCACTTGGGGAGTAAACCATCGGACAGAAGATTTTCCTCTCTGTCTCTCCTCCTCTTTGTATATCTGCCTTTCCAATAAAAAAAAGAATAAATCTTAAAAAAAACTATGTATATATATATTGAAAAGATTTCTCCATTGTATATTTTTGCATTTTCACAAAAATCAATTGTGTTTCCTTAACCTGTGTTTAAGGGAAGGGGAGACAGAGAATTCATCTCCTGATTAACTTTTCAAATGCCTTCAACAATGTGAAATGGCTCAGGTTAGTTCTATATGGGTTCATTATGTGGGCCATAGGGTCCCAAATACTTTATCTATCACCTGCTACCTCTTAGGATGTGCATTAGCCAGAAACTGAATAGTACATGTAAGAGGTGGGACTTGAATCAAGCTTTCAGATGAGGGATGGGCAAGTCATAAGCAACAAATTAACTGTTGTACCAAATATCCACCCATATATGTTGGTTTTTATATCAATAAAATGCTGTTTTAATTACTATAGTTTTGTTATATGCTTTTAAGTCTGGAATTGTGATGTATCATGTTTATTTTACTTATTTATTCATAGTTGAGGATCACTCTGGATGTTCTGTATCTTCTGTCATTCAATATGAATTTTAAGATTTTTTCTCTTTTGATATTGGTATTTTGCTTAGGGTTGCATAGAGTTTGTATACAGTTTTGGGAAATACGAATATTTTAATAATATCATTCTTCTAGCTCATTAACACAGACTATGTTTATACGTTTTGTTTCTTTTATGATTTTTCAGCAGCGTTTTACAATTTCCACTGTAAAGAACTTTCACTTTAATTAAATGCATTCCTATTTTTTTATTGTGTATTGTTATTGTGAATAGGATTTCTTTCTTGATCTCCCTTTCAATAAAATGGTACTGGTATATTAAAAATGTTGCTTTTTATATGTTGACTTTGTATCCTGTAACCTTACTGAATATTTTTAGTCCTAATATCTGTTTTGGTAGAGTTTTTAGGCTTTTATATGTATAAAATCATTCCATCTGCAAAGATAACCTTATCTTTTTTACATGTTTTCATGAACAAATATTTTATTTACCATATCAGATAGTATTTTACCATATGCTTTATATGCTTTCAAAACACCTATGCTAAAATCCTAATTGCCATGTGACTGTATTAGAAGTGGTGGCCTTTATAGGCCTCACAAATGGGGTTAGTGTCTTCATATATAGGACAGAGCTTGGAGAACTCTCTCACCACTTCCAAAAAGTGGGGACATAAAGAGAAGACAGTTTTCTGAACACAGAAGTAGAACCTCAAAGCCACTAAATCTGTCAGCTGCTTGGCCTCCAAAACTGAAAAGTATTTCTGTTATTGTTATTGCTCGATCCATTCAGTTTATTATAACAGACCAAATAGAGTGTGCCAACAGCCTATTAAAACTTCACATGAAAACTTCTTACCACATGCCCACATATCCACTGGTTTCCCATATGGATCTTTACGTAAAACTTCTGGAGAAAGATATCCAGGTGTGCCAGCAAAACCTAGAGAGAACAGAGGTTAATCAAAGTTGAATTGAGAAAATTAATATTAAATGGAAGACTAAAGAAACATTTTTGTACTTCTTTATCTGATGATATGCTCATTAGGAAAAAAAGATTCTCAGAGAAATAACAGTACAGATAAGTTGCTTTTTGTCTCTGTAATTGGCTTTCAAATAAATGAGTATCTTAAGAAAATATTTTCTTTAAAAATACTAAAATAACTATCCTCATCTGAAAGTTTTCTTTAAAGGCATTCACATACATACACACACACATATATATAAGCGTCCTGAAGAATATTTTTAAAAATGACACATGATGAGTGATTTCTCTGGTCAGAAATCACTGATGAAGCATACTGTACATTTGCTGGGATACAAAATACCCAAGAAAGGAAATTTATACTTACATGAAATAGAAAACCAGCATGTTAAAAGATAAAGCATATTTACTCTGTGTATAATGTTAGATTAGAAAGTTAAGCAAGGAGGAGGACAACGTTGTGGCACAGAGTCACCTCGTAAAACACAGGTATCCCATATGCGAGTGTTTGCTCAATCCGGGCAGCTGTGCTTCTGGTCCAGATTCTTGATGTATCTGGGAAGTCAGCAGAAAACAGACAAGGCCATGCCACTCACGTGGGAAGGTCGGATGGAGCTTTCGGTTCCTGTGCCCAGAATTAGCTTTTGGACCATTTGGAGAGTGAACTAGATGATGGAAGAATCTATCTCTGAATCTCCTTTTCTCTCCTTCTATCTCTCTGCTCTGTCTTCCAAAGAAATAAAATAAATCTTAAAAAGATGAGACAAGAATATGAATTCAATCTTTTTAAAATTATACACATACATACACACTCACATATATAAAATCTCTCATTTTTTTTAAAGATTTATTTTATTTTTATTACAAAGTCAGATTACTGAGAGGAGGAGAGACAGAGAGGAAGTGGGGCTGCCGGGATTAGAACCAGCGGCCATATGGGATCAAGGCGAGGACCTTAGCCACTAGGCCATGCTGCCGAGCCCAAAAATCTCTCATTTTTATATCTATAGTTTCTTTTCTTTGTTTTATTGGGAGATGGAGTTAATAATGAGAAGGGAATCCAAGAATAGACCTACAATTTGTAGCTTAAGCTTTACCCAGATCATTGCCAATCAATCTCTACTTCAAAGGAATGTCTCCTTGGTAGTGGTGAGATAAAAAGAATTACTGAGGTATTATGAGTTCCACTGCCTAAAATTTGAGGACTGTCTGTATGTGGTGAAAGCTAGTTTCAAGGCAGGAATGAGCCCAATTATTTAGAAGACTTTTCCAGTGTTTGCAGGATGCAACATGCATGTTCCCATTCCTGCCTACCCTCTCTAATTCCTCACAGAATTAGAATGGCTAAATTTTAAGGTCACTCACGGTCACCCTTAATTGTACTTTTCTGGTCTGTGAATCCTCAACATTTTCCTCTACATTTTCTCTTTATTTCATTCCAAAGTTCTCCTTAACTACTGAAGTTCAATGATCCTTTCTCAGTGTGAATTTCAGCTGCTCTTTTATGTACAATCTATATGGCCCTCTCTAAAATTAGTAACATCTCAATACATGTTTTAAATAACTTAACATATGGCCAAAACCAGGAAGTGCTAGCCATATTTCCCCTACAGAACACAGGGAAGTTACTATGTGAGTAAAAAATGAAAAGGTCATGTAAAATGTAAATTACTATAGAATCTCTTCTGCAGAGTAAAATGTGAAGACAACACCATCATTCTCATCCTTATTTAATATAATGACTGAGCAGCTGGTACAGTCTTTATTGCTAAGAATACTAAAACATACATAAAAAATGCAAGGATGACAGGAAATAATGTAACATAAAATGTGATCTCATGAGTGTAGAAATAATGGAGATGAAACAGATAAGGACTTAATTGGGGAGACTAAGAACCTAACATTAACTTTTTCTTTGTTAAAGATTTATGTTTATTTTTTATTTAAAAGGCAACATAACAGAGAAAGGAGGAGAGATAAACAGATCTTCCACATGCTGGTTCACTATCCAAATGGCTATAATGGCCAGAGCTGTGCCAATCCAAAGCAGAGAGCAAGGAGCTTCTCCTGGGTATCGCACACGGTTTCAGGGGCCCAAGAACTTTAGCCAACCTCCACGGCTTTCTCAGGCCATAAGCAGGAAGCTGTATCAGAAGTGGAGAAGCTGGAATACGAACCAGTGCCCATATGGGATGCCAGTACCACAGGCAGAAACTTAGTCTACTATGCCACAGCGTTGGCACTTAGTATTATATTGGGCTCTCTAGTATTACATTGAATATTATGAATAGGAAAATTAATGATATTTTTTCTTCTTTATGAATAGCATGTTTCCTACTCTAAAGCCAATAAGAATGCTGAAATAAAGAAAACACTAGAATTACTTGCTTTTACAAATATAACCACTGCAACATAATGTCATTAAAAACTTTCAAATTAAAAAAAAAAGACCCATAATAGCAATCAAGCAAAGTAATTCTTCCATGAACCAAATGAATGGTTGCTATCTTTTTTCCATAAGCAAGAAAATGCTAGAAATATATTGAAAAGTCTACTTTCAGTTCCATAGACAAATGAGGCTTTGCACTTTCATTATTAAACTAATATGGTTTTCTCCTTAACCACTGTTGATAGTCCTGTACAAATAAAGAAGTGGGAATTTCACTGCTGCTCTGTCAGCTATAAAAACTTTGCATGTATCTTTACATGCAAAAAGCCCAGTTACACTCATATGGAAAGCTTACTTGCAAAGAAGACAATGAGCTCATAGAGTTAAAGTGACCTGTTCAAGATGATAGGGTTGTTAAGACTCTTGCCAGGATATAAGTTCAGGTATTCTGCTTCAAAGTACAAGTTTTCCCTTACAAACAATCCAGCCCACAAAGTTTATGTAATCCAGCAGACAAGATAAAACGCAATTTAAAACCAGAAGAGATTGAGCAACTAAATCCCAATACTTTTGTGATCCTCCAGCCAAGTTGCTGAAGAAAATTTGAACCCCAGGTCTGATAATAGAATCTTTCATGTTAGTCCTGAAATTAGTCATCACCTTGATCCAATTCTGGCAGTTGTATGACTTGGCCTTAGTTCCTATTTTCTTCTGACAAATAACTCAAGTATCTTATAAAGTGGAGTCCTACTTTACTCTAGGCAGAACTATAATCCTATTTGTCCTATGTGTGGAATTCTCACTGCTTTTAAACTAGATTTCCATTGAGTTCGCAGTCTCTGCTGTTTGAATTATCTAGAAGTTGCTAATGCCTCTACTGACATAGTCTTTAGTTCATGCTGTTATTATGCATAATCAGAATAAGTGTATTAGCCTAACGGGGTTTTCACAAGTAGACTAAATATCACAAACCCATCCTACCCATTACAGAAACCCAATTAAGTCCTTCTTCATTTAAAGCTTTTTATCAAGGTTTTAAAAATTTCTTGCATAAAAGCCAAGCCACTCAATAACATATACAATTCCTTCCAATCTCATTAACTGCCACTCACCGCAGCATATTTCATGTTAATACCATATCAAACTTCTTGTTTTTCCTGAAATAGAAACAACAGCTTCATGCCTCTGTGCCTTTCCATATGCCGATTCCTCTGCAATGCCTGTATCTCCTTGCATGCCAGTGGACAACTTCTCCCTAATTCCTCAGGTAACCACTGGCATTTCCTCAATTGTTTCATACTTGGCCCTTGTGTTCCTGGTCAATGTTAAGGCAGTCCCACCCTGCATGATGAGGAGGGACTGGTTAAGAAGCCTAGGATGCTTGAAGGGCAGGATCGTCTATTTAATTTAGAAACCTCCAGTAGCTGGATCTTTCCAGCTCTGCACTTGCCTGACCACTTCTTTTGTAACTCCTAAATCCTGTTACTGTAAATTCCGTATCTCTGCCTAGTATACACATTTCCAGAGATGAATCTGAAATTCACAATTTACAGAACTAACTCTAGGCCCATCTTTTTCCAGTGTGCAGGTTAACTAGAATGAGTTTATTTAGATGTCAAAAGGTGACAATGCAAATGACATTATATTCATTGGGAGTGGCAACAAGGCACACATTTATTATAATCAGTGCAACTAAATTTAGAAGAAATTACTGAGAGAAATAACAGGATGACTGAAACAAAACAAGCAGCAGGAAACAAAGTCTTGGATTGGGTCTGTGGCAAAGAGAAGTTTGTCCTGCCACCTACAGCCATTAACCAGGTAGAGGCAGATTAGAGAGAGACGGTGGGTCCTGTGCATTTTACATGAGACATACATTAGGGGTACAGAGAAGATTTTTTAAAAATCATACATATCATTTTTTTAAAAAATGATGGTTTATACACCTTATACCCAGATTGTACAATTTTTACAGAATAAAGTTTTGTATAACAGTGACAATGAATATTCATAGAGAAGTATTTGCACTTAAAAATCAAAGGAATAAGTACTTTTTGTCTTATTTTCTGTTTGCTTTTATTCAAAGGAAAAGAGATCAGAAGGATGCTTAGAAAAACATCTAACTTTAACACACTGAAAATCAAAACAGAAATAAGACTGAGGATTGGGGAAAGGTCCTATTTTAGAACTCTGTGAAAAACAGGTTAATTATGGGACATAGCAAACAGAGGCACAAGTAAAGCAAGGATACAACACTGGTCAGGCTGAATATTGCAATAGTTGTTAAGCTTGGTTGGAAATGCCATAATTGAAATTTCTTTAGAGTTAATATTTTCCTTAACTATAAATGTTGGGACTCAGAACACAATATTCCAACCTATGGTGCCCTAACACTTACACCACAGGAAAGTGGCTTGGCCGCCAGATCTTTCTAACCTCCTCCTACCCTAACTTCTCCTGCTCTGTAATCTTCTGCAAGGTGGGGCACGAAAACTATAATCCCTCTCTCATCAAACTGCCCATAAAACCTAGAAATATCCTATCCTTTCACTTCCTTGGTCATAGAAACAAAAGTCACTGAAGTATCTTGAGTACTTGGATCCTTGTTCCAGAAAGGGTCCCATCCCACAACCAAGGGGAAGAATTACAGAGAGAATCTGAACAGAAAACCCTTGGTGAATTCTGATAGTGACCATGGTTTTTTTTTTTTTTTTTTGTCCAGATTTCTACATGAGTGCCATTTTTCATCTAATCACGGCATAAAAATAGTTTACCCTGATTCCTTGGGTCTTCATTCCGTAAGAACCCACTTAATGGAAAATGGATTAATTTGGTATGCTTTTCTTTTGCTAATCTGTCTTTTGTTAGAGGACGACTATCTATGATCTTAAAAATGAGTAATAAAAGAGGCCACATCTTTCTGTCTTGAATCAATAGAAATCTCAGTATTGACCAGAATCTTAAGCAGCAACTAAAACACTGGCAAAGTAGTTGACACACAAAACATAATACATGTATGTAAATATATACAATATGCTATTAATTATGTATTAATAGGTATTTTTATTTTTTTAAGTACCTTCCATTTTTCAAAGCAGGTTTTTGGCTTGACTTGAGTTCGCACATGATCATAAATTATTTCAAAGTTACAAAAATACACTCTTCGAAAAGAAACACTTTCCCATTAATTATTGTGCAGGATCCATTTTCTCACCAACATTTTTATAAAAATGCAAATGTCATTTTCTTCTCTCATTAATATTTTCCCCTTAAGTTCTATTGTTAGGCACGAAATCTTAAGACCTAGAATCTTAAAATTAATCAGGTTGTTGGGAGAATGTTTGCATCTTATATGACTGGGAAGGAGCCAAGGGTTTCAAAAAAGAAGATAACAGCATAAGCAAGAGGGAGGCTGTACTCACCAAACCATGCCTGTTGGTCTCCTTGGACTTCTATGGCTAAGCCAAAGTCTGCCAGTTTCACAGCTGCTCCCTTGGATTTGCTAGCTAAAAGCAAATTCTCAGGCTTTATTTAGAAAGAAAAAAACAGAGGGGCTAGCATGAGAATCTATTTTAAGTGACAATTCAAAGCTAACAACATTTTACAAGAATAAAGGAAAAAAAATGTCATGCACTGTCATCTCTCCTGGAGACTGTCATTCCTAAATCCCAGGGAAAATGTGGTTAAAGAATGATTAAAAATAGTCATGTGTGCAGGCTTCAGACAGATGCATAACTGAATTGAAAAGATAGTAGTTAGAAGGGACGATACAATTGGGAAACATCAAATGGAAGAGGCACCTGTCTTCACCTGTTCACATGCTTCTAAGGACCACTTGAGGTCCAGGTTTGGAGATGGACATTTACTTACTCAGAAGTCTAAAAGAGAACAATGATTTTAAGCAGAAGGAAACTTGGCAAAATGATAACAAGTTGGGCCAATCTACAGACATTTGGCAAAAGAAACGTGTAAATTAAATCCTAGTTGACTTCAAGAGGTTTTGGAACCGAATGTAGTGATTTTGGATGCTTCAATGTTTCCAAACAATTTCTGTAGAATTTTTGGAGACTTAGTCTGAATTACGTATCAAAATTGCTGTCTTTAAGAATCTGTTTATCCTTAAAGGCAGAAAGAGCATACTGCTGTTTGCCAAATGTTATAGATAGCTTTTGTATAAGCCAGTATTTTTAAAAAAATGATTTACATTTCTTCAAACTATGATTCAAAAAACTCCTTGCATACTAATTGCATAAACTCAAAATATCACAAGAAAGAAACATTTTTATTTTATTGAGTATTTTTTACTTAAGGACTGAGACTCAATTTTGGAATTAGGCTGTGTCTATAACCAGTTTCCCAATCAATGCATGAAGATACACTGAATAACTTGAAAGTAAGCAGCAGGACAAAGGCTTGAATTTCTTTGGCACCCCTTCACGGATTTTATGAAATGAAGTTAGGTAGCCAGGAAAAGGAGGCTGATTAATGTACTTACTAGAGTCTACTCAGCTCCAGAAATCTGAATGAACATATGGTTGAACTGGCATATACAGGAGTCCTCAGTTCAACATCTTATCTTTTTAACCGGGTAAGGATCAGCAAATTAAGACGTATGTCTCAGACTGAAAAGAGTTGGGAAACAATGGAATCTTTGAGTGCCAAAACAACTACAAGTCCGATCAAATAGGTTTTGTTTGTATGTTGACAAATAAGCAATTTTGAATTTTTCATTAATTTTACTTTTTGAATAATGAATTGTCAATTCAGTTGTTTTGACCTTGTGTAAACACAGCCTAACCAGTATATAACTTTTTGATTAAGCCAGCCATGCAAATTAGCAAAGACCCATAACCAGGATTCAGAAGAAATTAGGTTAAACAAACCTATGAGAAATCAGAGTGTGGGGAAGTAAGTTTTAATCAAGTCCAGACTCTTCTTCAGGCTACTGCTGCTCACTGCCATCAGATTCCTGGTATTGTGACAACGGGTAAATGTGAAGAAACTTGTGTAATTTTGTAGGGTTGATGGAGTTCTAGAGCTACCTCAGCTCTAAATACACAATTCAGTTGAAATTTGAGATGAAGATAACTCAAGAATATGAAAAGATTTTGAAGCTGAAATAAGTTTCACTACAGGTTAATATTTAAATTTATTTGGAATTCTAACTCTCAATACACTAGCATATCTGATCATGTTAAATTATTTGTATATGCTATTTTATTTTCACGACAAAAATTTATGGTTCAACGCATTTGTGAATTTTCTGAGTTAATCAAAAAGTGATATTTTTGTTTTAATGCTAATTTATGGACTAAATAACTTAGAAAATCCACAGAAAACTTCAAGCAATAGTTGATTCTATTTCTTCCTGACCTTCATATGAGAATGAATTGAGATTTCAGAGATCTCTGCTAAATTCACTTGTGTTCCAATTTATCAACCACAGACTCATTCAAAGAAAGAGTTTCAATTACTTAAGACAGTCATTTTAGGACTTCTATGTCAAGTGGTATTGAAGTCTGTCAAGCAAATGATAGTGTCATAAAGGAATTAACTTTTAAAAAATTTATTGTGCTTTTTACTCTTATCACGATATAGAAAAGGTTCTGGGCAGTGCTTTGTGCATTATGCCCTTAAACACCAAGGTTCTGCTCTTTGAGAAGAAATGGAACACTTTAGAGACTTTTCATGCCTGACTTCTATGGACTGAGGCAAATATTCAAATCTAGAGATGTGGAAGGCCTCACTTTTGGGCTTTGTGAGTCACCAAGGAAATAATAAATCCATTTGGTTTGTGTTTCACTTATACCTATGAAGACTGTTCAGCTGCAGTTATGGTACAGGAAGAGGAAGGTATAGTTCAAGGTTGTATAGATCAAAAATATTTTTATTATTTATTACGTTGCATTATGTGACACAGATTCATAGGCCCTGGGATTCCCCTATCCCCTCCCCGTACTCTCCCCCCATGGTGGATTCCTCCGCCTTGTTGCAGTATTACAGTTCAAATTAAGTCGAGATTCTTTCATTGCAAACATATACCAAGCATAGAGTCCAGCATCTTATTGTCCAGATAAATTCAACAGTTTCTTGGCGAGACCTTCTCTGGTCTGAAGGCAGAGCTGGCAGATTATCGTCCCGATCAATTAGAAGCCCCAGCACAACATCAACAACAATTTACAACATTATAGAATTAATTGACACGGTATTGGGTAATCAATACGTTATAACAGTGCAAGTTCTTAATCACATCCTGTGACTACTTCATTGACGCTTCAATTTTTGTTTGTACTCAGCACCAGCTGCTATACATCCTAAAGTGGCTATAGGGTACTATTCAGCTGTCTCATGTCTGTTTTCATTTTAGTATTTAGCAGTTTATCGTGTTGATGCATAATTTTGCTGAACTTGGTAGATTTTAGGATAATCTATACTGGCTTATAAATCTAACAAGGCCTTTGTCAACAGTTGAGGCACAGAACAGTTTTAGGAGGGGTGTGCAGAGAAATCCTCCATCCCCTAGTGAGGGGTAATTAATCTTTGTGTCCTATCTAGTAAGGAATATGTGGATCTACACTGATCGTTTCCTATTTGGTAATAAGCTTTCTGTACAGATCTAAAAATGAAGAACACTGGAATAGCTTTGTGCTTGTGTATACGTTTCCTGGTAATTATGAAACAGAGATGGATGAGGATGATTCCTTCTTAAGGAATTATTTGCTTTTTAATGTTTCATCACAAAATTGATTTGAATAGCCAGCTACAATACAACATAAAATCTATCACAAAATTCAATTTCTGTGTATCTCCTTTAAGTGTATCAGTTTGAATAAAAAATGTCATCATGTGATGCCTCCAACTTAAAATGTAAACATATGCACTACAAATGTTCATGTCATGGGTTAGTTCAAACTCTGAATCTTTATATGGAGGAAGAGAATTTGCAGTTATATTCCACCAAAGGAGAAAGACTAGATTCACCTAACTGGTAGCTAACTCTTTCAAGAGGATCACCCCCACATGCTTATTTGTCATTATTTCAACTTTGTAAAATGCATAAATAGGTTCTAATGCAGCTACTGTTGACCAGAGGACACAGAGAAATAGATATATTAAGATGTAAAAATATATGAGAATCTGGGTTTATAACCTGGTTTTAAATAGACTTGGCAATGTATAGACTATAGAAATTAATTAGTTCTTTCATCTCTCAAATGAATATTATAAGCAACTCATTTTTATCTTGAATCAGCATCTAAAATGCAATGTGATATTCTCACAAGGTCTCTGTTTTCTGCAGGGATAATGTACAAATGAGTGGTTACCACATTCCAGTGCAGCTGGACATTTCAGTGAGCAGAATAACATAATTTTTGTAATGGATGATCATGATTTGAGAAGTATCTGCACAAATGAAATCAAGTTACATGTAATCTATTATGTTAGTCCTTGTATGGTGAAATGATTCCTAAATCTTTGCAATGCAATCACTTTCTGGGTTTGCTTTGATATGCATTCTGCTGGCATTCTTGTACAAAGGTTTCATCCCCAGACCATTGCTTCCTAATGATGGAGAATTTTCCATGACATCTGGTCTAAGTGTCAACAACCATTTATAGCACATCAGCTGCAATGAGCAACAACTGTTTGCAAGGTTTGTTCTGTAGTTCCATATGGACACAATAGCATGTTTTTCAATAGGATTCAAGATTTTCTTGAAATGGTTCTATATCTCAAATTACTGAGGCCAGTTGCTGGCATCATTTCAGAATCGGAAGGCGTGGGAGGTAAAATAACTCAAATCTATCATTCTGTAAATGAGACAGCAATGTCCAAATACTTGAAGTAAGGACTTGATGTTAGACTCCCCAGTTCCTTCCTTTTAAAGAAATGACACTGAGGGAAACCTTGCAATGACACAGAACAAGTTCGTTTCTAAGAAGTGGTCCATTCAGGAGGCACTTTCAGAAGACTCTGAAGTACTCAAAAGTATTTACTATCCATATACAAGCAAAACACAGAAAATTCATAAAAAGATATAGTTTTAATCTTGCTTCACCAAATTGTGTGATCTTTCCTATGGAACAGATTTGGCAAAGGTGATGATCATCTTCAGCATTAGTCATACTACTGATTCTGTGTACAAACATACAACTAATAGGAATATGGTGTGAAATCACCCACTTCCCTTTTTATGCTTCTTTGTTCTTTGAATAATAAAAAGCAGCGAGTTATTACTTTTGTTATACCATATTTTTCCACTTTTATATTCTCTTGGATAATCTTTATCTTGTATAAATGGAAAGTCTCACCTGCTCAACAACATGTTACTCTTTCAAAGCTTTGGTGTGCCTTATTTTACTTTTGTTGCCAAAGAAGGTGGAACAACATTTCCAGAAATTAATGAAATGAAACTGTTAGATAAATTGAGCAACTTGAATGTAAAACTCACTTGCTTCATTCATGTACATGACACAGATGACTGTAGCTTTTATTTTTAATGATCAAATTCATGCTCTCTTTTTTTTCTATTTAGATATTTATTTCTTTCTTCATTTATTTGAAAGTGTTGGACATAAAAAGATTTTCCATCTGCTGACTCATTTTCCAAATTGCTGCAATGGGCAAGGCTGCACTAGGCCAAAGCCAGGAACCAGGAGATTCTCTTCTAGGTTTCCCACATGTTAGCAGGAGCCCATGAACTTGGGCCACCTTTTGCTATTTTTACAGAACATTAGCAGGGAGCCAGATCAGAATTGGAGCAGCGAGGAGTTGCATCAGTTTCCATATGAGATACTGATTTTTCAGGCAGCAGTTTTGCCCACAACGTAACACTGGTCCCTGAATTCATGTTCTTAATATAGCTGTTTCTAGCTGACATATTAAGAAATAGAAAGTACTATTTCTATTGGCAAAGCCATAGGATCAAGTAAGACTCAATGTGCACTGCTTTCCTATTTTCTATAGTATCAGCATACACTGTTGTGTAGAAGGAAAGAACGAAAATGGCACTCCAGTGCCCACATACCAAGAACCTGGTTCACCACTGCCTGATACACACTGAGTGCTCAGTAAGGAAATGTGAAGATGTCTAAATAAATTATTATATTTTTCATGTACATAATTTACTTCTAAAATATCTAGACATACATTATTTTCAAATGATATGTCCTTTAAACTTTTATTTAAACATGGTGTGTATATTGTCTCATATCCATACTGTTATTCATAAGGACACTTAGTAATCATTTATATTTGAACTGATGAAATATTATTACTATGTGTGAAATACAATCATATAAAGTATGTTTGTTCCCTTTCAGTTATTTAAGCCATTTGCTTCACAGAAATTATATCCTCTAGATTCTTAAATGAAACAACATATCTGACCTGACAGTCCTTGACTTCTTGTGACACTGGAACTTTTCACCGAAGCCTCCCTTTAGCCTGATATTCTTCTTGTCTGATGTACTGTGCCTTTTCTAAGAGGCATATCACCAAAAACATTTCCCACATACTTCAAAACAAACTTTAAATAGATGGCCTATAAGATTCCATGCACACAAGTCTATTCCAATTTTGTTTTCAATATATTCCCACAGCTAAGAGATATCTTAGTAGCTGCTCAACAAACACTTGGTAAACATTTGCTCGTCTCTTTTCATAGTTGAACTTAACTATTAGTTCAAGAATATCCAACAGTGAGTTATAGTGCTCCATTCTTACAAATGATTTATTTGTAAGCAATTTCAACTGATTGCCTTGAAGATCCTAGAATAAAACTGGTAAATGCATTTTATTCTTCCCTATGATTCATTTCTCAAAGTCAGTATCCAAATGCCAACTTGTTGATTTTCAAAATAGGAAATTTTTGTTTTATATACTCTATTAGTAAAATATATTGCCTTTCCATATTATATCTAAAATATACTTAATTTTATTTAACTGTAATGATGAAATTTGTATATTTTTGGAAGATCCATAAGGAAGACTACTTTAATCTTTCAGCTCACTAAACTGAGAACACTTCTTTGTAAATAATGGTAAATAATGGTTGAGGATGGGCCAGACTGAAGGCTGAAGGTAGGAGTCAGGAGTCAGGAGCCTCTTTTGAGTCTAAAATGTGAGGGCAGGTATCCTAGCACCAGAATCATCTACTGCTGTTTTCCCAAGTACATTAGCAGGGAGTTGAATCAGATGTGGAGCAGCTGGGATTTGATTCAGTGCCCAGGGGATGCTGATGTTACATATGGCAGCTTTATCCACTATAAAATAATGGAATCCCTCTCCTAAATAATTTTCTTTTTAGTATGTATGTATTTAAAGGGGTAGGAGAGGCTGAGAGAGATAACAAGACCTTCTATCCAATGTTTCACTTCCCACAGGGATGCATTGGTTGGAGCTAGGCTAGGTAGAAGCCAGGAACCAGGAGCTTCTTCCAGATTCCCCATGTGGATACAGCAGCCCAAGCATTTGGGCAATCTTCTCCTGCTTTCCCAGACCATTAACAGGGAACTGGATCAGATTTAGAGCAGCCTGGACTGGAACTAGCACATGTGTCAGATATCAGTGTTGTAGGTGGTGTCTCAAACTGATATACTACAATGCCGCCCCCTAAATAATTCTTGGTACCGTTAGAGCACTTGCTTTTCATCATTGTTTTGACCCATTCTTTGATCTCGGTACAATGTTTTGATTTCATCCAGCTGAACTGAGAAGTGATTAAGCACTTGCTGGAGTGCTTTGAACCTGCAACCAAATTTCTGGAGTATGAATCATATTTTACTAGCTGAGTCACTTTGAATAAATTTCTCTTGCAATTGCTAAACTTGCCCTTATATGAAATGAGAATGAGCATAATATCTCTTTGTAAGCTGTTAAAATTATTCATATAACACAGTGCAGGGTACAGGATAACTACATCATAAATGGCAACCATATTTATTCATAAGGTCCTGCACTGATCCTAATCCTCCCAAAGACAAAGTCCTATTCATGAAATTGATTGTATCAGCACTGGCAAGTTTTCCCAATAACAAGTGGATCTATAATAATTAGCTTGCCTCTGGATGTATCTCAGACAAAGCACTGTGTTCTGTGTATTTACCAGGTGTCACCAGATGTGACTGATTAAGTTCTTTTATGCTGCTATTCTACCCCCCGTGAACCTTCATCTCCTGCTAGTTTCGGGGACTTTATCAAATTGCTTGCCTAACCTCAGTCTTGTTTCTAGATTCTGCTCATTTTCCACTTGGTGGAGTCCACTCTTATAAGTCCCAAAGAGTGGCAGTTAATCAAATACTGATCTTTATTCTGAAGATATACTCATCCTTTCTACATTTCTCAAATACTAACTGGCATACTTAGAAAGTTATTTTAGTCAATGTCATCTTTCATATTCTAAGTGTGTTTTGGTTAAACCTCATGGGTTACTGAATTGCAGGAATATGCTGCAAATACGTGCTAATTACCAAGTTCTGTGTTAGTGGTGTGGAGTAACACACTATCTTAAACAGCTGTTATTGCAGAAAGGGCTGAGAGAACAAACTGCACAGCACCCAGATGCTCACAAATGCTCTTGATAATGATGATTAACTTGGCATTCCTTGTGGTTTACTCCCACTGAAATACACCAGTTAAACCAATTGCATCAATCATCTGAACTGCATATAAACAACCATATGAATTGGGATATGGAAACAAAATATAGGAAACAAGATTAGTAAAGGCAATGTTCTTGTTTAAATTCTAATATAAGAAATATCAGCAGCTGATTGTTTTTGTTTTGCTGTGTTGGTAAATATGGAATTAAAAATTATTTATTGGAGTATAGGTGTACAACTTGGGTACAAAAGGTACCAGACAAAGCTACTGATCTGGCGTACTCAAACTGTACATACACTCCCTAATGTCCAAGTTTTAGACTATCTTAATATCTTCATGAGATGGCCAGCTGAAACAAGCCCTAACAAGTAGACTTAGCTCAAGTCTATGTGAGTCAGCAATTTGAAGGAAACTAGGACAACAGAGAAACTGCAACAAATGTTCCCAAAAGTTCATCTCTGTTCTTTTCCAAGATTAGAATAACAATGAACAGCAAAATACTGGCTCATGTGGGAGAAATCTTATGGGTAATGCAACAGGTATTCCTTTTGGTAGTAAGCCTCCCTTGAAATCATCTTCCTGAATGTTTAATGAATGACTTTAGTTAACATGCCAAAGAAAAACAAAAATTTTCTTTACATCTGTATTTCAGGTTTAGTGATACCTCTGATTAAAATTCCAGCTTTGGAAATGATTAGCTGTCTAGAAATTTACAGAAATTCAGTAGCATGATATGACAAAAGTAAACTTAAATGTAATTGGATCAAATTCACATTTTTTCATGTTTGTTTTTTACAGTACAGTTAGGGTTCTACAGCACAGAGTAAAATATTTTATGTGATAAATTTATTAAAGCATCTGATCAGACAACACAAACAATGTGCATGTCCATATATGTTTAATTAAAAGGAAAGTAGTACTGTGGATTCTGAGACACAAGAAAAAGGGCTCTTCAGGCTCTACACAACCAGTAAGGACAAGGAAAAGAAAAGCATTTTCAAAGAATTATAACTGTACTTTTTCCTTTATTCTAATGCATTAACTTTTTTTACGTAGTCATAATTGACTTGGACAAGAACATGCCGCTTACTGACACATTTGGTTTTGATATTTAAAGCTCTCAGAATCAACTTAAAGGAAGATTCCAGAAAATTGTGTCAATGTTTTGCTGACAAAAGGCACCTGCATATAACTAACTGTAGAAATCTACAGACATATTCTTTAGAGCATTAAATGAAAGCATTAGAAAATGTGACAGTACTCTGTACATAACCCTATAGGTCTTACCACTGAACACCTAAAGTGCTTGATATCCTAAACTACCACTTGCCACACTTGTGTTAACGCCTGGAAAATGCTAAGATTTCAACAAAGAATCAAAACTACTTTTCATAGTAGCCACACATGGGATTCCTCCTTCCTGGTAGTTTTCTTTCCTCTAAATTCCTACACCTTCATTATTTCTCTGAATATTCACTAATAAAAGCAGATTGCTGAGGGAGGGGAAGGAAGAAGAAAGAGCAGTAGCCTTGTAAACTGTTTCACTTTTAAATAATGCAAAATTCCATATCCTTAGTGGTACTAGAAGTTGCAGATTAGTAGGTATTCATAAGAGACTATTCATATACATACACAAATATCTGTGTGTAACATAAATAGTATTTAACGGCATATTTTCTTATACTTTTCTTCATTTGCATGTTTAAAAAGTGTTGGTGTCTTCGAGGTCTTAGAAATAAAAAGAGCAAGCCAAGGAGACTATGTGACCTCAAATTCCTAGGACTAACGCTAAGGGAAAGAGATCAGCACCTTCTACTCAGGTGAAATGTCTCTTTATTAACTTTATGTTGTATCACTTTATAACTCTGACAAGTATTTACATAATGCTAGTTATCCATGGTATGCCTACAAATTAGTAGTTACATCCATGTTCACAGAATAAACTGAAGTTGAAGAAGAGATATTCAGTCCTATTTTAAGTCACATTAAATGGCACAGGCATTTTTAAGAGGAAGGAAACGTAGAAACCTATTTACTGTTAATGTTGGCATATTATTTTTCCCTGGATGAATAATGACCTACATGTCTCATACGTGTATTGGAGAAGAGATGGAAAAAAAAAAAGATTATGGTGTGGGAAGGATCATGAGCAATGTGTTGGAAGGAGTCCACACAACTTGAGTGTTTGTGCTTTTGCTTTTACAGGCATAACTGCAGCTGAACAGTCATTAGGCACTGTGTGGTGGTTTGTCTGTTCCAGCAGCATTACTCACCTTCAGGTCCCGATGGACTACGCCCATCTGATGGCAGTGTAGCACAGCCTCCAGGATCTGCTGAATGCAATGACTGCATGCAAACACCAGGGGGCGTGTGTTAGTTCCAAGCTTACACTCACTCTGTACACCCTCAGAGAGACCGGGTCAAAGCGTAGAGCTAGCAGACAACTGGAGCTTGTGTTTTATCACCTTTAATAATGTAAACATATTGCTCAAGGAGAGTGACTACTACCTTAGAACAATCTGGATCTTGCAAGATGTAAATCAGAATGTGGATCCGCTTGTTCTAGAAACATCCATTTTGAAAGGCTTTCATTTCATTCAGAAGCTCATTTCCTGGTTATAAATTCTCCCAGGAAATGAACTGCAATACAAAACACAATCTTTATAGCCATTGCATTCCAATTCTGCCCTTTGCACAAAAACTATTTTCCTGTTCTCTCCCATTTTTTCTGTATCATTCAAAAAGCTGTCACATTAGCAGTCAAGGCATCATTAAGGTTAATTTAGGATATATAATGAATTTTTGATAAATCATTAACTTCTAGTGTTTTAATTTAGCCTGCAATTATTACCTCTCGCCTCAGGGATCATCAGACTCAAATGGAGCAATGTGTAACCAGTTGTTCTGCAACAGCAACCCATGGTCTCAGAACAGGAGTGGTGTTGAAATCTACAGGCGGACATACATCACTAGCCAAGGTTCTCTCCAGACAATTGCTGGACAACTGAGGAAAATCTACCCCTCTCCCATCCCAAACCCCCGGGCAGTTTACTCCTTGGAAATTTAACAGCTTGCATTCTTAATATTGCACTTCCTTTTTTGCTATGATGTATATTTAGCCTGTAGATGAGCAAACTGAAAGAGGCATCATGCATTATCATTTCATCATTTTCTCATTTTAGGAAACAACTGGGAAAGGCAAGGGCATCATTTTAAATACCCACCCTCAGCCCTTTCCCCAGAAAAAACAAACAAACAAGAACACCTCCTTTGATTCAGATTTATGGACATCATATACTGACCTTCAGGTCCCTGTGGACTATGCCATTTAGGTGACAATGATTTACACTTTCTAGAATCTGCTGTATACAATGACTGCAAAGATACAAGGGTAGAATGGAAGGGAGAACATTTTAAAGGCACATAATCACATGGAATACAAAATAAAATGAAAGCTCAAATGCAATAAATGAATAAACAAAAATTGCCTTTCTTTACATTTTTTTACACTGCAATCAAATAATGCTGAATAAACCTAATTCTGGTTCTAACAAAAACAACATACAACACAAAATTTGTGACATATTCAGACAAAACAATTTGAACTGTGTTTTTTCATTGTAGGTCACAAATTAAGTCATCGGTATATAATAGTTGAAATTTCAATATTCAGAAAGAAAAATTATAAATAATTCCAATGATTATCTTGGAAAAAGGCCCAGACATACAAAATGTCCGTGTATTTTTTAAGACACATCCAAACTGTTTCAAATCTGGGGTCACAATTAATCATGGGTGTGAAACAAGAGGAAAGACACAGATGAAGCGGCAGGGGATACGGGGGTTGGCACAAGGAGGGGCAGTTACTCTCTGACATAGAGTGGAGAATGTATTAGTTGGAAAACAAATGCAGGTTCCCAACAACAAAGGGAGAATTGCAAAGAAGTGAATAACACAAAATAAATCCCTCTTCAGTATATGAATATTCTGGGAAAGGGCTGGGAATCTTGTAAAATTTCAAAATTAAGAAAAATTGCTTTAATTCCATGATACACTGGTAATTATTAAACCCATTTCCATGCACTTTAGTGAAGAAAAAAAACTTAACTTGCTTCCATATAAAAATGTGTAGCTTAACCTTGTTTTTTTAAACCAAAGTCCCACTGATGTCAAATTTAAGGATATTTTAAAAGACTCATAGAAAAGTGAGATTAAAGATGAGTTTATTTTGGTGCATAAAAGTGCTGAAATCCCTCATCTTTTCTTTTCAATTATACGCATTTTTGCACGCACTTTTTGAAAACATAGATTACTAATTAAAGTACAGAAAATTCTGATTGGCACCTTAAGGGTCCATGAACTTTCATCTGACAAACAATAATTCAGAACATACCCCACCAATGGATTTTTTAAAAGTTCACTGTGAAATTCAATTTTAACCCTGTATAGAACTACTTTTCTTGGTTTCAGGACAAAGCAAGCATTGTAACACAGATATGTCTAACAATTTAATGTACAAAAAGTTATTCTTAGGAAATTTTTTGGTCAAAATATAGTAATCATCTAATTGATTACAATGTAAATGTCAAAAACTCGATTGTAGTCTTTCAGTATTAACTTTATTAACAATATCATTAAAGAGCCCCACTTTGGTTGTTGTTGGCTACATAGCTTATTTGAATATTAGCCATTAGTTTTAACCATATGAATCTCTTCCTTTTATAATAATGTTCATTTCCAACTACTTTTCACAAGTATTTCCCTTCCTCCGCTCAAATCACAAGCAGTGGGCCTAGGCAGTGACTGAAATTAAAGGTATAAACAACAATACTTATTAAATGAACCTCATTACTTTTTACTATTGAGGATGGATACAATTCTCAAATTCTTGAAGACATGTAGGAAAACATACTTTCACAACATTTATTGAGAAACATCTTTTTTATGCTAGTAGTTGGAAAGAGAATGGTCCTTCTCCCTGCTTTGTGTAAGATCTATCTAAAAAATATCCCATAGTTAATTTCCCAATTTGACATAAGCACACATATTAAATTACTTAACCCATGGGTTCAGTCAAACTGTTTTTTGAGTGATTCAGCAGTGAAAAACAGTTTGTATTTCAATGTAAGTCAATATTTTAAAAATATATGAACAGCCTGTTTAAGGCCAAATAAATTATATCTCATTTGTTACTGTATTGATTTAAGAAAAAAAAAAAAACTCTCTCAGCAAGTGAGAGTAAGCAAGGGCAAGACAAATATCAACTTCTAGGGTGCTCTGTGATTCCTTTTCTGGGATCTACTGTGAAAATTTCAAGTCAATTGAGCAACCAATGATTTTCATTTCATAATATAAATGACATAAACATTAAAGTGGAATCATATATAGACAAATTAACAGAAGTGACTCTGTGTACACATGTGCTACTTTGAAGGGAGTACATGCTGCTTGCCAACTGAGGCCAGGTTTGGGGGCGGGTAGTGCAACCATTGCGAAGTTCTGAAAGCCTTAGAGAATGGGAACCAGAGTAATGGCGTTCTCATAACATCTCACTTCAATCACTAATGAGCTATTTAATCTGGATTAAGTTTTTCAAATTGCAGCATATATATATGTATATATATATATATATATATTCACACACACATATGAGGAAAATGATATCTAAATAAGCAGATTACTCTTACTTCACTCCAAAAATACTATATTAGTGGTGCCTAGGAAGTTTCAAATTAGACAACATGTTAGCCTTAAAAAACGTGAATACTTTCTGCCAATTAGCAGAAAAAATTACTGAACTCTCCGAAATGTCTGAATAAATATTTTTCATGTCAGAGTTCCAAGATTTTAATGACATTTAAGAAGACCATTCAATCTCTTTTTCAATATATTTTCCTGTTTTCTGAAGAGACATGTGTTGCTCAGTACAATTTTCTGGGAGGACAGAAACACTCCCAAACAGTAGTTATAAGCTACTTATAGCTATTAAGGACTCGGATGTGGCTAGTCAAGCAGAATTATAAACACAAAAAACAGATCACATCACAGATTTTTTTTTCCCCTCTGAGAATCATTCTGGAGATCCTGAAAAGAGACAAATACTAACTAATCATGAAAAGAAGCCAATGATTTTATGAGGTTCTCATAAATATTTTCATGAGAATTTTAAAGAGGCATACCCAACAAATGTCATTTGAATGTTGACTCTTGATCTTGTGTAAGGGCAATTTCTTACCTGGCGTCGGCTTCACTGTAATATTCTCTTGCCACTATGTCTTCAAAGAGTTCACCCCCAGTAACCCTGTGGAGACAAACATGATAATCATATAAAAGGAGGGGGGAAATCAGGCGTCATTAAGTTTACAGCTAGTATTCATTTAGAATTTCTTCGTAGATTTTAACATTACCAAACAAGTTATTTTTAAACTACCACAGGAGCACGTTTTCATTTATAGTCGAATCTATGTTATTAATCTCAACATTTTTTTACTTTGAATGACTAGATTAGAGAATCACTATTTTCTGTATTCCATAAATATATTCGCTAATTTCTTCTGTAGAAAACAGCTTCCATGAAAGTCTTCCTTTAAATTTTACAAATATAAAGTAAAATGACAAAACGGATGCACACTTCACAAACATTTCTGAATAAAAAGACTGATACCAGTACTAGTGCTGACATGGAATTTGCAGCCCTAACACTGCATATCTTCTCAGTTGTTTTGTGCATGGACCATTAAACCTATATATTTTCTCCTTATAAATACAAAAATAAAATACAACAGTTTCTCATAAACATAAGATTATGCAACATTTGGAAACAATTAAGGTGTGTTTTTCATATTACATAAAACCAAGAGCACTGCCTCATGTGAAAGTATTCATTCCTACTTGAAATAACATGACCATGCACAGTTATTCATGTGTGTATGTGCAGGAGTACACATATAGACACTTGTACATTTGAGCATTTTTCTAGAAAATAAATCTTACTAGCATGCCAGGAGCCCATATGGATGCCGGTTCTAATCCCTGCAGGCCTACTTCCCTTCCAGCTTCCTGCTTGTGGCCTGAGAAAGCAGCAGAGGAAAGCCCAAAGTCTTGGGGCCCTGGACCCACATGGGAGACCCAGAAGAACCTCCTGGCTCCTGGCTTAGGATTGGCTCAGCTCTAGCCGTTGCAGCTGCCTGGAGAGTAAAACATCACACGAAAGATCTTCCTCTCTGTCTCCCCTCCTCTCTGTATATCTGCCTTTCCAATAGAAATTAATAAATCTTAAAAAAAAGAGTACTAAAAATTCTGTGGACACAAAGGGCAAATAACTTGCCAACAGAGTAAAGGTGTCTAAAGTTCAAAATATTACTAATAATAACTATTAGCAACAAATGATGGTTAACTAATTATAAAGAAATTAATTCTATGTTAATGCAAATTTCTTTTTACTGAGGCAGACTGTTTTCTCACATATGTATGAGTCTTTTAATTTCTGTTATGATCAGGCTTGATTTTAAAAGCAAATTTTAGCTCTGGGAAACAGTGTTGTAGTAGCTTACATTTGCTAAGTGCTTACCAATATACTATACAATGCAGTAAATTTATTTTGTATCAAATCTTCAAAATTATTCATTGACGTGAAACATAGCATTAGCCCAATTTGTTGTTAAGAAAGTAGCGGCTGAGAGAAGTTCAGTAACTTGCTCAAGATTACATCGCTAGAAGTGGCATAGACAGGGGTGTCCACTCCAAGCCCATGTTCTCAGTTACTGCACTACTATACAGATGAACAAAACTTCACAGTACAAAAGTAAAGCAAAGAGCCAGGAGGGAACAATAAACTTGCAGAAGCTAAATGAAGAGAGAAGAGACTAATGGATACTTTCTTGGGATGAGAAAAACCTCCACAGAGGAAGTGGTTTTGCAGTAGAGAGAAAGGGATCTGTAATTCTATATTCACAGCAGCACAACCTACAATAGCAAAGACATGGAAACAACCCAGATGTGCGTCCAAGGAAGAGTGGTTAAAGAAACTGTGGTACTTCTACTCCATGGAATATTATTCAGCTATTAAGAAGAATGAAATTATTTTATTTACAACCAGGTGGTCCCATCTAGAGACCATTATGCTCAGTGAAATGAGTCAATTACAAAAGAACAAATGCCATATATTCTCTCTTATACAACGAAGTCAACATGGAAAGTATAACTCCAATGGTCCAATCCATACTGGTTTTTGATTGTTTGCTTTTTTGGCTGTATCCCATGTGTTTTGATGTTTTTATTTCAGTTTGGTTCCTTCCAAATAATCTCTTTTCTCTAGTAGAATTCATCACATGCTCATGAATTATACGGTGGCATCATTTTTCCCAACAGACTTCTGTGTTTTCTTTTTGTCACTCATGTGTTGGTTACTCAGTGGCACGTTAGTTTTTCAAGGTGCTATAATTTGTTGTTGATGTTGTTTTTGTTGTTGATGTGGCTGCTCTAACTCAAACCGGTTGTTGACCTTGTTTCATGGCTTCTCATTTATGGTAATGTATACTGATGGAGTACGGGGGAGTCTATCATACAGACATGGGGGTAAAATGGAACATATATCCCTGTATCCAGACGAAAGATGGATTCCCAATGAAATTGTTGGACAATTGTTGGCAATGGGATGCTGGACTGTCTGACATTGTCTGTACCAACATTGTCAGGGTACACTTAAATAAGAGACTGATAGAATTATGATTCCTTATGAAGGACGACATTATTGTAACAAAATGGGGAAAATCTGATGGGGGGTTGGGAGCTTAGGGGGAAATCCCAGCCTATACAAAAATGTACCACATAATTCAAAATTCAAAATAAAAATATTAAAAAAAATAAATAAAGGAGAAAGAAGGGTCCAGAAACGCTCAAAGGATGAAAGCTTAGATAAATTGAAGAAACCGGGAGGTGAGAGTTGGAAGTAGGAATTTCAATTTCTCTCTCTCTTCTTTTTAAAAAATTAATTCATTGATATGAAAGAGAAGAAAATGAAAAGACAGAGGGGTCTTCCATTTCCTGATTTAACTCACCAAATGGTTGCAATGGCCAGGGCTGGGCCAGGCTAATGCCAGGAATCTGGAATTCAATCCAGGTTGTAAGGGCGCAAGCATTTAATCCATCCTTTACTGCCTTCCCAGGCACATCAGCAGGAATCTACATTGACAGTCGTTCAGCAGGTGCTTCAGCTGGTGCTCAATCAGATGCCAGTGTCACAGATGGTGGCTTACTACAGACGAATTAAAAGGACTTCCAGAAGCTATCCTCTCTAAAACGCTGCCAACTTCTTACTTACAACTAATATTCTTTTTTATATTTTATAGTGATGGTGTTTTCACATACACAAAAAATAGTGGTAAGCTCATTTGTAGTATTAATACTTTTCCCCTATTTATCTGAATAGCAACTTAAGTCAATCTAGATTTTTGAATTTTACAGATAATATCAGGATAAGTGTTGTGGTACAAAAAGTTAAGCCATCACTTGAGATGATCTCATATCATCCTGAAGTGTCAATTCAAATCTATTTCCAATCCAGCTCCTTGTCAATGTGCCAGAGAAGGCAGGAAACTATGGCCTACATACTTTGGTGCTTGCATACATGTGAGAGACCAGGATGGAGTTCTTGGTTCCTGGTTTTGGCCTCAAATATCACAACCATTGAGGATAGAAGATTTTCTCTCTCACTCTATCTTTTCTCCTCATCACTTTGCCTTTCAAGCAAATAAATCTTTTTCCAAAAAAGTTAAAGTCACTAGGAAATAAATAACTATTTTGGATTCAGCATTCACCCTCATGAGTTCTCAACCTTCAGTTTGAATGCTCTGTTGTTAATTTTAAGAGGAGTCTTCAAAACATTCATGAAAAATATGATATTATTTTTCAATTCCATTTCCATGAACTTTTCAAGGTTCTTTCCTTTTGGATAACATTTATTTTTAAAATTAACTGTTAGAGTTAATACATGAAAAAGTAAATATTTATGGGGTTCTACGTAATGTTTTGAAACTGCAGACTTATTTTTTACAAGCATCTTAATTGGGTCTTAGAATATTGAATTGTTTATTGAATGCACGCATTGAGGCACATAGATGTGCAGCACATTTACCCACTTAGCAAGTGCAAAAAATGACTGCTTACTGGATATAAAATGTGCAATAAATCTCAAAGTAAAAGAAATAAGCATCACAGTAAAGCTGTAGTAATTCAGGCTAATTGGAGAAGAGAAGACTAGACTGAACAGCTTTAAGTCTGAATTATAGGATATTTTTATATGGGAAGTAAGCTATATTTCTTGTTAAAAAAGCAAAAATACAGCTTTCTTTGCTTCTTTAATAAATTAAAAATTGTGCCAAAACTCCAAAAAGAATTGCTAAGCATGTTTAATAGTCAATCAGGATCTCAGGAAAGAAGGCTTTATTTAATTCCTTATTGCAGAATTATAAACTCTTAATTCACATTTAGTAGTAGTTTTATCACTATTCACAAGGCACTATGAATTCTAGCTGCAGACACAAAAGTAAAGCACATATTTTTTCCATATTAAATGTGATATTTATAAAAATCATTACTGACAGCAGCAAGTCATGCCTGGAACACAGGTATTGAGTTATTACAGTGCATTTTAGATCACACACATGTTGTCAAATGAAAAGCAACAACACATATGACAGATCTGTATGCCTGAGTTCTAACCTGTGGATTTTCTTCCACTGAGTGCTGGCTTCCATTTTGTCTACCACTTCTGTCTGTTTTTCCTGTATTTTCTTTCCTCTCCCCTGATTCTGCTCTGTAATGGTGTTTCACAGGTACTGAGCCACTCTGCTGGACCGTACAAAGGAAATTCAAGGATATTTCTCTGTGTTGTTAGTGTCTTCAATTCTAAGATCAGGTGGGCAAATAGTAGAGTAGATAGAAAGCTAGTGTTGTCCTGCATACCTCTATTGCTGGAGAAGGAAAAGTGATTCTCCAGGTGGCACTTCTCAGGATCAGAGAACAGAGGTGATGCCAGAATTCTATTCCAGTTGACTTGCTAGAGCTATTTAGCTACATTATTCACATCTGGAGTATATCTGTATTCAACTCTTTACTATATAAAGAACAGCAAGAGTGAGCATCTGGAGTGCAGTATCATATCTCCACTATTCCCAAAATAAAGTCAATATCAAGATGCTATGTTTTTGCTAAAGTAAATTTTAACATTACAAACAAATGGAAGGCCAGGCATGGTGGCCTAGCAGCGAAATTCCTCACCTTGCATGTGCTGGGATCCCATACGGGCGCCAGTCCTAAACCTGGCAGCCCTGCTTCCCATCCATCTACCTGCTTGTGACCTGGGAAAACAGTCGAGGACAGCCCAAAGCCTTGGGACTCTGCACCCACATGGGGGACCTGGAAGAGGATCTGGGCTCCTGGCTTTGGACCAGCGCAGCACTGGCCGTTGCGGTCACTTGGGGAGTGAATCGACAGAAGAAGGGTCTTCCTCTCAGTATCTCCTCCTCTCTGTATATCTGACTTCCTAAATTTTTTTTAATCCATAAAAAAAGAAATATAAGTTGAGGGAGAGAGAGAAAGGGAGGTGGAAACATACTGAAATATTATGGACTGTGATAGTGCTGAAGGAGGCTATGCTAGAATTTAAAAATTCCCAGTGAATCTATGAAACGGGGACTTCTCATGAAGATAATAACTATGCCTCCTTTAAATTCCCATTTGTATCCATTAAGTATTGATTTTGACATTTATAAAGTTTCCTATATTAAGAATTATTTGTATAAAACCAAGTTTATTGTACTGTCCCAAATTGGAACTTGAGAGCATCAAATGGAAAGAATTTCACATGTACATGAGAGTGCACCCAGTTTGTGAGGAAGTTCTCATTTCCCTCCAATTCTTTGGATTTTAACTCCAATTCCTTTCTCTGAATATGCACTCTTTATTTTTACTATTATCCTTAATTCTCTGATATGAGATACTTTCTACTTAGATTATTTGCTGAATGAAAGTAGAGCTAGTAGATTTGTAGAAGGACTTTTAGGTGACTATTACATTATTTCACCAGGAATTTACATTCTGTCATCTTGAAAGCTTCAAAAAATTTTAAGCTTGAAAGCTCTTGAATTAAATATATTTAAAACAGATAATAGGAAGTATTTACTGTAACATTATTTCTAGTAGGAAAACATTGGAAACAACCTATATGATCATCATTGCAAGAACAGCTTAAAAATGATGATTTAAGTACACAGTATTAACACTGACATTGACATGATGAGAATCCAATAGGAATATGAAAAAATGTGTTTATGGCATTGTCAGAACATAGAATATTTCAAGAAATCATGGTAAAGCTGTCAACACCTGTGAATTTTCTTGCCTTTACTTGCAAAACATACTCCTTCTATGAGGTTTATGCCACTTTAAAATCCCTCCCCATCCCATTTCTGACATCCTTCCCATCTATAAGGTGATCAACTCCAATCCTCTCTCCACTACATGCTCTTATCTACCACTTTCATTGACATCATTTCCCCTACACTACAGCTCTTAATTCCCTGAAACATTTCTGGCTATTAACAAAGTAGATAACAAAGTTGGAGCAGCAGTTGCATCAGTTTAAAATATAACTTACTAACATACACAAAACAATTTTTGACTGTAGCCTGGGATGTTCTTCAAAAGTAATTCCTGCCCCTAACTCCTCCATCTGTTCTTATATCCAAGCCCCTTTCTGATCTCGTTAATCTCCTTATCCAGCCAACACAGATTGTTCGACCATAACACGCATCAACATTATTAGATATGTTGATACCAGGACTCATTTTATAGTTGGCCTTCTTAGTACTTTCAATGTTAGTGCCATATTCCCATTTTGATGGTGAATTTTATGTATCAACTTGACTCGGTGACAGATAGCTAGTAAAAATACCATGTGGTTGTTCAATATGTCTGTGAGGGTGTTTCCAGAAGACATTAGGCTTCACCAATGACCAATCTTCTGAGAGCCAAAATGGAACAATAAAGGTGGAAGAAGGCAAATTCCCTTCCTTCTTGAGTTGGAACTTCCATTAAGTCAGAGCTCTGGTTTTCAGGCCTTTCACCTCAGACTGAACTATATCCCTGGCTTTGGTCTCACACTGAACTACATCTCTGGCTTTCCTGGTTGTCCAGACGGCAGAAGGCTTATCTCAATTTTTTTTGAATATTTATTTTTATTGGAAAGTTAGATCTACAGAGAGAGTATTTTCTTTTCTCTGGTTCACTCCTCAAGTGGCTCCAATGGCTGGAGCTGAGCTAATCCAGAGCCAGGAGTCAGGAGCCAGGAGCTTCTTTAGGGTCTCCCACACGGGTGCAGGGTCCCAAGGCTTTGGACTATCCTCTACTGCATCCCCAGCCCACAATTAGGGAGCTAGATGCAAGTTGAGCAACCAGGACATGAACAGGTACCAAAGTGGGTTTCAAATAGTTGAAAAAGTGCGGATTTAGCCACTTGACCATCATGCTGGGTCCATACCTTGGAATTTTTAAGTGAACCAATTCCCATAGTAAAACTCCATCCATACACGGAGAGATATTATTACAGACTGAACAGGGCTGAGCTCCCCAAACCGGTCAGACACTTAAGTTCCAACTTCTGATGTTAATAGTTAATGGATCGGGCCTGGCGCAGTGGCCTAGTGGCTAAAGTCCTCGCCTTGAATGTGCCAGGATCCCATATGGGTGCCGGTTCTAATCCTGGCAGCTCCACTTCCCATCCAGCTCCCTGCTTGTGGCCTGGGAAAGCAGTTGAGGACAGCCCAGTGCTTTGGGATCCTGCACTCACGTGGGAGACCTGGAGGAAGTTCCTGGTTCCTGGCTCTGGATCAGCACAGCACCAGCCATTGCACTCACTTGGGGAGTGAATCATTGGACAGAAGAGCTTCTTCCCTATCTCTCCTCCTCTCTGTATATCTGACTTTGTAATAAAAATAAAAATATAAAAAACAATAGTTAATGGGTTGATGTTATTGGTTCACACATTAGAGACCTAGTGTAATCATGGTGGTTAGGTGGTGGGGCTAGTGGGAAGCTTTAGCCTATTTGGGGCTTGCCTCAGGAAGGCAGTTTTCATAAAAGGATTGGTTATTTAAGCCGAGTTCAGCCTAGCTTCTCCCTCTGCTTCCTAGCTCTCCCTGGGACTTTTCCTCTAAACATGCTCTGCCGTTGCCAGCCTCTGCTGGATGTCAGACTAATGGCATTGCCTTATGCTGAAACATGAACCTCCAAGCTGTAAGCCGCAAATCACCATTTCCTTCCTGAGTCTCCTCTTGGGAAATGTAGTTGAGGAAACAAGAAGCTGACTAATACCTGGGACATGGCTCTCTCTCCCCAGGGATCCTTGCTGAGACCTGTTGCCAGAATAGTTGTCTCTCAGGAATTTTCTCTCACCTCTCTCACATACAGACGATTGTTTTTTTTCTTTGTTTTTCTGGTCATTCCCTTAAGCTTTGGTATGGAACAAGTTAATTCCCCTAAGATGGCTTAGAGTTTTTCATTTAAAAAGACACTGCATGACAGTGAGTCTCTACTACTATCCAGAATCTCTACATATTTTTCATTGTTTTAACTCCTATAAATTATTCTCTAAAGCTAATATTTTTTATTTTCAGTATTATCTTCCTTTCTTACTCGCAGCAGTGAAATTAAAACTGAAGAGGAAAACTGAGCAATGGAGAAAAGATTTTTTTTTCTCTGAGAGAAAGTAGCTAAAGATAACTTCCCTGACTGTGAATCGGCTCTACTAGTTCTTGTAGCGTACAAAAAGCAGGAGTTGTGAGGATTGATCGGGCTCTGTCGCAGCATCAGCTGGCAGAGGCTGACACAGGGGCCAAATTCTGCCAAATGCAGGCATGGTTTAGACAGATGGTGGCACCTGCTGGTGCCAATGTGGACTGGAGTGTGGGGCTGGTTGGGAAGAACTGGGCTTTAATGCCCATCAACATATACGAGAGCTGAATGGGATGTAGGACAAATGGAACCAGTCTGCTGTACATACTGGCAAGCACGGGAACCAAGGCAGGGGTGGGCCTGGTGGGGGTTTTTGTGGGATGCTCTGACTACACACTGCAGCTCCCACTGGTTTACGTGAAGGCCGAGTATGTGGTGGGGAGGATCGGGCTGGGCTCCGACATCCATTGGGTTGTGTAAAACACAGGGCTAAAGACAGAACTGATGCAGTGATTGCAACTACCAGTGTGTGTGTAGGCTGATTTGGGTGACAAACTGTAGCGGACCCTGTATTGGCAAACACATAAGAATCAGATCTGGGATGGCCTCAGATGAGGTTTCTTTGGCCCTACCAACTGAACCACTCGACTCAGAATCCTAAACATGGAGAGAATTGCAGGTTCCATGGTATGACCATGGAGAGCATGTATCAGAGCTGGGCCTCATCAGTTGCTCAGACTGAGCATTGGACAGCATATCCAAATGTACATGGAGGATATGGCAGTACATTGGAGCCTCCAGAGGACACCTGGTACCATGGCAGAGGATGGAGGACAGAACAAATTGATCAACTACCCCAGTCAATCATTGGCAGTGAAGATCTGGGCAGATGGAGACACTAAGGTGGACTATAGCAGCCAGTGGATTTGGGAGAGATTTCATTGCGGTTGGAGGGGCGGGATCGCCAGCAAATCAGAACTGTTGCACTTTTAAAACCTTTTGAGGAATTCGTGGCATTGTAAATTTCTATTTTTCTTCCTGATGTTGATTTTGTATTGTAACTTTTCATTTAAGAGGGATGCCTGGTGACTGTGTAATGGAGACTATCATGTCCAGATGTGAGGATGCAGTGCAGTGTGCATCTCTACTTCCATATAAAAGATGGACTACTAATGAAACTAATAGCTGTATCTTGACAATATGATGCTGGACTCTCTACATAGTCCATACTCACAATGATGAACATGTAACTGTTTATAAAGAGCTATTCTATAGTAATAATATAGAGGAATTTGGTGGGGGGAGGGGAAGAAGCAGAGGGGATTTGGGAAGGGGACAGGAGAAATCCCAGGGTCTATGGAACTGTATCACAGAATGATGGTGATAATTTCAAAAGAAATAAAAACAAAACAAAACAAAACACCAAACAGCAGAAGTCCCTTTCTTTTACATCTACACCTAGAGGAAAGTACTGTGGCACTTGCATTCAGCATCCCATACCGGAGCACTGGTTGGAGTTCTGGCTGCTCTGCTTCCATTCCAGCTTCCTGATCATGCAACCGGGAAAACCTCAGAAAATGGTTCAAATGTTTGTGATCCTACCACCCGTGAATTCTAGGTTCCTGGATGTGGCCTGGTCTTACCTTGGTCATATTGGGCATTTGGGGAATGAACCAACAGATGGAAGACCTCTTTTTCATCTCCACCTTTCTGACACTTTGTCCTTCAAATAAACAGATCCTTTTGAAATTTCAGTTTTTCCTAAAGCTTTTCATGCTTTATACCTCTGCATATATACATAGAGTACAGTCACTTTAAAAAGTCCAATCTATTATTTTTTAAGATGAAAATCAATGTTTCCCCTTTCCACTGCCCTCAGGGACAATCAAGTCATTTAACTCCTACAATATCTATTTCCTCTGGTGGCCTAGAATCCATTTTGCCAGTCTGCATTATGAGACAGTTTTGTACATTACAAATGAATCATTTCATTTTCTATTTTATTACAAATGGATTATTTTGCTTTCCATCTTCAAACCCCCCATGATTTCCCACAATACATGGTAAAACTTCTAACATCCTTTCCTAGCATAAATCATTTCCAACAATACCTACACCTATTTCACAGGCTATTATATCTTTTTGTTACATTTAAGCCACACTTCCCTTTATTCAGCTATTGAGGCCAGTCATAGGATTCGCTGCTCACTCCAGGTGGGATCTCTACTCTAGATCTTCTCAACAATGAGGTTTATGTCACTTCGTGGGAGATGTCCTTGATGACTCCCTTTAAATCAGCCACTAGTTCCTAGTCACTCACCAAAAAGCACCCTATTTTCTTCACAGCATTAGAACTCAGATTAGTTTGCTAGTTTTCTTCTTATATATTTATTATCTACCTCCTCCTGCCCCCAACTATCACAAGTTTGTTCTTTTCTATTATTATATTCCCAAATCTTGGCAGAGTGATATAGGAGAGAAGTATTAAGTATCTATTGATTGACTTAATTAATGAATCATCATGTTACAGGCATTAAGGTCCAACAACCAGAAAAGCAGATCAAAACCAGAGTAGTGAAATATTTGGATATTACAAGTGTTATCCTGCTATACATGGAAAATTTTCAGAACTCTCAAGTAAATCATCACCCTTCTAATAAATATGTACAAAATACTAAATGATGTTTTCATCTCAAAGCAAATATTAGATGAGTTTTGAACTGTTTAAAATGATAACTTTGATGATAGTCATCTTATGTTAGTTTTGTCACTCTACTATTTAGCTATTTAAGACTGACTTGTGAAAATAACCGAGCTTTGGTGTTCCCATCTATCAAATGGCCCCCAAAAAGTGTAATAGAATTGATACAGGATTAAAGCAGTTAAAATAGGTAAAGAATACAAACATATCATGTACACTGTAGGTGTTCAGTGAGCATTAATTTAGAATAGCAATTATCAAAAACATAAACTTTTAAGTTCTGATACAGATATGGAAAAGAAAAAAACCTTGCATATTATTGGCAGGAATTTAAATTAATATAGTCATTATGGAAAACAGCATAGAGATACCTCAAAAATTCAAAACAGAACTAGATGATTCATGTTGATACACAAATAGGCTACATTACTGTGAATATATCCAAAGGATATAATATAGGCATGTCAAGAAGGTATCTGAAATCTCATGTTCAATGCAGTATTATCCACAATTATCAAAGATAATATATTGCCCTAAGTGTCAGATGAATGGCCAACACTAATA
Source organism: Ochotona princeps (assembly GCF_030435755.1). Taxonomy (NCBI): domain Eukaryota; kingdom Metazoa; phylum Chordata; class Mammalia; order Lagomorpha; family Ochotonidae; genus Ochotona; species Ochotona princeps. Next base: position 37,015,540 of record NC_080838.1, read on the forward strand.
TAATAAAGTAGAATGCTATCCAGCCTTAAATAAGAACTGCCATTTGCAACACATGATACATCTCAAGAGCACTATGTTAAGAGAAATAAGTGCATAAACACAGTAAGTTACTTATAAATGGCCTTTTACTGTGGATTTGGAGTTGTGGTACCATGAATTAAGCTGTGCCATGCAGGCATACCTTATGGTCACAAGTTTGAGTCCTGGCTGCTTAACTTCTGATGCGCCTGCCTGCTATTTCCTTAGGAAATTTATGTCCTTAACAAAGTAGTGGAATATGACCCAAGACTTTGGGCTCTGCCATTTACGTGGGATACTCAGATGTTAAATCCAGGTTCCTGACTTGGGTCTGGACAAACTTCAACTATCACACCATTGGGGGAATGGACCAGCAAATAGAAGATTCTTTGTCTCTCCCCATCTTTCTATAATTCTGAGTTCAGTTAAACATATAAGTACATATATTTTAATTTTCTTTGTTAGAAGCATAAAGTAAGCTGGTGGTTATCTGAGGCTGAGTTTCTAGGATTATGGAGACACTCATCAAAGAACAAAATATCTCAAACAGGAGTAAGAAGTTCATGAGGTCTATCGTACCTCATGTGACTACAGTTAATAACAGTATACTGCATAAAAGAAAATTGCTAGGAAAGTAGACCTTATTGTTTAAAACTAAAAAGTCTTGTTAGTATACGAACTAATGCACATAAATGTATTAAACAGCTTGACTTAATCATTCTAGTATTTAGATCTATATCTAAGCACTGTGTTTCACATCATAAACATACACATGTCAATTAAAAATTAGACATAATGCAGCATTAAGAGTTCATAAAGTTCCCTCTTTACATAAATACTTGTCTCTCAAATAATATATTATTCTATGTATTTATCTGAAAGGGTGACAGACAGAAAGACCATCTGAGCAGCTGTGATTGGAACCAGTACTCTCCTACGGAATGTCACAAGTAGCAAGCAGTGGTTTAATCCACTGAACTAAAGGTCATTCCCATTTAACAGTAACATTTAAATGTTACTATTAAGGGATCTATAATTTTCTATCTGTTAATCTCACTATGGGATATAGAAATTTAAGAAGGCAATGACATTTGATTGCGTATAGGCATACTTAACATGTTACTACTTTTCTATGAAGAGATTTTAAGTCATTATTCCAATACAAAGAACAAAAGAATAAGAGATGTTGGAAATGTTTTATGAGGAGTGCTATTTTTTATCGATTGGGAAAGTATGATTCACATTAGAAGTGTACAAGTCAACATAAGACAGAAATGAGAGAACGTTTTAGAGGGATGATGTAATAGTATTCCTAAGTAATATTTTTAAAGCTACACTTGGAGTATTCTTTTTGGGTATCTATTTATTTCACTTGGAAATTCAGAGTTACAGAATTACAGGTGAGGAATAGCCTGCCACTGTACCAGTACCATACCCAAGTTATATTTACAGAAAAAAAAATGCTAGCTACCTTAAGGATCCTCTTCAGACTTTGGCTGAACTCTTGCAATATAATTAAGTGTTCTTAGGGAAGTCACTAAATCATGCTAGCAATCATTTTATAGCGATAAGATCAATAGTGTTTTGTGTTCACATTCAATAAAGTATACTCAGCCAAAAAAATATTAGCTTGTATTAAGAATTCAACAACTTTTTTTTTGCTTTACCTATTATAATAAGGACAGGAAAATGTAGTTTATTTTTTCCTATCAATCATTGTCTTGCTTCTGATCTGAATGTAATTCAGTATGCCTTTTTCTTTCCAAATAAAGCCTATATATAAAACCAAGAGAATGAATTTCTGAGAAGGAAAGGTTTTAAGAGAATGCAGTACTTGCTTTCTAAATAAAAACACAGAGAACTTCTAGAGCTTTGGCCTGAGAAATATATTCCAGTTCCCTTGTTTATCTAGACTCTACAGCACAGGAAAGATGGTTCAGGTATAATAAGGCTACGCATTTGTAATCAGCAAATTTACTAAATCTCGATGTTACTAACTTTCATAATCTTAAGAGAAAGTGTGTGATAACCATAATAAACAGAACGACAAAATACAAATGTTTGTACCATAAGGCCCAACCACAAAGGAAGCTTTAAATGAATTATCATGATTAATAACTAGAGGTAAGTTTCATAATTTAAGAATCTTTTGCTTGCAGGTTGTACCATCTTTATATTCTTAAAAATCCAATTCTGTACATTTATTTCTGGTGCTTCCTTTTCATAGATTTTTCTTACATAAATTGCTGCTAGTAGACAGACTGTCTCAAGCAGGTTTTTGACTAAAAAGCCTAGCCATATAACTAGAGATACATCAAGGTGGCCATCATCCAACAGTGGCTTTATGCCCTGAGAGTATCTGTCATAACTGCTCACAGGTAAAGTAATAGATAATATTATTTTGAGGCCCAGCTTTGCTGGGGACTTAACAGATTCTACCTTTAAAATTATATTTTAGGAAGAAAGTGGAATTATCTCCATTTTAGAGACAGAAAAAGGTAATGTCAGATGCAGATAAGTTGCAAAGAAATATAACTAGTAATTCATGAGATTTAGCCCCTGAGAATAAAACGTACTAACTTTTAAAAAGGCTTATAATATTAGAAAAAGAGAGTTAATTAAAACCTTGTGACTTACACTCAATACTTTCCTTCATCATAGTTATACTTTATGGTGTTCATCATCTAAACTGACAGAGAATGACATGATTCAATTTGCAAAGTTTCAAAATAGTTTCTTAAAAATCCTGGAAACTGCCAGAAAGTGGACCAGTGAAATATTATGCTTCTCAATAATGTTCACAAAGTAAAAAAAAATATGCAAGGTAAATTACCTTTGTGATTTTAATGGTTTAACATTTATGGATCTATCTATAGTTAAATCTCTCTATAGGTAACTGTCTATTGGTCTAGTTATTCATCTTTATTACTCTCAGAGACATTATTTCCATAAATGTTATTAAAAACAGTCTGAATTTGAGAAGTACATAAACTAATTTGGAGACAATAAAGTCAATTACCTTACAACGCATACTCCCCAAAAGCTTAGAGAGACAACATCAATCTTCTTTATGTAGAGAGACATGCTGACTCTGATTCCTGCAAGATTCTTTTAGCCAAATATGAATAAAAACCCAGAGCTAGACAATAGTTCTCAAGTAATAAATAGAAGGAACTGTTTCAATATCTGTTGTGTAAAGAGAATAGTTACTGTAAACTTGAAGAGCTGATTCATTTTTCTATTTCTGAAGATTAAGAAAAAATATGGCCTGCGGAGAAAAATATCATATAAAAATAAGGATGCTTAAAATATTTACTAGTGACAATGTCAATTTGGTATATTGTGGTGAAATTTTGACTTTAATAAACCCACCTCACAAACAAATAAAAACAACACACACACATACCCAAACCTCTAAGAAAACATTTTACTGTATTAGTTGGATTTGTTAAGATGATCTTTTGAAGATAGACTACTTTTTTTCAGAAATCACAGTTATAGTTCTGGTTTTTCAGAACACTTTGGTACCAACTACAATTATTTTCCTTCAGAAAAAATACAACACATAATGCTTTAAAGATACTCATAGCTATTTTTTTAACTAAAGAGGCCACATGGTCTATCCTGGAAAGTTACCTAAAAGTACATAAAGTCTGTAAAGAGTCTGCAAATGAAAATGTAGATGGGAAACCTCATCTCATCAGTTAGAGGAATGATGATTCCAAATGTGACCTTTGGACATTGTACTCTGTGGCATTCAAAAGCCTACAGACACAAGCAGAGAGGCTTTAGAGCATGATTTCCAGACCTTTCCTAGTTGCCTGCTTTCCACCTGTCCCAGAGAAATGTTTCTTCCTTTCTAGATCAAAAGCTTCATCTCTGACCTTAGTTGGTTCCCACGCTTTCCATCTGAGCCTTACACTTTCAGTTCCTATGAATCTTCCCTAACTTGGGGTCTTCAATATTTCCTTCTAAACTGTCTAGAAATGACTCTCCCATAACAAACTCTGTCAATCCTCACTCCATCTCAACCCAAACTCTGTCACCTTTTCACTTCCTCCAGATGTCTCAAGAATATCTTGATGGCATTTCAAGTTGTACAAACATATATTCACTTGAATCCACATCCTTGCATTACAACAGAATTAGAATTAATTCCAATTTCTTATCATTGCTTCTAGTCATTTGCATTTCTCCCTAACTCCTATCATCAAAATATCTCTGGACTGACTTCCTTCCTTTCTATCCTCTAGTTCATAGTTTAGTGCCTCACATCTCACAAAAACTACTAGATGTTTCTGATCATTTCTTTTCTTTCTTTTATTTTTTATTTATATAGGATGAACAAATTCCATGTTTTATATATGCAGATTTTGCAGAGCAAAATGGCTTGTCCCACTCTATTACCTATCATCCACACTGCCCTGACCTCCTTCTCCCTTTAATTTTGTTCTTTAATTTTATCCATGACATACTCTGTTTATTTTATAATTATAAGTTTAGTTTCTACTAGGTAAAAATTCAATAAGTAGTAGGCAGGAAAATACTAGTGTTCCTCAAGGATACAGACAAGGGGTATAAACAATGATCAGATCTCAATGTATCAATTATGCTTATATACAATATATTGTTTTGTGCTCTGTGTATTAATTACTACAAATAAAGGAAAACATACGTGGAGGTTTTGGGGTGGTTCACCTCACTAAGCATAATGGTTTCCAGTTGCATCCATTTTGTTGCAAAAGATAGTATTTTTTATGGATAAGTTATATTTAATGAGTTATACATACATAATTCCCTTTATTGAGTCATCAGTTGATTATCAATTGAATTGATTCCACGTCTTAGCTATTACCAACCAAGTTGCAATAAACATGGGGTTAGGATAACTTTTTAAACTATTGATTTCATTTCATCTAGGTAAATTCCCAGTAGTGGCATGGCAAGATCATGTGGTAGTAGATGTACTTGCAGATTTCTTAAGGATCATGCCATGTGAAAACACAGAAACCTTGACTTCTTTATTTCCATTTGTATCTCTTTGATTTTTTTTCTTGTCCCATGGGTCTGGCTAAAACTTCTAGAACTATACTGAATAGCAATGGTGACAGTGGAATCCTTGTCTGATTACATATCTTAGTGGAAATGTTTCCAATATTTCTCTATTCAATATGATGAAACTGTAGGTTTGCGAAATATTTTCTTCATATTCCTGCTATATTTTCTATTCTATAATGTAGTATGTTTTGGTCACTCCCTAGCCAAAAACATATGCAATTTCAAAAATAGTATCTGGATAAATTAGAATGTTTTTATCCAGAGAGAACTGTCAAGATAAAATATTCTAGTTCAGAATAAATTCTCTACAGTCATCAGGCAATAAGTAAAACAGCGTGGCCCTGATTCTCCTCCACATATATCTCAAACTTTATTTCTTAGTTTCAATTCTGGTTCAGAAATTGAGCCACTTCTTTTTAAGTTTAAATACTAGGCAAGCATTAAATGCTCTTTCCAAACATGTCTACATTATAATAAATCTGAGAGGGAAAATACGCCCCAGTCCTTAGAATGATTTATTATAAAAGTACTTCACTGGATATATCTCATTGAGAACAACACTTTTCTCTGTGGACACCAGTGGGAAAACGAATTGACCACTGACTTCCATTTTCCTAAATATAAAAGAAATACGCAGAATGGCAAGGGACACGGCAATCTGAATCATTACTACAATAGGTAGCAGAAAAAAGTCATTCGTCATGACTGAATTTGAAAACTCTAGAAACATTTTTCCACCCAAATTTTTAAAATAATAATTTAATTATTCCCAGAAGATACAGACATTTTTGATTTGATGGTTCACTCTGCAGATGTCCACAATAGCCGGGGATAAGACATGCCAAAGCCAAACGGGGACAAGGTCTCCCATGTGGGTAGATGAGTACACGACTCAACACTGCTGCCTCCAGGATTGCAAAATAGCAGGAAGATGGAAGTAGAAATGGAGCCAGCACTCAAACACAGGTAAATGCTAAGTGGCATCTTAATTACTAGGACAAATTCCTGCTCCCAGAAACTTTCTTAGAAACTCATTAGTCTTTTCACCAGCAAATGGTATAATGCATTGGTGAGACAAAGGGAAAAAAATAAACAGAACATCTATGCATCTACTCCTTCAAATTTTAACAACCAATTAACTTTCTGCAGTAATATTTATAGCTTTGTAAAACTAAGGTGATGAATATAATCATTTATCCCATCTGGAGAAGGCAAGTTGTTTTAAAATAATACTGAAAGAGTACATTACACTCATTTACCGCTTTAAGAAAATTTAAAAGAAGGATAACTAATTTGAAGATCACTATCCACTGTGGACAGAAAGAAAACAGACAACTAATGCAATGTATCTCTATGTTAAAATGTAGTGTTCCCATACAACATTGGAAAACACTACATTTGACTGAGGTCACTGCGTAGAGGGCCATTTTATGAAATTCCAAAATAACAAAAGCTTACTCTTTCATTTAACAAAGCATAACTATTTTTATGGCTATATAAAAATGTAGTTTAAATTCCTATAAATTCTTGGTTTCAGTACAATAAAGGTAACTTTAGTGACTCAGTATCATAATTAGGATTATAGGATTGTTCTGTGCAGTTTTAGTGCTCATGAACTACAGAGATGAGGCTTTGACTTGTTTTTGTTTGTTTGTTTTTGTTTTTGAGATGCCTGTCTGGCCTGCCAGTCACAGTCTCTTCATTAAGCTTCACTAACCTGCTTAGTGCTAATCTGTCTCCCACGTCTGCAATTATTTGCTTATGAGAAAACAAGAACCTCTGACCCGGCCATCCCCAGTAACATATTTTTGGCAGATCCAGAGACAAATAGTGGTGAGGGGAAACTCACTCTCTACACCACTAGGTTGTATTCTCCCAAAGTGGTCATGGTTTCATTACAAAACCTTAAAGAAGACAAATCTTTTCTTATAACACTGCCTGGCCGCAATATAAACTAGAGACCTGAAAGGCATGACCAGAAAATGAGGGCTTAGACGATAATACCACTGTACTATCAGATATATTTTAGTATTGGCATAAGAAATGGACAGAAACCCCCTTTTCAAATCTAATTAGAGGAGGGGTAACACATTGTATAAGGTGGTCACCAGGCTTGCCATGGGCATGGCTACAGATCACTAGATCAGGCTGCCTCTGATTTTAGAAAAAAAGCTTTTAAAATAAGTAACAAACTAATTAACTCTTTGTCTGTCTTCCTAAAGGCTGCTTTCATCTTCTACTATAATCAGGACAAGGAAGTAGATGGAGGTGGTGGTGGTAGCAGTAATAGTGGTGGAGAAGACAGAGGGGGAGAAAAAGGAAACTGTTTAGGCAGAAGGCACTATGGAAGGATAGGTGGAAATCTCAGCTGATAGCAGCTTTACATGGTGACCTATCTTCAGAGAAACCTGATAAGACCAGTCCTTACTCAAATATCAACTGTCATTAATATAGGAAGCCGAAAATTTGGACAAGCAACTGTTCTGAAAAGAGCTGGCCTTCACAGAAGTCTTGTCCTCTTTGCCAAATAATGGGGCCACTGGAAATGCAAATGTCCTGGTGGTTGAAGGACTCTCAGATGGAAACTGAAGACCCCGTTGGAGCTAAGCTAAAGGAACCCTTCACTCCACCCAGTTCCCAAGTCAGCCATCACTTAAGGGGGCAGACATAGGGCCACTGACACTGTAAGTAGGACCTGGTAACGTTTTTTGCACATGAGGACAGCTGATTCCCATCACTGTTACAGGCCACCCCAGACCTTAATATACCCTGTATGAAGAAACAGATCTGTAAGTCAATTCAGATGTATAGGCTTCAAACTTACCTAGACAGAACTTGAAAGTATAGTTATTATTAAGCCTAAACCTGTCTCCTGTCTGGATTGATTTGCTTTTAAATGGGTAAGCAAACAGGTAACCCAGCAGCAGCTTACCTGTTATACAGTCAGTTCCTATTTTACAATAGTGTAGGAAGGATCTTGAGATAGCCTTCACCTGTTTGGACAGACCCTTGAGAATGAGTTAAAGGACCTATCTCTTGAGGAGGTGGAGAGATAATCTAATATTTAGATGATCTGCTGAATTATTCTCACATCCAAGATACTAGTATAAACCACATAACTAACACTCTTAACTTCCTAATAGAATATAGCTACCAGGTGTCCAAAGAGAAAGCACAGCTGACCTGCCTGGAAGTACCTGAGGGTTATTCTTACCTCTAGAGAATGGAGACTTGCTCTGGAAAGGTTACAGACCATACAGCAAATTCCTACTCCCACAATCTTTAGATAGTTCTGGCATTTCTCTGCACGATGGGATATAGCACTCACATGGGAGACCTGGCAGAAGCTCCTGGCTTTCAGCTTCAGACTAGCTTAGCTCTGGCTCTTTTGGCAATTTGGAGTGCAGATTAGACCTTTTGCTCTGTTTCTATATAAAATCTGCCTTTTAAATAAAAATAAATACATCTTTTAAAAAATGCTAGCGGCTGCTTATGAGGGTGTCTATGCCAGGCTGTAAAATGTCATTATGGGTCAATTAAGTTGGACAGGTCAATACCATTTACAATGTTTCTTGGATAAGGCCAAACAAATGCAGCAGGGTCAGACCTTTATATCTAGTATCCAGTCTTGGAGAACCTGGTTACTTCCTCATTACTTCTCCCAACCTAGAACTTCCATATCTCCACTACTCCTCTTTTATCATGTGGTTTTACTGGTTCTGTCCATTTTGTTTATAATAAAATGCAAATCATTCGATCCAGATGGTCTTGAGGCAGAGCTTCTAGCCTTTCCTATAAGATCACCCTCTGGGTCTCACACATGTGTGGCAGGGACTCAGTTAGTTGGGGCATCATCTGTTGCCTTCCAAGTACATTAGCACAGGAAGCTGGATGTGAAACAGAGGAGGGATTTCATCCTGGACAATCAGGACAAGATGAAGGCATCCCAGCTGTCTAACTCACCTCATACCAACATCTACCCCATAACAGTTCCATTTTTGACCATCAGAACAATACAGAAACAATGGAACTCTGGAAATTGTAACCACCAAAATTTTATACTATTAACAGATTAGCTTCCAATCTTCCTACCCACATTTTAAAATCACTGAACTATTTTTTTGTAAAAATAATATATGGCAGCACAAGGAACTAAATCATTGCTGAAAAGGACAAAAACAAAGAAAAAATTAGAAAAACTACTTCAAATTCACAAACCAGAAATATTCATTAATATTAGAAAAACACCAATAGATATAATTTCTGTGTGCCCACTTGCATATGCGCACAATAGGAATACAGATGTGTACAATGATAATGAAACATTAAAAAAAATAAACTCTAAAAACAGAATCACAGACTGTCTCTGATTTGAATTTCTATCTACAATAAACAGGCTTCCCATACCTCCCATACCCACACACTCTGAGCTACTGACCGATAGTCTTTTACAATCTTGTTTTCCTAAAGTTCAAGGGAAGGGTAGACAGGTTATCACAATTTGGCTTTGCTGTGTGGATTCCTGGTGAGAATATCTGGGATCCACTCAAAAAGTAAATTACATAGACTGGACTCTGATACTTTGTATCAGAGTTCAACCTTTCTCATTGGAGGAGGATAGTTCCCAAGGAAAGATATCTTCACAATTTGGATCATCTTCTCAGTAATGAAGTAACCATTAAATTCTTTTTAATTTCTTTATTTAATTATTTGAGAGGCATAGACAGAGACATATAGGGAGAGATGACAGAGCTCTCACCTACTGGTTCACTATCCAAATGTCTGAAATGGTTGGGAATAATTTAGGCCAGGCAAAATCCAGAAGTCTGAAACTATCCAGGTTTCCCACAAGAACGGCAGGTCTCTGATTAATTGAGCATCAACATTCTCTCCCACAATCTTCTTTAGCAAGAAGCGGGAGTTGGATATTGAGCCCAGACATTCTGATCTGTAGCACAGGCATCTTAATCCATATTTTAACTGGTAAGCCAAATGTTCGAATCCCATTGAACTCTGATGTGCTGAATTCCTTTGTCTACATTTATCTTTTCATTTGTCTTGGGGAAATGTCTTTATTTATTTTCTTTTTTAAAGGATTTATTTTTTTTTTCATATTTCCAAAGCAGATTTACAGAAACAGAAGGACAGAGAGGGAATCATTCATCTGATGATTCACTTCCAGAATGGCCGAAAGGGCTGGAACTGAGTTGATCTGAAGCCAGGTGCTGGAAACTTCTTCTGGATCTCCACTGGGTACAGGGTTCCATGAACTTTGGCCATCCTTTATTTCCTTCCCAGGCCATAAGCAGAGAGCTGGATCAGAAGTGGAACGTCAGAGCCACAGGCAGAGGCTGAGCCTACTATACCATGGTGCCAGTCCCCAAGACTGTCTTTCCATCACTTTTTGGTCTCAAAAGCAAAAGAATGCAAACATCCCAAGTAGCATGTTCACAGCTACACCAATATCTGCCCAAGCAATGTAAGTTGTTTTATTTGCTTGTTATTTTTACAAGCAAGCTATTATTAAGGATATCTGGGAAAATAAAATCTGCCTCCCAAGAAGTTGGGAATGTCTCTTAACTATAAGTAAATAAATAAATACATGCATGCATACATACATACATACACATACAAAGTAGGAAGCAGCCTGAATTACGTGCACCACTCTGTCATTTTTCCTAAAATTAATCTAACAAAAGGTCAGTTTAAAATACATATTTCATCGAACAGTTGTGGAGATAATGTTAAAAATTAGAAGTTTTCTACAAACAGGAATGGCTACACAGATCATTTACAATGGTGAGTCTTTCTCAGAATTGCTGCTTTTCTTTCTGGCCTGGATGCTTCTTTTCTCTGGAATTACCATATCTTCTTTCAGAGTAACATGATACCCTTATTCCTTAAGGAATTCTTCGCTTCACTTATTTGAAAGCGGCTGACATTCTCAAATGGGATGTAATTAGAAACCAGGCAAAAAAATTTATTACAATATTTACTGAAAATACAATCAGTATTCAGAAAAGTCAACTTCCCAAACTGCAGCTTTTCTATCCCAAGATTTAAAGCTGACAACATGAACCTGACACTCTTCATTCAATAGTTTCTTATCCTACACACATTTAAGGCCACACTAACTTGCATGCTAGCTTAAATATCTAATTGGTTTTCTCACCTCCTAGTTCTTAGGATCTCCAGTATTAGGTATGTGTTATTTTCACAAATATGGGGTGGTTGCCTCCTCATTTTATTCCTCTCTAAAGACTAACGTCATGACTATAGCAATTAGGCTCTTTCATTCAAATTTCTATGACAAAATTAATCAACTAAATAAGCAACAGAGAGTAATACATTTGATACTTATAGTTTAACATTCATTGGCTAATTTCTTTAACTTGGGATATTCTATTGTGACTAATTAGGTGAATATTCTGTAAGAAATATTCCTACATATGAATATAAATAGAAGTATGAATAGTCTTTTATCTAAGGTCTAACATATATCAACTTTCTGTGAAATATACAGCGTATATTTCCTTAGATATGGCTAATATTCTACTTCTTTACAAAAATAATTCAAATCTAATTCAAACGTATCTGATATATATGAAAAATTCTCAAGAAGTTCATTGAATATTATGAAATGTGCTATACAAAGATTTCAAATGTTTTAAAAAATAAACTTATCTTTAAATTCTATTTCCCATGAAGCTTTTGAAATATCCTTCCACCTATTCAGCTTCCTTTCCTTACTGATGACTACTTTGTATAACTTTAATTTTTCCAGCTACTCTTAGTTCTCATTTGACCATGGCATTCAGAGAGTGTATTTTTGACTCCCAATCCAGGTTGACCATTTATGTCTCCAATAAACTGTGTTTGGAATGTTAGAATCATGTGACACTCACGGTGGAGTGTGAGTGGGCTTTTTTTTGTTGTTGTTTTCTCCAAGAATAGCAATAAGAGTAGGAAGGAAGTTCATACATACACCATAAAACAAATGAGAGCTCTTTTAGCATGCATGTTTTTAACTAATATAGGTTTCTTTGATCTGTATTTATTGAAGTATAACTTACACAAAACTAAGTTCATCCTCTAAATTTAGTGTATAGTTTTATGAGTTTTAAAAAACATGCACAATCAGTCATGTATGATGAAGACAGAGAACATTTCCATCACCAATACACATCTATAAATTTCCAAATTTTTCACCCTCAAGAAGCAAACTGAAAAGCTACTATGACTTAGAACCTTTTGTTTTAAAAATCTATCTTTAAGAGATCAACATTATTGTTGTTATCAGGACTGGAGTGACTGTAACATGTAAAACAGAGAGTAGGGGCTATTTCTATTGACAGTTTTATTCAAGTTGCTATTAAATTACTTATAGGGCTATTCTGAGCTAGGACTTCATTAGATATGTGATATAGAGTACCTTAATCTCCAGGGATTGATGGAGAATCAGGTGTTGAGTATGTACAGTACATACAGTAGATTCTTGTTAAGCTTTACACAATGTCTGCATGTGGACCACAGCTTGCTCATAAATATGCACTATCCCATGACTCTCTGCCAGTGTAGGGGTGGAAATACTTGGGAAATAATCAAAGGTCACAGCTTTATTTAACACTGTCACACAGCAAACAAAAAAGCAGGCATTCCCTACTGTGACTGCTCATCTCTTCACTGGAGTCAAGTCCTGCCTTTAAAAGGTGGGGCTCACCAAGTGGCCTAAAATAGGTCTCGTCTTTCATTGAGGGCTTCTAATTTTAAATTTGTGCCATGCTAAATTTTATCTTGAGTGTCACCCTTGCACCTCCACCCACTTTGTTGAGAAGCATCACTGGTTTAAAGCAAGAATTTTCCAGGGCTATGAATTCCAGTGCACACTGTTTAAATATACAGCCTGTATGGACCACAAAGCAATGCAAGTTAATTAAGAATTTGAATAAAAGTTTCATTTACTAAATGCATATACTGAAAATACTAATCCTTACTGACATCTTCTTTGCAATAAAAGAATACACTAAGACATTAAAAACAAAAACAACTGCTCCCTAGGATAACAGATGTGATGTCCTATTTAAATACTGCTTAAACATGCACTATAACAGCCTTGTAACTGCACTCAGCTGGTAAAAATGGGTTGTTTTACACACTATGAAACTCAACTCCTCTAAAAGGTGAGGTGGCAAGATTTCTCTGGGTAATTCTGCCCAGACCCAATATACAACAGAAAAACCTCACCAATTTTTCTGTTTAAAGCATATGTAGTTTGACATGTGAACTTAGGAAATTGAAAATTAGAAAACGTGAAATTTACACTTTTCCTTGTCATCTTTATAAGACAAAGGTACAAGCAAAATGCGCTTAAAAAGACAAGGCTCACATGACCATTAATTACAGGATTCATCACGTTATTCTTACTGCCTATTGATAACATCTTCTACTACTTTATTTTTAATTTTATGATACAATTCCATAGGCTCTGGGATTTCTCTTACGCCCTCTCCAAATTCCCACCACCCTCATTGGTTTCCCTCATATTATTACAATAATAGAGCCCTTCATGAGCAATCATAAACCCATCATTCTGCTATTTAAGTGTATCCTGACATTGCGGGTATAGACAATGGCAGGAAGTCCAACATTTTATGGTCAAGATATATTCAACAGTTTCATTGAGAGTCCATGCCAGAGCTATTAGGCAAGGAAAACAAATTAAAGGAATTCAAATCAAAAAATGAGGAATTGAAATTATTCCTTTGTAGATGGCATGGCTCTTTACTTAAGAGAACCAAAAGACTCAGTCAAGAGACTACTGATAACATCTGATGACCAGTCTTGTCTCGAGGAATGTTCCAATTCCCTCCTGAAATCTCCAGACTCCAAGCAAGGAGTTATTGCCACCTGACTAACTGGAGCCCACTATGCCATTATCAAAATTCCCAAAATAACACAATATTGCAGACACTTTAGGCCAACTAGCAACCTACACATGAACTGAATACACACTATTAATATCAACTTCAGTTTATTAAAACTTTTATTTTTGACTCCTTAAGAAGCTTGAGAGTAAAGTGATAGCTTCAGGTTCCTTGTTCTGTGTAATAAAAACCTGTTTTCTTATACTATACTGTGGTCAATAATTTGCCTGCTGTACATTGAGTGAGGGGACTCAGGTTTTAGAGATTCCACAGCATTGTGATGGGGATACAAAGCATAGCAGGCATGCTGTTAGTTGGTAGACCTTCCCATTATTCCAGATGAATAAGGCAAAAGGCTTCTTCAGTAAAAGCAGGCTATGTATTATACTCCAAATAAAACACATTTTAACTCCCATTTTTGCCTCTAACAGCTGCTAACTAGAATTAAATTATCTCTGTGTGTCAAAATTTATACATGCATAAACACCAAGCACAGATTTTTTTATTATTTTCCAGTTGACACAAACTTACTTTCCCCCAAACTCCTTCAGTACATCTCCACACTTCTTACAATATCTGCCTTGCATTATATAATTTCATAGACTACCAAAATCACAATATGAACAACATGACAGGAGAAACAGTGCATTGCTTTTCTTTATATTCCCAATGCTACCTAGAGCAGAAGCCTGGGAAGTTACACATTCAATAAATAGTATTGATAGACCAAATCAATAAGATACTAATAAATCAGATAAAACAGGAACCTTTCCTTTCTACACAGAGCTAAGACTTACAAGTGCTTGCTCTCTGCTGAACATCTGTTTAGCTCTATAACAAATTATATGATTCTTATAAGAATCAAAGCCATTAGTTAATAGCACTATTTTACATCTATTAAATCATTTGTGTCTTAAAGTAATCCTAGAAGATGCCTCATACTGCTGGTTCTATTTAACAAGCAAAGACATTGAGGCCCAGAGGGGCCAAGAAGCTGTTACAGACGCTAGGTGACTATTTGGTGTAGAGGTTAAGATGTTGCCTGTGATACCCATATTCCATATGGAAAACTTGGATGGAATTTATGGTTCTTTGCTTTGGCTTGGCTCAGACCTGTTGTTGAGGGCATTTGGGAGAGTAAAACAGCTAATGAATGACCTTTATCTGTATGTCCATCTTTAACATAGAGAAAATATAAATGAATTAAAAATTCAAAACATTTGATCCAAGTCAAATCTGATACAGCTGACAGTGCTGACAGTCACATTTAAGCAGGTGGGATGTGGAGTTTGAATTCTGCATTTAATTACCTCACTGTCTGATTGATATAGATATTGGTACACTTCGGAGTTAAAGCATCAGATTTGGAGAAAATGAGAAATATTTTAAAACTTCTTAAAACTACACTAAAAAAATTTCAGATTTTGGAGCATTTTGGACTTCAAATTCTCTGGTTAGGAAAATTCACCAAGTAAAATAAATGTCCACATTCCAAAATTGGAAATAATACATCCTGAAACATTACTGATACCAAGCATTTTAGATAAGACATAATTTTTAGTCTATTGGCACTGGACAGGTTGATATTTTAAACCTCTTCTTTTTTCATTTTCTATCCTTTTGTATCCTCAGTTTACATATTTGTTTTTATTGGAAAGTCAAACATGCAAAGAGGAGAGACAGAGAGGAAGATCTTCCGTCTACTGATAGACTCCCTGAGTGGCTTGCAACGGCCAGAGCTGAGCCACTCTGAAGCCAGAAATTTTTTTGGGGGGGGGGCTCCCAGGTGGGTGCAGGGTCCCAAGGCCTTGGATCACCCTTGACTGCTTTCCCAGACCACAAGCTGGGAGCTGGATGGGAAGCGGGGCTGCAGGGACATGAACCGGCGACCATATGAGATGCCAGTGCATGCAAGATGTGGACTTTAGCCACTAGGATATCGTGCCATGCCCAGTTTACCTATTCTTTATTTTTTCCTTCATCTTTTCCTTTCATTTTAACTAGGATTTTATGATTGTAGGCCACAGAAATCAAATCTAGTTTATCTAAGAAGGAAAAAGGTTCACAGAATCAAAGGCCTGGGGAAACAGGCTCACAAGTCATGAACCAAAGAGGCATCCTAATTCAGAGTAAGTATGGTCATCATTTTGCACATGTTTCAAATTTCAGAGAAATGGATGCATCTGACAGGCCTAGCTCAAGTTGGTACCCATCACTTAGAAAAGGGGCCATGAGGTGATCTCTTAGATGGTAAAGCTACCACCTGTCATGCTGACATCCCACATGTACTCTCTGGTTCAAGACCTATTATCCTGGGAAAAGCAGTGGAAGATGAACCAAGTGTTTGGGCCCTGCCACCCATGTAGAAGGCCTGGATGAAGTTCCTAGGTACTAACACCTTTTCCTCTCTGTTTTTTTTCTAACCTTGACACGGAAATAGAATAATTCTTAGGAAAAAATTGAGGAAAAGACAGTTTGTGGAGCAGACTGTCCAGATTATCCATTAAAAGAAAGGGTAGGTCCTTCAGTTTTAAGTTGTGCTGATTTCTAAGAGAGGAGCATCTTACAAATCCTCTAAGTCTTTATCCACTTTTGTATATTGATTCACTCAAATGGTTATGGGCTCACTCATTCACAGATCACAGCTGGAGATGCTGACCACAGGATTGAGTCATTCTCTGTCTTGCCTTTTATGTGGTTCCCACAGAAGCATGCTGGCCTTTCCCATCATCTCACTTTGGGACCAATATAACTAGGGACTTCACAGCTTATTTTTAGTTACTGTTAGTTAAACATGACATATTTAAATTCTTAACTAATCATCTACAAGTTTCCATTTGAGGAGAGGATATAAAACATTTTAAAATTTTTACTTATTTGTGCTTTAAATTTTCTATGAATAAATATGAACCAGCATTGTTTGAACTTCAATCATAGAAACTGATTAATATTAAAAAATTATACTTTGGTATAACCAAACATGAGAAATTTCAGACTTTTACACTGATGATTTCTTTTTGCAAGCATCACTGGATGTCCTGCCTTAGCCTTAAATGTGTGTGCATGCATCCAAACACACATATAGATATTCTTAATATATGGTAAATCATGTAACACAAAAAGGGTAATTTGAAAATGTTATCTCGTAAAATAAAATTTTATGCTAATTTATGTATGTATGTTGTTTTTAATCATATGATGAGAGGAAAGCCATAGGATGAGAAGAAGTTTCATTCAGCAAAATCTAAGTTAGCCATCTGAGTTTGTTTCATAATACCTGGACTAAATAAGTGACAGTGAGAAGATTGCATTGTGGTGTATCAAGCTAAGCTTCAGGCTGTGATACCAGCATCTATTATGGCTATCTGTTCATTTCCAGGATGCTTCACTTTGAATCCACAATCCTGCTAAAGCCCTTGGAAAGCAGCAACGCTTGGCTCAAGTCCTTGGGCCCCTGGTCTTACATGGGAGACCAGGAAGAAGTTCCTGGTTTGGATTGACTCACCTTCAACGACTGAGGACATGTGGAGAGTGACTCAGTAAATGGAAGATGTCTCTCTTTCCTCCCTGCTGTGTAATTCTGCCTTTCACATGAAAAAAAAAAATCTTTCAAAACTAAGATTTAAAACTTATGGTATAGATTAGAATAATACTTCAATGCTTATCAAATAGAATCAATTTTTAAAGATTAGTTCCTGTTTTATAAAGCTAACTTAAATATTACTCCAATAGCAAACTGCAGATTAGCATGTTAAGAAAAGGATGTAAGTAGTATCAGTTAGTCTTGATCCTATTCTCCCATATTTCTCTCCTTTAGCTATGTTGTTATTTTCTTTCCTAAAATTTTGTTTTTGGCATGATTCCTAGACAATTATTTTAAACTGCTTATAGTAGGGGCCCAGCATGGTAGCCTAGTGGCTGAAGTCCTCACCTTACAAGCACTGAGATCCCATATTTGGGCACTGGTTCTAATTCTGCCGGGCCCACTTCCCATCCAGCTTCCTGCTTGTGGCCTGGGAAAGCATGGAGGACAGCCCAAAGCCTTGGGAGGAATCTCCTGGTTCCTGGCTTTGGACTGCCTCAGCTCTGGCCACTGCAGCTGCTTGGTGAGTGAATCAACAGATGGAAGATCTTTCTATCTGCCTCTACTCTTCTCTGTATATCTGACTTTACAATAAAAATAAAATAAATCTTAAAAAAAATTAACTGCCTATAGTGACCCTGTGTTATTTTTGCTTGCCTTCAACTACTTCTACTCAGATAACCACATCCCTTTACTCCTTTGGTCAACTGCTTTTTTCTTACTCTTTCCTAACCATTTGATCCACAGTGGGCTTGTGCATCCACCTTTCCCAGCACTAAAGGTTAGTACATAATCCCTTTGATCAGGGCAATTAATTAATACAAGGATGGAAAAGACAAGGAAACTTCAGAAAGTTCATGAAAAAATGAATCAAAAGTTCATTTTCATTTTTTAAAAAAGTAGCTTTCTCATGATATACATTTCCACAAAACCCCCTGTACAACCCAATTTACATTTCTAGAAAATCCCCTGTACAACCCAATTTTTAGTATAGCTGTTGGAATTAATTGCCAAACAACTTGCCTATTTGAGGCCACCTAGAATTGCTGGTGTTAGCACATTCAGAAAATGTGCTTGATATTAAACCAAGAAGAAAACAGAGTCAACTAAACACGGCCCATCTTTGCACTGTTTTGAAAAAAGTTCTAACCACAACTTTCAGACTTACACTATCTAAATATGTTTCATTTGTCCTTTTCTTAAAAAAAAAAAATCATTTGAAAGAGTCAGCTCACATCTGCTGGTTCACTTCCCAAAAACTTATATAAACTAAAGCTGGGTTAGAGCCTAACTTAATCCAGGTCTCACATTTGAGTAGCAGAAACTCAATTCATTGACAAATCACCACTGTCTCCCACCAGGAGACAGTGAACTCTAAAATCAGGAGCTAGCCTTGGGTTTGCAGCCAGGCTCTCCAAATTAGGACATAGGCCAAAAGCCAGCCCCCTATTTTGGATTTCTGTGCCTTGCATTACCAAGAGTTCTGAAGAATGTTCTGAATTTTATGTTACTATAAAACATTTTGCAGCAAATGTTCCCTAAATCAATTCAGCATATGCTTTTTACCTCCAAGTGTTTTGTTATACTTCTCTGTTCAACAGAATAACCTATGATGTAGTGCTTAGCTTAATTCCTCTTTAGCCAAACACCTTCTGCTTATGCCCAGCTGGATTTACTTTGAATCAACTTTCATAAACCTAGGGTATTTCTCTGTAGTCAACAAATAAGCCCTCTCCAATACTTCTGACTGAGGGTCTGTAATATCCAGAAGCTTAGAGAAAAGCCTCTTTTTGTGAAGATTTGCTGGTTACAGTAATAAAGGGATGCAATCAATGTTACTACAGGCTCAGGGCATTCAGTTAAAAGATTTGGCTCATGCAGAGGAAGAAGATTGCAAAAGGCAAACAGAATTAAAAAAAAAAAAAAAGAGTTCAGGAAGCCCCTATTCACACCCGTTTATATTCAGTCTGAAGAAGGTAAAAACAAGTCAAAACTGAATGTAAGCACAAAATATTCAGTGTTCAATTTTTTGCTGAGAAACAAATATAAAGAAATATTTTACAGTGGTTCATACCATTGTCTTCAAATACCAGAGATATCAAAACGTTGGGACCTAGCTTAGTCACTTAGTCGACAACCTTAGACAAAGCAATTAACTTCCTCTGCCTCAATTTCTTCATCTGTAAAGATGAAGCATGATAATATACACCTCAGCTATTGCTTTACAAAAACAATGTCATTCCATTAATATAATATATTGAAATGGGTAATCCAATAACATCTTCCTCGGTAAATTTTAATTGTGTACAAATGTCTTCTAATTGGAGGAATTTGTTCACATAGTTTGGGTTACTACCTAGTTGGAAAAACCTCAACACTGTTGTCTCTAAATCTTTCTTTCCTATAGCAACCCCCACTTTTTTGTACATAAAGCAACTACTTAAACGGCCAAAGAAAATCGACATGTTGAGGGAGCAACAAGAGAAAACAGTTAATACTGAAGGTTGTAGGTCTCAGTGTGTATGGAAAGTGTTTTTCCTTCTCCAGAACACCAGTAACTGTTACAACGTTTTCCCAAACCCTAGGCGTACATTTTAAATGTTTCAATAATGTGAGACCCAAGCCACTACTCTTTCTGATGAGCACTCTTCTTCTACTCATAGTTCATGCTTTTACACTTACCAGTAAGGCATGTCCTTAGCAAAAGCCCTTATCATCACTAATGGGAGGCCACAAAACCAGATACTAATGATGTTGTTCATCCAGATCAGAGGGTTTCTTTGTTTAAAAATGAGCAGGCAGAAAATCCTTCTCACTACCCAGGAAAAAGGGCCAGATAGCTTTCAAATTCCAAGTAAGATATTTAAAAAGCAAACAAAAAGGTCTTTCTTCTCAAAGACTCAATGAAGAATGCAACCACTGAAGAAGCATATGAGGTCATGTGTGCATGGCATGCTTCAGTCTTGCTACCTTGTGAGTCTGAGGAAGAAAATGAAAGGAATTATTTCAAAGGCCTAAGTAATTAGTCATTAGCATTGGGTTCTCATCATAATTAAATATTCTCCTTTGCTTTTTGGCTAAAAGCAAATAACTACAATGGTTATAAGAAAAGAGGTAGGTAAAATTTGCATGGTAATATTTGAATGAATTAGGGATTATGACAATTAAGGAAAAATAGCACTTAAATGTAAGTATACCCTAAGTACAATGTTTGAGAAAATGGCATCTCTTTTGACCTTACAGATAGAACTCCGTTTATTTTTTTTAATATTTATTTGTTTTTATTTGAAAGGTCAAGTTACAGAGAGAGGGGAGGCGGTGAGCAAGAGGTCTTCTATTTGCTGATTCACTCCCTAAATGGCTGCAATGGCTGGGGCTGAGCCAATCTGGAGCCAGAACCCAGGACTTCCTCCATGTCTCCCACATGTGTGCAGCGGTCCATGGCCTTGGATTATCTTCGGCTACATTGACAGACACATCAGCAAGGAGCTGGATGGGAAGCAGAGAAGACAGGACACAAACTGGTGCCAATCTGGGAGACTGGCATCACAGGTAGAGGCTCAGCCTACTATTTCATGGCATTGGCTCTCCCTTAATGATGTCACATTTTTCTCAAAAGCTTATATTTGGTTAAACTAAATCTCCTTTTTCCCTTTTTGGTTAAAAACTAATTTCCATGATCCTGAGAATCTAATTTACTAGTAATTAGGCAATGGCTCTAGCAAGTATATAGATGACCTAACATAACCATTTAAAGCTCAACTCTTTACAAAATAATTCAGTATACTTTACATAAGGTTTCTCACATGCTATTATGCAAAAATATTTATTGGACACCTACTATGTAAAGGTATAATTATAAGCAGAGTATTCCTAAAGTGAACAAAAGAGAAATAGTGTTCCTGCATTCCTTAAACTTACATTTAATGGGTGAGAGTTATTTAGCTATTAATGAATGGCAAGCTAGGTAGTAATAAGTGCTAAGAAATAAGACAAGTCGAGGAAGAAATAGGGAAGAATTAGCAAAGAAAGAAGAGCAGATTTTCAGTTGTGTGATAAAAGGAAAGCCTCCATTAGATGGTGGCTCTGTGAGGCAAGGCCTGAAGCCAAAGAAGAGTAACCATGTAGATTTCTGGCAGAGGAGGAGCACCCATGGCTGATAAAGCAACAAGTGTAAATGCATTCAGTTGGGATACATCTAACATGTTCCAGGCTTTGAGGAAGACTTGCAGTATTGCAATTTGGGAGTTGAGTGGTCAGACAGAGTGGTAGAGTGTGTGGTAATTCAGTGCTTCGAACAGAATGGCAACTCTTCATTCTCTAAATGATCTGTCTAGCTGCTGTGTTGGCAATGAACTGCATGAAGATAAGGAGAGAAGTAGGAAGACCAGTTTGGGACACTTACAATGCTACAGGCAAGGAATGAGAGTGATTAGGAACAGGGTGTTGCTACAAAGATGATAATGAGACATCAAATTCTGATTATAGTTTGAAGCTAATAAGAGTTTCTGACAAAGCAGATATTTAATATAAAAGAAAGAAATGAGTCAATAATATTTCCAAAGTGGTGTTCTTAGCAACAATCTACATCTTGCTTCTGATTGGTGCACATTTTACAACAGGGAGGCGACATTCTAAATTTGAGATTCCAATTGGGTATGTTAGTGGAGATAAGTAAGTAACAGGATATGCACTTCTGGAATTCAGGTAGAAATCTGAGTAGCACTTAGAAATATAAGTATCATTGTATTATGAATGGGGTATTACTGAAATTTTAGAATTTATTAGAAGAAACTATTAGAAAGGAGAAAACAGATGATGTTCCAGGACTATATTTTTATAGTATTCTAATGCTTAGATATATTGGATATGAAAAAAAATCTGCCCCCCCAAATATGGAATTTAAAACAAGGGATGAGCATAGCGGTGCCCCAGTTACATCTCTCTTTTGAAGGTAAAAGAAAATCATCTACATGGTTTAGTCCAAGTTTCTCTTTCCTATTTTGAATATATGCAGTTTATGATGTTATATGAATATGCAAAATGCTTCAAATTCTTACAGACAAGTACAAAAAAATATTCATAGTTGGCTCCAGGGACCAACAGTATATCTACTGTTTAATAAATGCTTAACCGCATTCGTCAAATGAATATATGGATGCAGTATCATGAGGAATCAGCTTGGCTCTTTAAATGTTTATTGAACAGCTTCTAATTCTAAGAAATGAGCAAGGCACTGGTGAAACAAAGATACCTGTAGAAACCTTTTCAACAATACAGAAATGTGAATATGGTAGTATACTGCTTGAATTTCTTGCCAAGGGAACTATCAGATTGTTAAATACAAATAAATGGGCTTAGATTAAAACAGAAACTACTTTTAGGCAAACGATAAAGCTCCCTCTATTAACAAAGTAAGAAATAACTGGCTAACTTGCCTTTCTGCCCCTTTACACAGGAAATTTCAGTGAAAGTCAACGATGATCCAAGACAGAACACATGTTTTATATAAAACTTGCCATAAACACATCTATCACAGCACCAAGTTATCAAAGAAGTGGGCTAGAAAATAAATTACAAATCTTTCAGAATACAGTTGAAAGCTTTTGGAGAGTTCAACAAAATTTTTTATTAACATTAGGTTACTGATTTAGAATTTAAACTTTATAAACACCAAAAGCATTCATAAAATCAAATTTAATATTTATCTTCATATATTCAAATATTATTTTAAACATTTTTCCTTAAAAATTTTTATTCATTGAAATCTTAAAATCTATAATTACAGATACCAACAATAGCCAAATACACAAAAATAAATGACTTTTTGGACGTCTAGAGATTGGCAGCTAAATAGGTAGACAAGTTAGACAGATACACATCCAAAATGAGAAACTTAATGTTTAATATCCCATAATGAACTTATATGATTTATCAAATATTCATTATCAATTAAGAACAGCTGTTTAGATTATTTATTCATTTGACAGAAAAAATTCATTATTTATGTAAGAGAATGGGGAAACAGAAAATAAGACTTGTAGAGAGAAAGTTGTTTTCTATTGGTTCACTCCATAAATGGTCAAAACTTCTAGGACTGGGCTAAATTAATCTAAGAGCCAGGAACTCAATCTAGGTCAATCATGTGGATGAAAGAATCTCAAATACCACTACTTTCCATGGCATGCATCATCAAGAAGCCGGAGTTAGGAGCTAAGCTGAGTACAGAAATCAGGTACTTTGACATGGGATGTAAGCAATGTAATCACTCAGCTAAAAACCCATCCCAAGGGCTGTCACTTCTAGTACTTTAAATATTTCAGTTCTAACTTTGAAAATCAAATCAATAGACCAATCTGTAATTTCAGTAAGTCTCATTCAGACTACTGAGAAACAATAACTCTATTCAGTTGGATATTATTCCTTATCCTCTCACAACACTGGCACACAACATACAATCTATGTTACACAAAGCAAATTCATATATCAAGAATTGTTTTGAGAATATCTAACAGATATCCTATCAAAAGCACTGCTACTTTTTCTTACTTAAAATGGTCCATAGCTCAAGTCACACATTTAACAGACATTTAATGAGCATCAAGTACAAGTAAAAAGAAAGTTTCTCTTTTTTTCTAAAAATCTACTCATTAAATTCACATGCTTTTCCAGGGGGGGACCCAAAGTGGAGCAGGTGGACAGGAGGAGGCTTGTATCCCAACCCTGAAGACTCGGATCCTCACCAAGGACTATCAGTATGGGCACCAAGGACTACATCCCAACAGACAGGAGAACACAGGGAATTGTAGTGCCTTCAGAGGCCGAGAACTTTGAGGTCACCCAGCCCCGTTTGGATCTATAACATGGGATGGAAGAGGCCCAAATCCTTCCTCACAGGACCCAAGGTCATTGGAACAACAGCCAGGAGCCCTGAGAGATCTGCAGAAACAGAAGAACAGCAACCTTCCTTCGGGACTAGAGAGGAGCTTCTTCTGGTCCTTACTTAGCTTCAGCTTTGGATCCCCACCCTCTTTTGCAATGACCATCAGGATTGCCCCGGAGCCCCACCCCCCAAAAAATAAAAATAAAATAAAAGAATTGAATAGATAGTCAGAGAAATAAAATGAAAGCTTAGAACCAAATGGAAACGATCAGAGTAGATCCACATATACCTTACTACATAGGACACAAAGATTAGTTAATCCTCACTAGGGTATGGAAGATTTCTCTGCACACCCCTCCTAAAACTGTTCTGTACCTCAACTGTAGACAAAGGCCTGGTTAGATTTATAAGCCAGTTTAAGACTATCCTAAAATCTACCAAGTTCAGCAAAATTACGCGTCAACACGATAAACTGCTAAATACTAAAATGAAAACAGACATGAGACAGCTGAATAGTACCCTATAGCCACTTTAAGGTGTATAGCAGCCGGTGCTGAGTACAAACAAAAAATGAAGGGTGAATGAAGTAATCACAGGAGGTGGTTAAGAACTTGCACTGTTATAACGTATTGATTACTCAATACTATGTCAATTGATTCTGTAATGTTATAAATTGTTGTTGATGTGCTGGGGCTTCTAATTGATCAGGACGATATTCTGCCAGCTCTACCTTCAGACCAGAGAAGGTCTCGCCAAGAAACTGTTGAATTTATCTGGACAATAAGATGCTGGACTCTATGTGTGATTGCACGAAAGAATCTCAACTTAATTTGAACTGTAATACTGCAACAAGGTGGAGGAATCCACCATGGGGGGAGGGCACGGGGAGGGGATGGGGGAATCCCAGAGCCTATGAATCTGTGTCACATAATGCAACGTAATTAAAAAAAAAGAAAAACATGCTTTTCATAAACCTGTTGTCATTATCTTTTTTTAAAAAAAATTTTAGGTGTTTTGCTTATGTTATTCACATGCATATGTACTCCAAGGGCACTGAAATAATATGTATTTCCTAGATTGCACAGTGTTAAAAATGTTATGATTTAGCTCTTGTCAATCACAGAGATATCAATGAGCTTGTCAAAAAATGAAGGTAAAATATTCTGTCCTTTAATCAAACTACTATAGTTCTTTTAAAAATAGAATATTCTAGATAGAGAAATCTTCAACAAAAGAGTTCTAGGACCAATTAATCAAATCTATTACTTTCACCACTTTAAGGTACTCTCAAAACTTTCTGCTTTTCTCTCTTCTCATTGTTCCATCTAATTTCGAACGCAAGCACCTCAAAACAGGATGGCAATATGTTCCTCAATTTGTATTTCATTACATTACTCCCCTCAACTCTTGCAAAAATCATGATCAGGTTTTAGTGGAAGGAATAAGGTCTGGAGCATGCATAGGGACTTGGCTCCAGCCTGTTTCCTCAGTCTTATAGTCATGTGGTTCTCTTCTCTCAGACTGAATGTTTCATCTACACTGAAGTGCAAATTTCTAAAATATTCCAGTCTCTCCTATGGTCCTCTGTACATCTTCTACTTGTCTTTCCAATGAGGTATCAGAGTCTAAAACCAAATGAGTTCTATTTATCTTTCAAATCTTGATGTATAGCCTCTTGTTTGTATTTGTGCAGTGCTTGTTAGATACCATTTCCTTCCCTTGAGTGCATACTTAGTAAACTCACTGTATTTTACTGTATCAAGTCCCAGGAATGCTGGAAGCCCCTTGTGGACAGGAACTATGTCTTATTCACAGTTTCAGCTCTAGTATTTAGCAAACAGCTTCACATATAATTAGCACTCAATCAGCATTCACTGAATGAGTGTTTCATAACAGCAAACCTATTTGCAGACAATGTCCAAAGCAGCAAAGCTTGGAAGAGGTGGGGAGATTAATTGCAAGCCAATGGCAGTCTCAGCCAAGTTTGGGTGTTTCAAGTAGAAGTGAAAAGTAAGCAGGGATCAGTAGGAGCTGGGCTTCTAGCCTATAAAGTTCAAGCTGAGAGATGAAATGGATGAGCACATGGCAGAAAATATCATCACATACTGAAGAAGCTGAGTGCTAAATTTATAGTCCAACATCTTTTAAATTGTTACTCTTCCAGATTATCTTACATAGCAGAATGTCACTGACAGTCCACAGAAATGTTCTTCAGAATGACAATTAATATCCAAAACAGCAATTCCAGTATTTCTCAAGGAAATTTATCTGACTTGTGAGTTGAAAGAAATCTACTCGAGAGGGCAGCAGTTTAATAAGTATCTATAATTTTATACTTAGTTAACATCTTGAGCATATGATACCTTCAGAATCAATTTCAACAAATGAAGTGGTAAGCCTCCTTAATGGCTCTGGACATTAACCTCCTATAGAGCATAATTTTACAAATTGTTTTTTGAGTAGTAGTTATAATACTTTATCAGTTACAGTTACCATTAATATGTGAGAAATATGTAAGCTAGACTTTCATTAACGTAAAAATTTTAACTTCTAGTCTTGAGTTCTGACCTTGCCTATTAAATAACAATAGCTTGTTTAGGTCCTTAACTGAATTTTATAAATAACTATATTTACATGTAAATCTCCTCAGGAAGTCTTCAATTGAATTTTAGAAAATTTAAGAATTTTAAGAACACACTTTTCTGGTATAGCATTGAAGTAGCTTAGAAGCCATTACTCTGAATTAATAGCTAAAAATTGAACTGAAAATTTGTAAACCTCCAGGAAAACAACATTTTTTTCATTTTTTTAATTTATTACATTGCATTATGTGACACAGTTTTATAGGCACTGGGATTCCCCCCACCCCTATCCAACCCCCTCCCCATGGTGGATTCCTCCACCTTGTTGCATTACCACAGTTAAAATTCAGTTGAAATTCTTTCATTGCAAGCATCTACCAAGCATAAAGCGCAGCATCTTATTCTCCAGATAAGTTCAACGGTTTCTTGGGGAAACCATCTCTGGCCTGAAGGTAGAGCCGGCAGAGTATCATTCCAATCAATTAAAAGCCCCGACATAACATCAGTAACAATTTATAACGTTATGGAATTATTTTACATGGTATTGAGTAACCAATATGTTTAAAGAGAAAAAAAAAAAAAGAATGGAAGTTCTGAACCACATCCTGTGACTTCTACATTGACATTTCAACTATTATACAACTGGGTTCTATACACCTTAAAATGGCTATAGATTACTATTTAGCTGTCTCATGTCTATTTTAATTTTAGTATTTAGCTGTTTATAGCATTGAAGTATGATTTTGCTGAACCTGGCTGTTTTTTGGGTAGTCTAACTCTATAACTCTAACAAGACATATGTCAACAGTTTAGGCGAACAGTTTTAGGAGGGGTGTGTAGAGAAATCTTCAATACCCCAGTGAGGAGTAACTAATCTTTGTGTCCCACCCAGTGAGTTATAAGTGCATCCCCGCTGACCATTTCCTGTCTGTTTCTAAGCTGTCCTTGTTGTTCTCTATCTATTCCATTTTTTGGAAAACAACATTTTTTAAAGATTTATTTATTTTTATCGGAAAGGTAGATCAGATTTGCGGAGAGGAGAGACAAAATGATTTAACAACAGCTGCTTCATTTCCCAAATGGCTGCAACAGCCGGAGCTGAGCCAGTCGTAAGCCAGGAGCTTCTGTGTCTTCCATGTGAGTGCAGGATCTTAAGGTTTGGGGCCACAAGAACTGGCACCCATATGGGATCCTGGCAGTTATAAGCTGAAGATTTAGCCATTGTGCCAGATCCAGAGAATCCCATTTCAAGGGGACTGCATCCATACATACTTTTGTGGGTTTTACCTTTGAGAGCAAGATCTCATCCTGACAGCGATATTCAGAGGAAAAATAACCTCTTGCTTGCAGCATGATAGGAAAAAGAACCATTGTGAGACTGGGTGGACCATTCTGTTCTCAACAATGCCTGCCGCAGGAGAAACTGCTCTTGCAGCACATAACCCTTGGGATTTTATTAGAACCTAACCGATCTGGAGGAGTGGAATTTGCCAGCTCTGTGCAACTCTAACCTTAGGTACTGGAGAATCAGTCTGGAGAAAGCTTACCTAAGGCCTGAGATCCAATCATAAAACTAAAGAATGTGTCCATTCTCCCATCCCTTGAAACTACATTACTGAAGACCTGTGTTTCATTTTATCCAGAGTATCATGTCCACATTTTAAAAAGAAATAAATAAATAAAACAAATAAGTAAAATAAAATAATAGAAAACATACAAAATGGCAAAAAAAACCCCAACAAATTTACAGCAGGTATGATATTGGGATCAATAAATCAGGAATTAAAAACCACCCCTCCTCCTAAGAAAAGAACTAATTACTATGCTAAGAGCTTCAGTAAAAATGAAGAACCAATACAAACATAGATGGGTCACATAGTGAGGAGGAAATTCTAAGAAAGAATTAACAAAGAAATGTTACAGATAAAAAACATAACAGAAAAGTGAAGAATGTCTTGGAAAAGTTCATCAGTAAACTGGTCACATCTGAGAAAAAAATCTCTATGCTTGAAATTGTGACGAGAAATTTCCAAAGTTCAGAAGAAAAATTGGAAATGACCAAAAGGCAAGAAGCCAACAGAAACAGAATAGAATATGCAAGAAATGTGGGATAAATACCAAAGATGTAACATACAGAAATGTGACTTGCAGCAGGAAAAGGAGAAAAAGAACAAAAGCAATATGGGAATCAGCAATGATTGAGTTTTCTGAAATAATTATTACCAGGTACCACAATTCAGTTCCAGGAATCTCAGAGAGCTACAAACAGTAAAATGGTAAAATACTACTCCCAGACATGTAATATTTAACCTTCAGGAAAACAAAAATAAAGAACAAAAGAAATACTGTTTTACTGTACATCAACAGAACCATTAGTTTTCGGTATCATGTCTTCACATTTTGATCTCAATTTGAGAACTGCTTTCTGCTGCTCTTATTGCTATTTGCTCTATTATAGTGATGTACGTAAAAGAAATATTAAATTAAGTTGGTTTCTATGAAGGGTAAAATTAGTGGTAAATATTAGGTAATAGGTATTGTGGAATGAAACCAGTATATACCCTCCGGAAAAGATTTAATAATTGCAGATTTTATGCCTTGTGAAATATAAGAGTATATCATCAGCATGACAGAATTTCATTAGATAGTCACAGATATGACCAAATGACCAGACTACACATCTGCTTTCACACTGTGAAAAGTATACCAATCTGTATGCTTTAATATTTCCAATGTACTAATTACAACATTAAACATTCTAGTAGATAAAAGAATATCATTAACAATAAATGTGAGATTGGTTTAATCAGTTTGAAGACAGACATCGTTAAGCTTTACATTTATCTGCAGCAACTGGCAAAGTAGGTACATATTAAATGTGTATCTGTTTAACGTAAGGAAATGTCCAAAGTGATAACACGGCTACCTCAACTTCTGCTGTTCTTGCTGTTTCCTAATATCCCTGACCAACAGAATGTAACAGGCTTTCCCTGTAGAACTTTTGTGTACACATAACTTTTTTATTTTTTTAACCATGTTAAGCCTATTTCACAGATTTTTTGGAAGTCATTTAATTCATTTTCTGAACACATTGTCTGAAAAACAAAGGAGCTTGATTTATCCTATTTTCAGGATTTCTAGTTTTCAAAATTAATTTACCACTATGCTCTAATATCAAATGAAAAAAATGTATTTTCAATAAATAACTACAAAATATCCATTTTGGGGGGCTAAAACAAATAAAGTAACATAGGAAAAGAGAAGCCAGCATATCAGATTGTTTTAGACAACTCCTTTTTGGACTTACCAAAGAGAGGAATTCACACAAAAGTTTTTTTTTTTCCATCAAACATTTATTAAGTAGGCTTTAGTTATTTGAATTTTTTATCCAGAGGCACAAACATTTTAAAATCAAAAATAAAAACAAGTATCTCATGTACCAATATGGCTTTTTTCCCTAGTAGAAAATATAAGTTTCCAATTAGATATAATAATAGCATTAGTCTCTAATAGTTTAAAATCTTAAAACAGATTCCAATACTCAGAAATGGCATTAGAAGTTCTTTGGATTCTATCAGAAATATCAAATTGATGAGTATAGCAGTCAGGCCTCACAAAACATAAGGACTTGAAAGATGCCTAGCACATTTCTGATCTACTCCACAGACTCATTTTATATGAGAAAAAGGGAGCCCGAAGAAATGATAATGCTAAATGTTTAATGCTGGACAAGTTTGAGACTAAAGATTAAGTCTTTTCATTTCTACAATGATGTAATAAAACTTACAATCTGCCTATTTTACTTCACAAGAGATTTCAAAAAACCCACACCAACCTAGGAGATAGTTCATTACACATTTAGTTAGCCCTTAATAAAATTCTGTGGTTATTTCACACTTTGTATGAATTAATCCAACACAGATATAGCATAGATGTTCTCTGACATAAAGTTCCCAAAATAAGCAACTAATGAAAGTCAACAAAACACATCCCAAATATGTCACCTTGTCATAATAATTATTTTGAGTGGAAGGCAACTGAGAAGAAACAGTCATAAGAAGTGCTCTGAACAACTTCCCTTACTTGCCTAAAAACAAGTCAGATTTGTAAACTTTCCACTCCATAGCGTCTCACTCCCCAGATACACAGGTAGAAAAACAACTGATCACCTGAGACAATTCTGGACCCTCATCAGCCAGTGGCCAGCAGTTTAGAAAATTACATTCCAACCCACAATAAAACCAGTCTTTGTCATTAGTTGGCCTCCTGCAGTTAATTTTCCAAAAACCTGCTAGCAAGGCAACATACTTTTCCTTTCTGCTTTCAATTCTCTAAAAGCTTACTATTCTTTTGTTAAGATGATATGTAAGCATTTTTTGAGTTGCCCTTCTCAGGGTAGGCATGATGGTACACATATTAGTAAACTTGCTTTGATTTTTCCTCATCTTACGCTGTCATCCAATTTACTGGGTCCCAGTCAAAGACCCTAAGGTGTGCAGAGGACAGACGGTTTTCCCACTCCAACACTTACACTCAGGTGTTGCACTGCTTTTGTCAAGGCTTCATTTCTCATCAGTACAGAAATGAACTGGTTCCGCCTTCTTTGTCCAAGTATTTGTCTAACAGCCTCTTCCCTTTGAGGACAACAATCTAGCTCCATTTCTTCATATTTTGGTGTGAAATTTCGAATAAATCCACATTTTTATAATGTAGTCTCTTTTGCCTCCCATAACTGCTGAGGTATGCCTGAAAACCTTGAAAGGCATAAAGCCAGAGGGATAAGTAAAAAAAAAAAATAAGACAGTTCAATACTCTAGTGAAGACACCTTTGCTCTCACAAAGGCCTTTCCCCTTAGTTCTTGAGTGTAATTTGCAAAAATCAGTGCTGAACCTTTGTAGTTGAAACTGGTGGTTAGATACCTAAATAAAAAACACAAACTTCAAATAGTGAGAAGAAAATTTTCCATAGAACCCG
Organism: Ochotona princeps; assembly: GCF_030435755.1. Taxonomy (NCBI): domain Eukaryota; kingdom Metazoa; phylum Chordata; class Mammalia; order Lagomorpha; family Ochotonidae; genus Ochotona; species Ochotona princeps. The sequence continues at coordinate 37,047,563 of NC_080838.1, forward strand.
TGACTTCCTTTGTTTTGCTTTTCAGAGAGTGAAAAGTATTCCATTAGAAGACTCAATGCACCTATAAAAATAGAACTTCCCATCAGACCCTAAATAGCTGACATTCCACAGAAAGTATGCACAAGTACCACTAGCCAAAAGTACCATCAAAAAGAGCAACACAGAACATTCCTTCTTTAGGAATTCAAGCAATTATTTTATCTTGGAACTGATTGGCTAAGTGTCTTCCAATTTTCCTATATGAGCATCTCATTGATATCTTCTAAGAGCACATGTTCTTAAACACATTTAAAATGTACATTTAAAAAGTTACTTAATTTTTTTGTTCACTGAAAATATAAACTTCTAATGATTGTTTCCAATTGTAAAGCCAGATGCTTTACTGAATTGTGTTTAACTAGTTTATTAATCTCATTTGCTGGCAAAATATTTTGAATAGAACTTCTGTTAAGTCTTGAACAGTAAAATGTAATTGCAGATTCAGAGCTCTTCCTTCTAGAAGGGAAGGTTCAGCTGCATAACACAGCATGATTCAGATTAATATGACACACATGTGAATGGATACTTTGGATGACTGTTTATTTTGGCTTCAGAGTCATTAAAAACATAAATGTCATGCTATAGACATAACACACTGTGTTGAAAATTTTACTTTGCATATATGTGAACTTCATTATCTGTATTTTCTTCACTAATTACTGTGGTGAAGGCCTAAAAAAAGTTGCATAAAAATAAACTGAAGTACATTAATCTTATTATTCTCTCAATATTGTAAATAATACAGAAAGCCTTTCATAGGAGTTGCCCAGAAGGTATGTACAAAGGAATCCTTATTTACAATTAGTTTCCAAAAAGGAGAGGAGACAGGTAAGGATCAAAAAGTTTTCAAAGAAATAATGCCTAAAATTTCTCAAGTTTGGCATATACAAATGCACACATTCAGGAGTTTTACCAAAACTCAGGTAAAGTGGACTTTAAGAAACAAAATGTGAAATACCACAATCAAACTTCTGAAAGCAAAGGCAAAAGAAAAAACCCTTAAGGATGTCAGAAAAATAATACCTCATTTAAAGAGAAAAATAACCAGAATGACAGGATATTTCTCATTAAAAACCCAGCTCTTAAGACAGGATTATGGATTGGCAGTGAAGTTTTTGCTTGGAAGGCATGCTGTATGTGTGTGTGTGTGTGTGTGTGTGTGTATAATATATATATAATGCATGTTTATATTTATTTATTTAAAATATTGTTTAAGTATTTTAAAACATATATTAAAGATATATTAAATTATATACAGATATGTATTAAATATATAATATTATATATAATACCCTAAATTTATTTATATATATAAATATATATGTGAATATTTATATAAGTATATATATAAATTATATATATAATATATATAAATACCCTAAATTTGAGCCACAGCTCTGCTTCAGCTTTCAATTTCTTGCCAATGCATATCCTGGGAGACAACAGGTGATTCATAAAAATGAAATATATGAAAACCAAATCCAAAGCACTGAGAAGGAAATGACCAAACACCTAAATAAAAGTACTTCCAACATAAAATTCTGTGTCTGGCAAAAATATCTTTCTGGAACAAAGGGAAGTCAACATATTTTTAGAAGAAGTACAACCAGAAATTTGTCTCTAGCATACCTACTCTGAAAGAATAGCTAAATGAAGTTGAGAAATTAAAAGCTCTGGGAAAAAAACCCAGGATGACCTAGAACATCATAGAGTAGCAGCAAAAGACAGCCAGTGAACAAGTCTTAAATGAGCTGTTACTGTGGAGAGGAGCCTGTCAGCATGGTGCACGAGAGGAGATTTAGTTTTTACATACATACATACACATGCATTGCCAACAAAGAAGACAGTCTTAGTTGCCTAACAAAAAGGAAAGTCTTGTTTTCTTTTTGGATTTCAAAATCATGCATTAGTTCATAGCTGGGCGACACATGGTTTAAGGGAAATCAGTTCTCAAGGCTTAGTCAATGCTAGTCGTTGTCACTCCATTATTTACCAATAGTCAGATCTCCACATACAGCATGAGGTTTCACTCTCATAATCATGGATTAGAAATATTTGAAGAAAAACACTCATCTTTACATGGATGTCCATTCTTGTTGAACATCTATACAACTTTTATTCTTATTCCTTTCAATGATGTAGTATTTACATAGAATTTACTTTCATATATTATAATATAAATATAATTTCAACACACCCATGTATATAGGAGGATGTACATAGACTATATGCAAATACTATGTCATTCTATAAAAGACTTGAGCACCCACAGATTGTGGTATACATGGAAGTTCTAGAATCATTCACAGGTACCTGGTTTAGACATAGGGTTGTACAGCAATTTTAAAATAAAAATTCATTAGTAGACACTTTCTGAGAGACTCCAGGGAAAAGGTTTACCCACATAAAAATACATACACTGGAATTACTGTTCCCTTTTTTCTGACTTTGCAAGTCATGGTGGTACTTAAAATGTGAGTCTGTAAGAGAAGCCTGAGCATTAAGACATGTCCTGCATTCTATGAAAAACAGACAAAACAATAGAAACGTTTATTACTTTTGCTTGATATTTTTGCATTTGTGAGAGGCAGAGAGAAAGAGAAAGAGTGAGGAGAGATACCCTTTCAATGGGGTTATACCTAGGTGAAAGTTGTGCTGAGAAGTCTAATCAAGTCTCCCACAAGGGTAGTGGGGACTCTTTTATCACCTGCTGCCTCCCTGGCTGTGTAGCAGTAGAAATCCGGACTCAGAAATGAAGTTAGGACATAAGACTGGGCACTTGAATATGGAAGGCTGGTGTCCAGATTGGCATCCTAACCAGTAGACTAAAAGTCTGCCACACAATATTGTTTCTTTAATGATTTGATTCAAAGGCTGACTTAACCAAATCCAGAATTAGTCTACTTTTACACTCATATCATGTGAAATACTTTTTTCTTCCCTATCTTTAAAATTCTTATGAACATGGTATTAAAATGCTATTTCTTTAAAGGTTTACTTACTTTGAGACAAAGACTGACAGAAAATGTTAGAAGACAGAGGGAGAAGGATGGGGGGAGAAAGAGAAAGGAGGAATGCAGGGAGGAAGAGAGAAAAACACTTTGGCTGCTGATTCTCTCGCAATAGTCCATGTTAGATGAGATCAAAGCCAAGAGCCAAGAACTCAATCTGATTGTCCCACGTGGGTAGCAGCAACCCAAGTGCTTAGACCGTCATCTACTCTGTTCCAGATACATGAGAAGGAAATAAACTGTAAGCTCAGACTCTGACCAGATGCTCTAATTTGGGATTTGAGATGCTGCCCAGTCCACTAGGTACCGTTAGAGTGGTTCTTATATGAATATACTGCAAATACACAACTGTCTCTTCTGTTACTGCACCCTGCCTTTTTGTTTTTGGGTTGTATGTTTTTGGTTTTTGGTGTTTTTTTTTCTTTGTCTTTAGCCTCTCACTCTGAAATATAATGTAACCAGATTATTTTAACAAAAGGATTTATCTTAATTTATGGTATACTTTGCATGGGATTGGTTTCTAAAACTGAAATTTCTGTCAAAAGATGTGGGCCTTTTTAGTCTTTTTTGATAAGTAGCATCAAATGGATTTCCAGAAAATGTGTTCTTATTAAACTCCTACCACTCATATGTGTGGTCTATTTACTATGTCTCTGACAAGAGTCATAATGTTCCTATCATTCTTGCTGACAAAATTGTGATTAGCTTAAATCAGTTTAGGTAATATCATTTTCTTCCTTGAATTTTTTTATATAAAGAATTATACACACTCTGAAAATTTAAGTGCAAAAGCACGCTATGTTTGTCATCTTTTGTTGCCCAAGGTAAAACTAAGAACTACATAGGATAACGCAAAAGGCAATGCAAAGGGATACAGGTTCATAACTGTGTCACTTACAAAGCTTACTTCAAATTTTGAATAAAACACTGCTAAATAGTTGCTTGATTTCAAAAGAATTAGAATTGAGCGTTGCTAAGAGAGCATTCTAAAACATTATAGTGGTTATTAATTGAAAATAAATTATATTAAATTACTACTCAAAATAACAAAATTATAATGAACTCAAATGGCTTCAAATAGACTACAAAAAGAAATAAACAAAAATGTGTACTTACAAATCAAACACCAAGTAGTGGAAGCCCTCTTCTGATATGCTGTCATGAAGTCTCACTAAAAAAATGAAAAAGAATAAATTTATAGCATAATCAATCAATATTAAGTCAGAATTCAAAGAATGCTATTGTAAACAGACATGTTAGCATCACTTTTATTTTGGTCTCTGATAAGCCAATATCATTTACAACATGATCTGGGTTCAGAGACCCAAGGTTTGGGTTCTGCTTCTGATAATCTTAACAATACTGTTTTAATAATAATAATGCTACTCTCAATAGTTCATAAATGAAAATAAGCGATAATAAAAGAAATACTCCACATATTGATAAACACTAGATATTAATGGTTATACACACATACATACACATATTTTCAGTTTTAACAGATTCTAGCTATTCTTCAACTTGCTTGTCATTTCCTTTTTTATTACTGTTGCTTAATTCTCCATTGAGTCAAACTTTGATTTCTACTAACAATTTAATAAAGTATCTCTGTTTATGCTTTCCTTTTGCCTTAGAATTTAGAAATATCCCTTTCTGACCTACTCAACTTTTTTCGTTCCCTCAATTACCAAAATCCAATTATCACATAATGGAGCAAAAGGTACGCTAGAACTTTTAATAAATCTGCTAGCTCCTTAAATTAACACTAACTTAAATTGGCCCATGAGCTAAACTTTCATTGATAATTTCAATTGAAACAAATGTTTTGCTGTTTTAGTTTTAACAGTCTACTTTACATTAAGGCACATATGGAAAATTTATGTGCTATTTTGTTCGCTATTCGGCTTTGCATAAGGCCTCCCAGAAAACCTCAATCATGCCCCTAGAGGGTAAATTTCTTTTATTTATCCAAATCACTTGGTGGCTTAATCTTCAAGGAAAGTTGCTAAGGCAGGCAAATAAATAATCTTTTAGGAAACAACAGCATTCACATAGTCATTAGTAAAGGATAAAGACTTTGCATATGCTTCCTCCTTGGTGCAGTCATTCAGTGATGATCACCACATGGAAAATTGTATTCAGAGTAATATTTAGGTTATCATGCAAACTATAATCATCTACAGCAGGACACTGTAGAATCAAGGGAATTCCTCAACCACTACAACTTAACACAGTATCTATATTTTTTATATAATTCCATCCCCTTTGGACCACATCCCTAACCTATTATTAAAATGTTTTCTCAATTCCTTTACAGAAATTTCTCCAAGGCGAAGAAAGAATAATTTTTGCTTTACCGCTAATTAAATATTATCATTTGTAAAATGTAGATTTCATATTGTTACAAACACAAGGAAGAAGCCTATACTGGGGGGCCAGCACGATGGTTTTGTAGCTAAATCCTTGCCTTGCAAGTGCTGGGATTCCATATGGGCACAAGTTTGTGCCTCACTGCTCCACTTCCCAATCAGGTCTTTATTTGAGGACTGGGAAAGCAGTGAAGGATGTCCCAAAGCCTTAAGACCCTGCACCCATGTGGGGGACCCTGAACCTGCATGAGAAATCCAGAAGTGACTAAGTGGAAGGAAATGCTATCTGTTTCCTACTCTGTCTCTTTAAAAATAAGATGATCTGTTCCAGATTTGTAGGTCTATAACTTTTAAGGGGATTTTTTTCATGTGTCTATTAGCCATTTGAAAACACTTTCTAGCCTTTAGGTAAACGTAGATAAAAACAACATTGAGGTTTCACCCAACTCTGTTTAGATTGACCTACATACAGAAATCAACAAACAACTGCTAGAGAGGATTTGGGGAAAAGGCACCCTACTGTACTGCTGGTGGGAGTGCAGACCAGTGCAGCCTCTGTGGACATCCATATGTACAGGCGGAGTACTCAGACAGCTAAAAATTAATCTTCCACACGATCTACTTTATGGAACACTACTCAGCCGTAGAAAATGAAATCCTACCATTTGCATCCAATGGTCCCAGATAAAAACCACCATGTTCAATGAAATTTCAGTCTCAAAAGTACAAATAGCATATGGCCTCTCTGATATGAGAGCCTTTATGCAAAGTACAAAGTAAATTGATATGGGTAATCAAGTATAAACATATTCTCACAGATGAACAGTATAATGAAGACTAATATATAAGGATGTAATGTTATAGTATGCATATCTGCTCTCAAATAAAAGTAGGACTCCCAAGAAAACATGTAAATATACTTGTACAGTATAATGCCAGATTTTCTACCTTTGCCTATACCTACCATGTCATGATACATTCATATAGCACAAAGCTAAACTTTTAACTGTTACTAAGTGTCTATATTACTGTGACAATTCAAGGAGAGATGGAGGGAGGAGAGACCAGGGATAAAGAAGGAAAGGTAGAGGTAAGAATCTCTACACTTATAGAATTGCGTTATGGTAAATAACAAATATACTTGAATAAGAACAGAAAAATTTTAAAACAACTTATAAAGGGGGAAAGTGCATACAAGGACAAAATATTTCCAAAGTTTAGTTGCCATACACACTAACACTACAAGGAGGCATCCAAATACAACCATGTCTTTCATATGAGCTGAAAAAAAAAAAACAAATCTTACATAAATATGATAAAAAGTTCCTATTTCAGACTTCATTTTATTTAATGAGTTAACATAAAAGCAATTATATAGTAGACAGTATTGTCTACTATATCAGGCACAATATAAATAAATATAGAAAGAGTTATTTTACTTATAAATAGGTAACATGAGTGTACAGTATCAGTATTTTTTTACACATAAATATGTATAGGCTTAGAAATAGTAAAGAAACTTGTAAGTTAAAAGGCAATGATGTGACAACTTAGGACTATAATTGAAAGATTCCAAAAACCTTGTTCTTAGCCAGAATAATAGATGGATTTTCTAAAATATCCTTACCAACAAATCATACCCCAAATATCTTGTAATGTATAATTGGTTTGTCAGAGTAACTAATATTGAAAATTAGAGGCAGAAAAATAATGGATAAAGATTGCAAAGCAGTGCCAAGTAAAATACCATTACTGGAAAAAAGATAAACCCTTTTTGAGTGTCAATTTGAAGTGTATGTTGCCATTTGGGAAATTCAAAAACAGCTAAAGAACTTCTCTGCTCTAAGATTCTAGAAAAGTGTTAATTCTCACACTAAATTAGGAATATAAAAATTTCCAATAGTCCATGCAGTTTATTCAAAAAGATAATGTAACCAAAACTTTAGCAATTTAAGAAATCATAAAAATACAGTCATCATATGAAATATTATAAACTTTAGTTATATTATCCTCATGTTTAACATGTAACATTAACATTTAACATTCCCATATAGTGTACATTGTATCACGAGAGAAAAAACAATGTGTGTGCATGTGTGTGTGTGTTTGTCTTTGGAAAGTGAAATGGGTAAATCAAGAAGAGGGAAAAGTGTAGAAAAAAATGAAATTTTAAACAAAAACAGTATCAACTTTGTTTAATAACACACATCAAAAATGTTTCTATCAAAAGGAAGTGAGAATATTCTTTTATAGAGATACAACAAATTTGAAGAAATGCTGATAGGGTAGAATCACTTATTTCAACTTCCATACTATATTTACTTAATCTTATATTTCTCAAGAGTACCAAATAAAACCAAGGCTGTGGGCCCGGCGGCATGGCCTAGCGGCTAAAGTCCTCGCCTTGAAAGCCCCGGGATCCCATATGGGCGCCGGTTCTAATCCCGGCAGCTCCACTTCCCATCCAGCTCCCTGCTTGTGGCCTGGGAAGGCAGTTGAGGACGGCCCAAAGCTTTGGGACCCTGCACCCGCGTGGGAGACCTGGAAGAGGTTCCTGGTTCCCGGGTTCGGATTGGCGCGCACCGGCCCGTTGCGGCTCAATTGGGGAGTGAAACATCGGATGGAAGATCTTCCTCTCTGTCTCTCCTCCTCTCTGTATATCCGGCTTTCCAATAATAACAAAATCTTAAAAAAAAAAAAAAAAACCAAGGCTGTGTAATTAATTATAGTCATAGATTTTGGTTCAAACTATCTCAAACCTTATTCCATAAAATTTAACCTTACTACCTCCTGTTCTCCACTAAAATTTCTTATGGAGCCGTGGTAGTCAATTACACTGACGGATTCTTTATACCAATACTCTTGTTTCAGTCCCTTTCCACACTGTCTGAGGGACTGAATATGAGGTTTGCTTGGAATGAATAGCACAGTGGAAATTAGCAGAAGTTTAAGCTCTAGCATTAGAGCTGTCCTCTTGGAATCCACCAGTCTGAGTTAGAACTGAAGGGTTAGGGACTACATGAAGAGACAGATACACTGCAGAATGAGACAACATCCTGACTTTGCATCACCAGCAGGGCTCATAGTTGTCTGCTGTGAGTGACCTCAGTTACACCATGTGCTCCAATCAACCGCCTGTCTGAACCCAGTCAACTTGGGGTTAGAACAATACACTGATGCTGTTCCAACTCACTGAGTCCAAGATGGAGATTGTTAACCATCAATGAATAAACAAGATGAATATGGAATATGTGACTGAACACTGTTTCCAAATAATCATTTCAATAACATTACCAATTTTTAACAGAAAAAGAACAAATTTGGCCTCAAAAATATGAAACAACGAGTATAAGTCATGAAAACTGAACATGGCAGGGCAATCTTGCCAATATTATCATAACATGAATACAGTAATTCATACAGAACAGATTGTATTACATCCTCATAATCACTGTTTGTCAGCTCTGAGCAATATCCCTGGTTATAAATGAGGCAGATTTCACATTTTTAAATTTGCTGTTGCACGGATTGAGGTACTTGGAATTGATTCACATACTAGGATGTGAAAATGGCAGCTTGTAAGTCATCCTTTTTATGTTCTCATCAGTAGTTAATTATAATTCACAGCTAGAACAAGCACTAGCTAAGACAGGCCATGTAATATGCCAAGCCTTTCCCAAAAGAGGAATATCAACACCGAGTTCATTTTAAATTAAAAAAAAAAAATGTGTGTGGGCTCGGCGCAGTGGCCTAGCAGCTAAAGTCCTCACCTTGAACGCGCCAGGATGCCACATGGGTGCTGGTTCTAATCCAAGCACCCCGCTTCCCATCTAGCTCCTTACATGTGGCCTGGGAAACCAGTCCAGTGGAGAATGGCCCAAAGCCTTGGGATGCTGCAACCACTTGGGAATCCTGGAGGAAGTTCCAGACTTCTGACTTTGAATTGGAGCAGCTCCAGTCATGGCGGTCACTTGGGGAGTGAATTAACAGATGGAAGAGCTTCCTCTCTGTCTCCCCTCCTCTCTGTCTCCCCTCCTCTCTGTGTATCTGACTTTGCAATAATAATAAATAAATCTTTAAAAAATTACGTGTGTGTCTGTATTTATGTATGTCTGTATATATACTCATACAGTTTGACCCACAATAAAGAAATAATCTCAAGTCAACCATTACCACTGACATTTTTGTAACGAAGCTGGTCATTTATATAGAGAGAAAACATTTCAAATAGAAAATATAAAATTAATGAAAACCAAATTCAAAATAAAATTGACACTTCCACAAACAACGGCGAATCTATATACATGCTTTGCATTTTTAACTCCATTTCCTATAGCACTAGCAAAAGTTAATAAAATGACACCGTGTTTTATTTTCCCAAGACAAAATATATTAACTTATATATTTAAAAAATAGGCAGTCCGGCGGAGGCTGCCCGGAGGAGCGCACCCAGTAGGTCAGGGTTCGGCCCTGTCATGGTGGTTCCGGCCGGGCAGTGACCGAGGATTTGGCGTCCAGAGGATCAGGTGGGGGTTGACGGAGACTCCACCTATCCGACAGGAATGCGAGGATGCCCGGGCGGGCGTTAATAAAAAAAAAAAAAATAGGCAGTCCAATTCTTTGAAGTATAGGTCCATATATATTGTTCATGTTATTTTAGGTTTAAAAGAAAAACAGGGAGACAGGAACACATAAATATTTGTTCTTATTAAAAGGCAATACCATGTAACATGGTCTTCACTTACCTTAACGTGACATTGCTAAAATCTGGTTGTAAACAATTAGGAGTTTGACTTAGTTGGCTAGGAAAGGAAGTTAGTCAGGTATAGACCCCACAGACTGATTTTTAGATAGCTGAGTAAATAAATTCCTAAAGTCACAAAAGGGATATACATTTACTTAGCAATATGTTCCACTAATGAATGTAAACTGATTTACAACGAATGTCCGAAAAATTAAAATAGCTTGTATATTAGAAATTGAAAAATTATTTTCACAAAATTATAAATTCATTAAGTGTGGTGACAAAGAAGTCTGTTTTAAAAATTAGCATGAAATTATATTCAAAAGCAACTTACTACTTATATTAAAAATACAGACTGAAAATTAATAAAGCAATTCTTAAATACTGAAATCTAAGTATTCCATAAAAATTTGGCACTGAAATTTAAAATGTGTTCTACAAATGCACATAAAATGGTCATCATGTCCCAAGATCAGTTCTGAAGGCCACAGTGAATTAACTCTGCTGGCCGTTGTCCACATCATATACTCAAATTCCGATCCCATTCTTGATTGAAGCCAAATTGAAATTACATTCAGAATCTATAGAATCAGTGGGACCACATCAGTAATACTCAGCAATCAGAAGAAATCATGATGTGACAGGCTAGACCTAGTTGCAAATCCTGATGGTTCAATAGTCCTTCCGGCTGAGTAAGATATCTACTACTTGGGAGAATTTCAAGCTTACAGAAGGCAGAAATTAGAGAGTTATGACCAGTGTCTATTGAAAGTATGGTTGTAAGACGCTGTGATCCCGAATTACAAGAGAGAACAATCAGTTCTGCTTGAAACGAAAATTCATACATGACTGAATATAGAATCTCAAGAGATGGGAAACAGGAAAGCAAATAGATAATTCACTTAATGTCTTACTCAGTTTAATTTGCACACAAAAGACAGGAAAATTAAATTTCAGAGCTTAATATTTGAAAATGTCCCTTGCTTTCTTTATAATTTCAGGTTATCTTATTGCAGGTTTTAATTACATAATTTCATTTTACATATAATAATCATTTTTTGAAAAGTTATTTCATTTCTTGAAAACATATTCACTTCAAATTATCTTAATTTAGAAAAACCACTCTTTCAATTTTGTATCTCATTTGTTTTCTGTATTTGAATCAGAATTTCTTCATTTCATTTATTCCCCTTATCCTTTTGTCACTAAATCTTCCAATATTTAAAGCAAGCTAATCATGGACCACTCAGGCACATACTTAACCATTTGGAATACTCAAAATTAAAAGGGATTATAGTGCTGATTTGTCTCACTTTTACCATTATCAGAGGTCTTATGAGTATGGGGGAATACAAGGGAAGACAGAAATAAAATATAAACAGCTACAGTTATTCCTAAAATTAAAAATACTTTCCTGATACAGAACGGTTTATAATGAAAATGTAACAATGTAGACTTATTAAAATATATTTTAAGGGCTCGGCGGCGTGGCCTAGCAGCTAAAAGTCCTCGCCTTGAACACGCTGGGATCCCATGTGGGTGCCGGCTCTAACCCCGGCAGCTCCACCTCCCATCCAGCTCCCTGCTTGTGGCCTGGGAAAGCAGTTGAGGACAGCCCAAGGCCTTGGGACTCTGCACCCATGTGGGAGACCTGGAAGAAGTTCCTGGATCCTGGCTTTGGATTGGCATACCACCGGCAGTTGCGCTCACTTGGGGAGTGAATCATCAGACAGAAGATCTTCCTGTCTATCTCTCCTCCTCTCTGTATATCTGACTTTCCAATAAAAATAAATAAATCTTTAAAAAAATAAAATAAAATATATTTTACATTAAAGATATAAAATGAGGGCCTGGTATAGCAGCCTGGTGGCTAAAGTCCTTGCCTTGAATGCGCTGGGATCCCATATGGGCACAGGTTCATATCCCAGATGCTCTATTTCCCTTCCAGCACCCTGCTTGTAACCTGGGAAAGAAGTAGAGTACAGTCCAATTCTTTGGGACCCTGTACCCACATGGAAGACCCAGAAGAAGGTCCTTGCTCCTGGCTTTTGATGAGCTCAGTCCTGGCCATTGCTACTACCTGGGGAGTGAACCAGTGGATTGAAGATCATTCTCTATTTCCTTCTCTGTGAAATTGACTTTCCAATAAACAATAAACAAATCTTAAAAAAAATATGAAAAGAAACTGTCAACCCTTTGCTTGAGCCTTATGTATTGTAGAAACATAAGTAATACTATAGTATTAGATAATGATATAAAACTTTTTATTAAAATCCAGATCTTATTTAACAGAATTTAATAAACACTGGATTAGGTGGTTCTTTGAGATGATTTGACAAGTCCTCTCCATGTCTTAAACTTGTACATTTCTATATTTTTATATGACTATGGCTAATATTTTTGTATGATAAAAAGTGTAACATGGGAATCCTGTATGACTAATAAAGTCATGAAAAGTGACAGCAGAAATAGGTAAGGGAAAAAGTACTTAGGTTATTATATAATTTAAAAATGAGAGAAAATGTCACAAATACAACAAAAAGCTACTGCACTATGAAGTGTAGGATATTACAACCTCAGAAAACATAGTCCAACAATGGGGTGGTAAATTGATGGAAGCAGCTAGTACTGAGGTAAGAATCATTAACAATCTCATAAAAATGAGCAAGAGCAATGCAACAACATTCATCTATCATCAGGCTAAGGGGTAAGTAGAGGCTATGGAAAACTGTCAACACTGCTGCAACTGAAGCAGCACATACAAGACAAAGGAAATGTGATCCCGTCTTGCTCTTTTGCTCTCTCTTTACCCTTTCAGTATGGATGACATCAAGGAGGTCCCTACCAGCCACTGGAATTTCCAGCCTGCAGGAATGTGAACCAAAACATACTTGTTCATTATACATTATGCAATCTTGGGTACTTCAAGAGCTGAAAATAGAGAGACTACCAAAGAGTAGGGTTAAACTTGCAAATATTATATCAGATTCATTATTTTATTATTGTTTCTCCTTTTGTAAAAGGGGAGGACAAAAAAAAAAAAGTGCTGAAACTTGGAAATTTTCTCAAAATGTAATTAGCAACCCAATGGTTGTTCAAATTGCTTAAATGAGATTCCTTTATATTTGTCTTCACATTAATTCTCTTTTCTAGAAGATAAGCTAAAATTTTTATTTTCATATTTTTTATCAACAGCAGATGCAGAAATTAGTTCACTAACCAAATGCTTATAGTAGGCATGACTGGGCCATGAGGAGGACAATAGAAGCAAGGTTCCCCATTCTGCTCCACTTGCTCTTCAATAGAATCAAAGCTCCCTATTCTCAATCATTCAACAGGTGGAATAATGAAGCGGCCATGTGCTTAGTCAGCCAAATGCCTGGCGATCAATGGAGCAGACACATCAGGCCACAGGAAGATCATATTTGTTTGTTTGTTTCTTCCTTCCTTCCTTCCTTCCTTCTTTCCTTCCAATTTTTCAAGATTCAGTTCTATAGGAACAGTGATTTCCCCTTTCAACTCCTAATTCCCCCCTCTGTTTTTCTCCATATAATTATAGTTGTACAGTTCCTCAGCAGCAGTCACAAGTCAACCATTCTGTTTTTTAAATTTATCGTAACAATGGTAGAAAGTCCAACATCCTATTGATAAGATATATTTAACAGTGATTGAGAGTCCTCCTTTTATTCAGAAGTAGAGATGCATATTGCATCATATCTTTATTTTTTGGTATGCAAGTCTCCCTTGTACATTTCCTCTAGGTAAATATATGCACATATATTATGTATTTATTTATTTATCTTTTTTTTAAAGATTTATTTTTATTACAAAGTCAGATATACAGAGAGGAGAGACAGAGAGGAAGATCTTCCGTCCGATGATTCACTCCCCAAGTGAGCCGCAACAGCGCTGTGCCGATCCGAAGCCGGGAACCTGGAACCTCTTCCAGGTCTCCCATGCGGGTTCAGTGTCCCATTGCATCGGGCCATCCTCGACTACTTTCCCAGGCCACAAGCAGGGAGCTGGATGGGAATGGAGCTGCCGGTATTAGAAACGGCACCCACATGGGATCCCGGGGTGTTCAAGGCGAGGACTTTAGCCACTAGGCCATGCCGCCTGGCCCTATTTATTTATCTTTTATTTTGCATGAAGTTTGCTTTATTTCAGAGAAAACACATGATATTTGTTCTTTTGGGGTTGGCTTATTTCACTGAACATAACTGTAGTTGGGTACATCTTGTTGCAAATAGTAGAATTTTTTTTTTTAAATATTCATTTATTCATTAATTACATTGCATTACATGACACAATTTCATAGGTACTGGGATTCCCCCCCCTTCACCCCAAACCCTTCCCCCATCATGAATTCCTTCACCTTGATGCATAACCACAGCTCAAGTTCCGTTGAGATTCCCTAATTAAAAGTTTACACCATACAGAGTCCAGCATCCCACTTGTCCAGTTCAAGTTCAACCGCCTCTTAGGGAGGCCCTCTCAGGTTTGTAGGCAGAGCCAGCAGAGCGTCACCTCGATCAATTAGAAGCACCAACATATCATCAGCAACAGTCCAGGTATGATGAGGCTGGTGCAGAGTCCACTGATTGACATAGTCCGTCTTAGGGTTTCCCCTTGTCCAGTTTTCCGCTGCAAGCATAAAGCTGAGGTGGTTGATTCATCTACTCCATTTTCCTCCTTTTATTCAGAAGTAGAGATGCATATTGCATCATATCTTTATTTTTTGGTATGCAAGTCTCCCTTGTACATTTCCTCTAGGTAAATATATGCACATATATTATGTATTTATTTATTTATCTTTTTTTTAAAGATTTATTTTTATTACAAAGTCAGATATACAGAGAGGAGAGACAGAGAGGAAGATCTTCCGTCCGATGATTCACTCCCCAAGTGAGCCGCAACAGCGCTGTGCCGATCCGAAGCCGGGAACCTGGAACCTCTTCCAGGTCTCCCATGCGGGTTCAGTGTCCCATTGCATCGGGCCATCCTCGACTGCTTTCCCAGGCCACAAGCAGGGAGCTGGATGGGAATGGAGCTGCCGGTATTAGAAACGGCACCCACATGGGATCCCGGGGTGTTCAAGGCGAGGACTTTAGCCACTAGGCCATGCCGCCTGGCCCTATTTATTTATCTTTTATTTTGCATGAAGTTTGCTTTATTTCAGAGAAAACACATGATATTTGTTCTTTTGGGGTTGGCTTATTTCACTGAACATAACTGTCTGTAGTTGGGTACATCTTGTTGCAAATAGTAGAATTTCAATGTTCTAATGGCTAAGTAGCATTCCATGGAGTAGATACACCACAGTTTCTTAACCATTCCTCTTTTGATGGGCATCTCATTTTGTATCCACATCTTCAGTATTGTAGATTATTTTCTTTGAAATTACTAGTCCAATCATTATTTTAAAAAGGCTCACAGCATCTACGTTGGCTTTAGACACTAATCCACACTCAGAAATGTTTGCACTTACGCACCTGACATCCTAATTTACAAAAAGTAAATTAAATAGCTATCAAATGAAAAAATAATTATGAAAATAAATTTTAAGACAAGTGAGCAAGAATATATTGAAGAACCATCAGTGATCAATTAATTATTCTTCCAGTAAATACATATTAAGTTTCCAGACTGTGCAGAGGACTAGGCATCCTGAACATATAGCAGGAAACAAAATAGCAAGCTTGATCTCACAAAGCTCATGTTCAAATGTGGAAAAATGGAGTAATGTTAAAAAAATAGAAAAGGTACATATAAGAGAGTGATAGGCACAATGAAAAACAATAAAGCAGACTAATAACAAAGTCAACACTAGAAGCGAGAGGTGAAGCAGCATCATTAATAAGGTACATTTTCAGAAGAGACCAGGAAGAAATGAATAGAGGAAGCCACAGTGATGTTATAGCAAAGACCAGATGGAGCAGAAGATTGTCCTAGGAATGATTATACTTGACATGTCTGAGAAACAGTGTACCTGGATTAGAGTCAACAAGGGAGAGAGCAGCAGAAGATGTGGTGAGAGGTGTGAGTACATGTGTGTATGTCATAGCCAAGAGTAGGGAGCAGGGCAGTCATGCAGTGCTGAAGATGAGGCCATTATGTAGGGCTTTGATTTTTCCTCTGAGCTAGATGAGGTTCTACCATAGGGTTCCGAAGAGGAACTGACATGTTCTGCTTCTTTTAAAACAATACATGGCTAATGAGTTGAAAATACACTAAGGAGCAAAGGCAAAAATACAAAAGGGGAAAAAAAGCCTGCAAACAGACTACTGAATTCCAAAGCAGGTGGTTGGTTCCGGAGGTGTAAATGTGATTAGGTTCTGGGTATGATTTGAAAATAGATCTGCAAGGATCTTAGCAAAGAATAGAACTGAGATGTAAGACAGAGAGGATTTAAAGAGCTTTGTTCTAACTGCACAGGAAAAAGTGAAGATGGAGGAAAAGCAGGTATGAGAAGAAAAAATAAACTGGAAATGCTAAGTATACATCTAAATAGTGAAATCAAGAGGATACTTGAAAGATGAGTTTATAGTTTGGTCAATGGAATTTAATCTTAGTCTATTTAAATATGCAAATTAAACTAGGTATCAAAATTCAGAAGGCTGTGTTCTTTGGACAATATCTCTAAAGTCAAAGATGCTCTAAGCTTCGTTTCCACTTGCTACTCATGCAATTCTGGACCTTTAACCACTCTTTCCTACCAATTATAAAGCTGGGGAGGGGAAACAAGATAATTCCAGAATTCATTCATAGTGACAATTAACAGAGATAATATGTAGCAAGAACTTAAAGTGGCACAAGATGCACATAAGCATGAATTATTCTCATGCATTATTAAAATAAAATGAATTAATACTATAAATAAAAGTTTATTTTAAATTTTGCAGCACATAAATTTAATGAACTTATTTTATGCATACCTCAAGAAATAAATGGCAATAGATGGAAGATCTTGGTATGTCGTTTTCCCTTTCAAATAAAACAAATAAGTAAATAAAAATTTTAAAAGACAGATTAGGACAAAAGCAAAGGTAATTTTGATTCTTTCCATTTAATTCATTGTTTTTCATCATATTGGACTATAATGGGTTTCAAATAACTTAATATAGGCAATTATAATTATTTGCAATAATTATGTTCAATGAAGGCAGCATGTACCTCAATTTGTTTCTATTTAAAAGACACCTTATTTAATACATATCAGGGACTGAGTCACTGTGTCTGAACACAAGGCCAGCAGCATTATAATTCATACATGAATGAACTTGATCTAAGCCAAGTATTTCCTCTGTAAGACACATCACAGCCTCTTAGGCACAACAGCAGCATGATGCTCGGGGCCATTTTAAACAGAAAAATTACCAAAATAAAAGCACAAAAACAGCACTACTTAATGACAAAAAGTATACTTGGTTAGTTAATGAGAGCAGTGACAAACTGAAAGAGTGCTCCCTTGTTTAATGGGAACACACATACACATAAGGTCACAATTTTTTCCTGGTCTGCAAATGGCTGTGAATGTGCATAAGCGACTGCAAAAGCCTTTGCAGGTGCTGAGGTTACACAACTTCTTAGCAGCAGCAAAACTTACAAACACAGAATCTGACAATACTGAAAATTAACATATATATATATATATGTGTGTATGTATTTAAACTGTTTCAACTGATCATGACCACTAAATCTAACTATATTTATCTTCTTTTTTAAAAATAATACATATTTATTAAAAATTCAAATACAGAAATAAAAGCACAATATCCCACCCAGTATACAGACAGCCACATAAATCCCCTTCCCTCTAATCCCATTCCCCAGAGGTTATCACTGTGAACAAGTTAAAGTATATCCTTTGAAACATTTTCCTTTGTATATACAAGTATATATAAACACACATAAATGCACTTTTGCCTTTTACAAAAATGAAATCATGTAAATGTACACATTAATCTTCAATTTCTATCTTCATTCATTCAATATACAGAAAATTCACAACAAATCTGATTATCAGTCCTCTTGGGTTCGTTTTCCATTATATAAAATTCGTATTCAAGCATCAATTACAAAACTCTTGATAATATACTTCCTGCCATCTTTGAGTCTCATCTCTAACCACTCCAGTATGAAAAGACTGGAACATAAATTACCTTAAATTCTTCCTGAAACAAAGGCAGTACAATCAAACAGACAAACTAGGAACACACTCTGTCATTCCTAGATTTTGGCCTTTTCACTTTGTGTTACATTCTGCCTGGACTTTTCCATCTGGCAAATCCCTAATTCTTCCAACAATCAGCTTAAAAATGATCTCTAGAAGACAAGACTTCCCAACTTTTTTCAAGACATAATCACTTCTCTATTTACCCCTATACTTTATAGCTAGCTTCTTAATTGTACTTATCTCACAGTACTGCAGTAATTCATTTACATGTTTTGAGTTACCTTTCCATCCAAAGGATCTGATGGAGTGTTTATCTTGGAGCAGGTACTCAGTAATGTAACTGTTGAGGAACCAATGCTTTAGGAACATTTGCTGAGTACCTACTATGCACAGAATCATATCCCAAGCATGAAAAGAAACTTACCATTTTGTCCTAAGGAACAAACTTGAGGCAAATGACTATAGATTTTTTTTTTAATTTATTTTTATTTTTATTACAAAGTCAGATATATTGAGAGGAGGAGAGATAGAGAGGAAGTGGAGCCGCCGGGATTAGAACCAGGGGCCATATGGGATCAAGGCGGGGACCTTAGCCACTAGGCCACGCCGCCAAGCCCAAATGACTATAGATTTTTGAAACCAACTATATGTCAGAAGCAATATGTGGTCTTATAATAAATGTGTTCTGTCCCTCCCCCATCCACCCAGGGGAAATAATAGGAAAATGGTAAGTTCCTTAGGACAAAATGGTAAGTTTCTTTTCATGCTTGGGACATTTATCTTCTCTTAAACGGCATTAAGATATTACCTATGAATAAACACAAAGACTTATTTGTAGATGAAGAAATCAAACCTATGTATTGAACTATGTACATGCATATAGCAAAATGTTTTCTCAATTACCACCATTTACTTCATAAACCTACATTTTTTCAGATACAGCCATCTTACATAACTCCTGTATTATCACAAACACAATTAAAAGAGTGTAGAAATGATGATAGTGAATTGGATGCTAAGTTAGCAAGTTGCACTGTTTATCATCTACTAGAAATTGATTGATTTCCATCTAGGGAAAAAAAATTAAAAAGAAAGAGAAAAGCAGCAAGATAAATACTCTTATCAATTACAGAAAGTCATCTTTAACATTAATTTTAAGTATAAGATTAATGCTAATGTGGAAATTATATTTAAAATGAGCAGTGAACGACAGGCCTGAGTGACCTTTCCCCTGGAGTCCTGCCATGGAGCAGTGGAGGGGAAAGTGTAATGTCCATCAGCCTCCTGAATCTCTCTGGGCCACCCGAAGTACTTATCTTTGCTGCTCTGAAGCCTTTGGGTATTCGAATGATTACTCATTTCATGACAGATTTAGGGCTCCCTGGCAAAAACAGCTTTGTAAAGATGAAGCATATGAATAAAAGTGGTGGAAAAATAACTTCCTTTATTACATAATGAAAAATGAAGGCCAGGTTTTTATTTTTCAATAAAGGTGAATTATTTTATAAGGACAATAAAATCTTAGAAAACAAAATGTTATTTCAGCATCATTCTGGGACAGCATCATTCTGGGAAAGCTTCAATTCCTAATATCCCCTAAGGAAAAATGCTTTTGAACCACAATGACAATTTTTCTCAGTAAACTGAGATCTGAAAAAAAAAGTGCTATAGGACTTGGTTCCTTCCTCCTAGCTACTATAAGTACAGAGCAGGACTTCATGCAACTATGCAAAGGAAGTTGGAATAACATTTTTGTCAACTTGATTTTTTATTTCTATAATTGGATAAAACTTCTAAATAGAAAAAACTTAATACCACACTGAAATTAATAGACTAAAGATTTTAATTGGAATTACATCCTTTCAATCAAATAATTCATTAAACACACACAAAATCAATCAGGAAGAAACTGCTGTGAGCCTGGATAAACAGGATCATTCTTTGGGCAGAACTTGAGGAAAACTTATAACCACTGATGCAATAAAATTTTCAAAAAGTTTGCATCAGAAACTGTAATATTCTAAGGTAACAATTCTGGGTGATCATCTGTGCCACAGCCATTTTAGTGGGAAAGTACATGCAAAGCGGTAAGCATTTTGGCATACAGAGTCAAGCCACCATCTAACTGCAGTGCCAACATCCCATATGGGAATCAGTTGGAGTTCAGGCTGCCTCACTTCCCATCCAGTTCCCTGCTGATCTGCTTGGGAAAGCAACAGAGGATAGCCCAAGTTCTTTGGCCCTCGCACTTATGTGGGAAACTCAGAAGCAGCTCTGACTGCTGACTTCAGAGCAGCTCAACTCCAGCAGCTGTGTAAGATTTTCTCTCTTGTCTTTCCTCCCATACTCCTTCCATCTGTCTCTCTGGCTGTCTCTCTCTCTCTCTCTCTCTCTCTCTCTCTCTATATATATATATATATATATATATATACACACACACACGTACACGTATATGTATGTATGTGTGTATATATACATATATATGTGTGTTTGTGTATGCATAAGTATATATTGAGAGCCAGAGAGATATATATTATGTATTTATATATGAATATACATGTATATACAATAACTTTTCCACATATAAATAAATCATTTTTTAAAAAAGAGAGTACATGGAAGTATCTGCTTCATAGACTAATTCCAATTTAATTTAATTTGGGAAGAGAGATGTTGAGTGAAAGACTGAGAGAAGATGCATATATATAGAGGGAGCGGGGAGGGGAAAGAGAAAAGGAAAGAAACAGAAGAGGGAGGGAGGGAGGGAAATGAGGGACGGAGGAATCGAGGAAGGAAAGGAAAGGAAAGGAAAGGAAAGGAAAGGAAAGGAAAGGAGAGGAGAGGAAAGGAAAGGAGAGGAGAGGAGAGGAAAGGAAAGGAGAGGAGAGGAGAGGAGAGGAGAGGAGAGGAAAGGAAAGGGAGGAGAAGGGAGAGGAGGGCAGGGGAGGGGAAGGGAAGAGAAGGGGAGGGGAAGGGAAGAGAAGGGGAGGGGAGGGGAGAGGAGGGGAAGGGAAGGGAAGGGGAGGGGAGGGGAGGAGAGGGGAGGGGAGGGGAGAAAGAGAAAGAGAGGGAGGGAGGAAATGAGGAAGGAGGGAGGGAGGCGAAAGGTACATATCTTCCATCTACTTTTTCACTCAAACCAATTTCCAATAATTTAGTTTTTCAAAGGAAGATGGCATTAATTGACCAACAGTAACTTTTTGCTTTTTTTTTTTGCTAAATTTGTTCATTCACCTTTTAAATAAGAAATGACTGTCATTAAAAACATATTCTATAGATTAACTCAAAAATACCTATGAAAAAATTTATGCAAAGACACAAATGACATAAATTAAATAATTCTCAACCTTACTAAATGTAATATGCTCTGACACTCAATAAGTTTATTTCATTCCATTTAGTGGTGTCATTAGGTCCTGAAATACATTTTGAACAACACTGGAAAACAGTACTATCATTCCTATCATAGTTTCGGGCCGTGATGCTATGAGTCAATTGACTCAGTAGTGAAAAAGAATTTCATCTCTTTAAAAGCCTTAGGTGGGGCCCGGCGGCGTGGCCTAGTGGCTAAAGTCCTCACCTTGAACGCCCCGGGATCCCATATGGGTGCCAGTTCTAATCCTGGCAGCTCCACTTCCCATCCAGCTCTCTGCTTGTGGCCTGGGACAGCAGTCGAGGACAGCCCAAAGCCTTGGGACCCTGCACCCATGTGGGAGACCTGGAGGAAAGAAGTTCCTGGTTCCTGGCTTTGGATTGGCGCACCGGCCCGTTGCGGCTCACTTGGGGAGTGACTCATCGGAAGGAAGATCTTCTTCTCTGTCTCTCCTCCTCTCTGTATATCTGACTTTGTAATAAAAATAAATAAATCTTTAAAAGCCTTAGGTGAAAAATGTATCAATTAATTTTTATTCTTTAGGTATAGTACACCCTTGAAAGAAAATGAGAGACAGAGACAAAGGAAGAAACAAAGAAAAAGAAGGGAGAAAAGAGAGTAGGAAAAAAAGAAGGGAAAATAAATTCTCTATTTGCTCATTTTACCTTTTGGGCTGACTTACAAGCCGGAAATAATGTATAATTTATAATGCTATAAAAAATACCTCAGTAAAAATGCCTAAGATGTAATGGTACAATGTAGTTATGATTAAGACCCATATTATCCATAGATCAGGCAATTCTGACATAAATCCAACACTTTCACTAGGGTTATCTCTAGCTTCCTTCCTATTTCCAGCTAAACTCAAATTACCTTTTGCTGTGCAGGAGAAAAAGTCAATGTTATTATCTTCAGTGGAGAGAAATTTCACAAAAAGATGAATTGTGAAAGAATGGAACACAAAATATAAATAAAACCAGTGTTTTTTTTAATTAACTCAAGAAACATTATCAGGACACTATTATCCAAAAGCTTTAAAAATATATATATATGACTACATTCCTAGCTTGCTTATTCATTCATTCCCACTAATATTAGTGAATTATTAGACACAAGATATATGATTTTAGACAAAAAATCATATATTTGTTCATCCAAATTTCTGAAGAATACTGACAGTACAAATCTGAATCTGTTCCATCTATTTTAAGAAATGTATTAAACCAATTTGGGAAGTTTCCAAAACTGATGGAAGGGCTCGGAATTAAGCTTCCAGAAAAGAAAAGAAAATCTTCAAACTAAGTTCCACAACAAGGCTGAGGAGAAAACAGCTGCTAGCAAATCTATTGCCATAAATGATTGCAATGCAACTGAAAAATGTTATAAGAATCAGTGTCCCTTTTCTTTCAAGAACAAAATATAATGATTACCCCTCAAACCAGAACTCTGCCATAGAACTCACAGAAAAAAAGAAAAAATGGAAGACCCATACAAAATCTATTTTTCAGCAGTGATCAGTCTTCAAATGAAAAAGTGGCAAATGCTTACCAAGCTGGATAGGCTTATAAGATTAGTGACACAGTTGCACCCAATCTGCAAAGAGGACCAAGAAGTTGACTTCCGACATACATGTTGGAAGGCAGGATACATACTGTCATAACGTGACAAATTTAGAAAGACTGCTGAAACTATCATGCAATATGACAAAAGTCTGCCACATTTGCTTCCTGTATAACATGTCAGAAATAAAACACACACACACACACACACACAAAACAAAACACCTCAAAGTCCTACTGTTCTAGACTTGACCGGATCTCAGGAAACAAATAAAATCCACCTCTTTGTGATTAAAACGTGTGATTAAAACGGAGTAAGGAGTTACCTATGCACTTAAACCAAAATGATAAATTGATATTCCCTCAGCAAGTTGTGGGTGTTTAAGTTGGGCCATTCAAAAATCTCTTTTAATCTCTCACCAGTAGTGCTATTTATGTACAAATAATGTTTTAATGGAAAAGAGGGAATTTTGTTGAAGGCCCATTTAATGACTAAACAGTATTCAGTGTGGCTGAATTTGATACTTCTTGCATCTAAAATTCTCCTAGTCTATGAGAATCTGGGAGCAGATCATTTTGTTCATTGTCACCTACCAAATAGCAGACTTCTAGAAAATGTCTGGTTCCAAAACAGAAAATCAGTGCCTAAGAGGAATGGCCCACACTGAAACCAAAATGAAGAGGTAAATATTGTCTTTGGCATCTATTTGTCTTTGGTAAGTTTGGACTAGACTGTTGCTTCAGTGAGGTAACTAAACATAGTATGTAACAGGGAAATGTGGCACCATGACCTTGCTTACAATTGGTGACAGAATCTGACAAGTAATTCAGAAAGGCAACACATATTGACAGTGAGTGAAGTAACAATGTCCTAGATGATGACAAAGCATTCACCCATATTAGTAAACTTCAGGTATCCTTAGTAGAGTTCTATATAACTTAGATATTTTGAAGAGAAATACAAAAGGATGGAGATCTCCAGAGATGAAATTACAGATGTAATTCCCTAGCTTTATTCTTTGGGGATCCCTCCAACTAAACTGCTGGACTCAGGTTAGGGGGGAAATAATAGGATCTGTGATCTGACCATGGAGTGCATGTGCCAGAATCGGGCCTTCTCAGTGGCTTAGAAAAAGCAGTGGATGACATATCCAGATGCACATGGAAGATACAGCAGCCCACTAGAGCCTGTAGAGGACTCTTACAACCAGAAACCACTCCAGGCTAGCATTGACAGCAAATATCTGTGCAAATGGAGACACTAATGTAGACTATGTCAGCTAATGAACCTTGGAAGGTTTTCCTCATCCTTGGAACGGCGAGATTGATACCACTTCAGAACTACCAAACTCACTTGAGCGTACCCTCAGAGCATGCTCCACACCATGGACCCTGGGATGACACTGGGTGGCCGTTCCCCATACCCAGATACTGAGGTGTTTGGGAAGCTAGGTGCAACTTCTCCCTTTATTTCTCCTCTTCCCCAGATACAAGAAGAAAAAGAAAACATGGAAATAATGGTCTCATCCACTTTCCCTTAATCCTCGACCTTTCCCACCCTAACCAACTATGTATACATCAGCAAAAATTAACTTTATTATGTATATGTATATTATTTTATAAAAAATATCCTTCAATGTAAAAAAAAAACAGGAGTCGCAGCAGCAGATAATGCCATCTGTAAATAAGTTAAAAGCAGAACTCACAGATATCAGGCATATATCCAATAGACCAAACATAATCAAATTACACTTTTAGAGGGAATTAACATCACAGCACATTTGATCATTTATGCAATGGTCATTTCCAACAGGATAAACAAAGCAGTCCCAGGACTCCACAGCCATAACTGAGACAAAATAAAGAGGCAAGCAAGTCACCTAACAACCTGAAAGACTGGCAATTAGCCACTTGTCGGATACTTACGGACAAGAAGGTTACTACCTCTGCCTTCATTCCTTTATTCATAAACATTAGTATAATAGAAGGTGCTTTAAAAGTTCATGGAAAACAGCACTCAAAAATAAGTTAATTCAAAGGCAAAATTGAAATCTATTCATTATTTTTTCATAATATGCATTTCCATTACTTTTTAAAGATCTCTTTTTAGAATGTACCTCATTCAATGAGTTAATGAGTTACTATGTCTATTAAACAACATACTCTCTACAGATTAGTGTTGGTCTGTACACGATAAACATTCAGCAAAATTTTAGTTCTATAGTTCTGATAATCTGAACTATCAGATTCAAAAACTTCACCATTGAACTGAATAGGGCTGGCTCAAGGACCCTCTGGTATGCGCAAAATCTGGCATTGGGAGAGGTTCTGATGGAGGAGCCTGGGCAACTCCTCTGGCAGGACACAGTCCCTGCAGGTAAGCACAAGAAGCATGATAGGAAACAGCCCAGAAGAGGCCATGGAAAGTTTCCCACTGGCATACATTTGGCATGGGTCAGGGGCAGACCAGGCTGAATCAGTTCATGTCATACACTGGTAAATCCGAACACCAGAACAGAGTATGGGTCGAGCCGGGACTGGCCGCGACAAAACCAGTGCACATTATGGAATGCCAGGGTGAGGTTGCCTGTACTGGATTTGACTGCAGCACCCAACCAGCACGTGTGAGACCTAGGAAGGGAGGGGCAGAGCCTGCAGGGGGATTAACGGGCTGGTCCCCTCACCAGACAGCTACTCCCACTGGAGAGCTTGAGCTGGGATGGGGACAGACCAGACTAAGCAAGGCTGCAACAACCTGTGCGCTGCACGGGGACTAGATCAGGGAAAAGCCAGGCTAGGCGGATTATTCCTGCTGGTGCAAGTATAAATTAGAGTGGGTGAGGGATGTTTGGGCTTGGCTGCAGCATCAACTGGCAGAAACTGGCACTGGGGACTAATTCTGTCAAGTCAAATCACAGAACCACCCGAAGAGTGCATAAACCGGGACTGAGAGAGACCTGGGAGGGAAATAGTGGATTCCCCCCTCTTGGGTCACTACTCCCGTGGGAGAGCATGAAAACTTAGACGGGGGCTGGGGTGGCTAGACAGAGAGGCACTCAACAACATCCATGAGGGCTGAAGAGTTGAGTTAGTTAGATGGAACTAAGCTTTAATACCCACTGACAAGTACAAGAGCCAAATAGGATGTGGGACAGACTGGACTAGTCTGCTATACATACTGGCAAACCAGGGTAGGGGGCGGGCCTGGTGGGGGTTATTGTGGGTCGCCCCGATTAGGCTGCAGCTCTCACTGGTTGATGCAAGGGCCGAGTGTGTGCTGGGCAGAGCCAGGCTGGACTGCAACACCCATTGGTTCCAGTGGAAATCAGGACTGAAAACAGAACCAACCCAGCAATTGAAACCACCAGCTGATCGTGGTGACGGACTGTGTCGGGCCCTGTGCTTGCTAAAACATACAAGAAACTAGTCTGGGAATACCTCAAAGTTTCTTTGGAGATCTCCCCAATCAAACTGCTGGACTCAGAACCCTAGCCAAGAAAAGACAGAGGACAGAGCAAGTCAATCAACCACCTCAGCTATATGTTGGCAGCGAAATACTGGGCAAATGAAGACTCTATGATGGACTGTGTCAATCAGTGGACGACCTCATCGAGTGAAACTGGCAGCGATTCATAACTGGAGAACTATTAAAACCATTTGAGCAAGGATCTCAGAGCATGCCCCACATCCGGGACTTGGGGTGGGTGGGAAACTGGGTGTGGCTTCTCTGTCAATATCCCCCTTTACCTCAGATACATGATGGAAACAATATGGACATAATACTATTACCCACTTCCCTATACCCCCTGAACCTTTTTTTTTTTTACCGTAATTAACTATGTAAAGATTGTCAACAAAAATACAATAAAAAAAAAGAAAAAAAACCAAAAACTTCACCATCACATAACAGATAAGGCAGGGTTATTGTGCATGTTTTGTTAAAAAATACTTATGGAAAATGTCTTTATTTGCTTTGAAAAGAAGAATATAAAGTCAAAGCCCAGTCAAAACTTCAATATTCCTAAACAATAATCAAAGTCATTTGTTGATTTTTCAAAAAAAGCACAGCCTTTCAGGTCCCATTTTTGTTCTTCCCCTTTTCTGATCCTCTAAGGTATCTGTATTTTAATTTACAGATTTTAGGAAGATATAGGATAGAATCATGACCACACCTATTACTAGGTTCTAACATTTTCATCCAAGCTTGCTTGGTAAATTATACTTTAGGAAGGGACTTAGACATCACTTACAAAAGCACTCCCCCAGAGAAGAAAAGAGAATTTGATAATTAATAATGCCCTACTAACAAAATGCAGAATATAATATAATCTATATTCTTAGGGTCATAGGAAAGATTGATAAGTAAAATCCATAATTTCACTGAGCAGGGGAAAAAAAAACACTATCAAACCAAAAGATGCCAAATCCAATGAAGGCAGTAACAACCCCACGGAACGCCACTTGAAAGATCAATTAAAAACTTCATTGAGAAAAGTGAAATACTCCTCAGTCTTTGTTTCCATCGGAATTCTATGTTATAATAAAGTTCAATTACCACCAAACACTTCTTATCCATGTATTATTTCAACAAATATTTCTTGGGCACTTATTGGTGCCAGAAAACTTTCTAGGTATTGGATAATTAACAGTAAACAAAATAGTCTTGGAACAAAATCTCACAGAATTTATATTCCCACCCATCTGGGAAGGTAGCCAAGATCTGTCCAGAACAAAGAGGTATCGAGGATTTAATAGTACAGGATTTTCCTAAGCACAGAAGGCCAGACTTTCCTTTTAACCATCACATGCTTTTACCAGGCCTGGTAATTATCCACACAGGAAGCCTAACTGGCTTGACTCTGAAATTTTGGAGCAAGAAATACTTAGCACTCTATTGCATAGATGCTTATCAAAAAAGACAAGGTACTGGTAGTCACTTGAGCTGACAAGAGGCAAAAATTTACATGAACCTGTAATTGATATCTAACATAGTAGACAGAGCATTTTTGCCTAGATCTTTCCAGACTGAGAAGAGTATTAAAGTGCATTATCAAAATCATTCCTTGATATCAAAGTGCATTAACTTAAGTGCAAACATTTCTGAATGAGGATTAGTCTCTAAATCAAACATACATGTTGTGAACTTTGTTACGATAATTGGAGTACTTATTTCAAAGGAGACAATAAAGTTAGGATCAACTCACATGCTGTAATCACAGGATTCAGGGCACGGGACAGTGTCCTGATGGCTGGGGTCCTCACCTTGTATGCTCCAGAAACCATATGGGCTTCCGTTCATATCCCAGCTGCTGTATTTCCCTTCCAGCTGTCTGCTTGTGGACTGGGAAACAGTCAAGCACAGGCCAAAGCCTTGGGACTGCATGAAGGACCTGGAAGAGGCTCCTGGCTGCTGACTTTGGATCAGCTCACTTCAGCCGTTGTGACTACCTGGGAAGTGACGCAACGGATGGAACAGCTTTCTCTCTGTCTCTCCTCTCTGTAAATGTGACTTTCCAATAAAAATCAATAAATTTTAAAAAATCGCAGGATTCGCGGGGGAGGAGGACCCATTAATAATGGACTCCATGACAGATTGTTTATATTCAGAATTTCTATTTTCCTAACAATTTGAAATAATCTTACTTCAGCCTTGTGGGTTTTGTTTTCAGAAAAAGTAAGGAAAAAAATATATTTGCCTCGGGTCCGGCAGTGTGGCCTAGTAGCTAAAAGTCCTCGCCTTGAACGCGCCCAGGATCCCATATGGGTGCCAGTTCTAATCCCGGCAGCTCCTCTTCCCATCCAACTCCCTGCTTGTGGCCTGGGAAAGCAGTCGAGGATGGCCCAGAGCTTTGGGACCCTGCATCCGTGTGGGAGACCTGGAAGAGATTCCTGGCTCCTGGCTCCGGATTGGCATAGCACCGGACGTTGCGCTCACTTGGGGAGTGAATCATAGGACGGAAGATCTTCCTCTCTGTCTCTCCTCCTCTCTGTATATCTGCCTTTGTAATAAAAATAAATAAATCTTTAAAAAAGTATTTGCCTCTACAAAAAACAGGTATAAGGAAGGAAGAATCAAGATTCAAATTCAAGTCTGAGGTGCTAAAAAGCCAACACTTTGCAACTAACCCTTGATCTGCAAAACACTGTTAATATGTAACATACTCGTGTTTTTTGTACCCCTATCAGAATAAAAAGTGAGCATAAACAGAATTATGAAGCAGAAAAATTTACTGGTGATGAAAGTAAATACAACAGGCTTATATTTTCTAATTAGTACCTGTTAGGTTTTAATATGGAATCTCTAACAAATAAGGAATCTGTATTTATATATATGCACATCTGTAGTTCATAAAGAATGTTAAAAATGGGAAAGGATATCTTTATTCAGTGCTAAGTATACATTGGGTTGATATTTTCCTAATAGGGAGCCACATGGCTGTGTCTACCATCAAGATTCATTTGTTCTGATTGTTATTCATGTCACCTGGGTTGCTAAATCTCTTCTCTGGTGTTTACTGTCAGCTCCTAATTTTATATTTGCAGTCCTGATCTCCACCAAACTTCATACTTTCATACCCAATAACGTCTTTCTTATAAGCATTTAAAGGTCCAATATTCACTTCAAAAGGGTAATTCCAAGGAAAAGCAGTTAGTATAATGGTTAAGACTCGGGTCAAGATAACTGCATCCCACAATAAATGCATAGGCTTGAGTCCTGGCTCTCGTTCCCATCTATATGCTCCCTGGGATGCAGAGGAAACGGCTCATGCACGTGGTCCCTGCTACCCATATGGGAGACTAGACTGAATTTTCAGCTCCTCACATCAGCTTGGTTCAGTCTTAGTTGGTTATAGGCATTTTAGGAGTGTATTAGTAAAAGTCTACCTCCCTCTGCTCATCAGTCTTTCAAATATAAAGGAAAAATCTTTTAAAAATTGGAAAAACATGTAAGTGATATGCCAGTAACTAATACTCATCCTCAGGCTGTGCCCATCTCCACTGTGCAACTAACTACACCCTTCAGTAGCTCATAATTTATCTTTGACTTCCTTCTGTGACAGATCACATTCAGCCCACCAGTATACTCAGCTCTATCTTCAAAACATCCAACATCTGATTAGGGTTCCATCTCCATTGCTGTCATTCTGATCCAGTCTACTGATTATGACACCATTCCCCTAGGGGTCTTCAGCTGCTTTAATTCTTACAGTACTATTGCAGCATAGTAGGTCAAGTCATCCCCTTAAACCAGAAGTCAGATCAACTCACTCCTCGGCTCAGACCTTTCTAAACCCTTTGTACCCTATTATCCTGCGTGAGATGAAGTAACAAAATATCTTAAACTAGGTTGTTTAAACAACACACACTTCTCACAGATGTGAGATTAAAAATTCCAAGATCAGGTGCAGGCAGATTAGATCACTGGAGAAAGTTTACACCCACGTACCATTCCCTGCCCAGTTTCCAGACAGCCAATTCACTGTGTACTTAGAGTATAAAGATTCATCCTCTTAAAAGGTCACTAATCATGTTATCAAGGCTCCACCTCATGATTTCATCTAAACCTAATCATCTCCTAAATGTCACATCGTCAAATATCAGGCTGTTGGTTAGAAACTTAAAAAAAAAAAAAAAAAAGGATTGAGGGGTGTCATACCCAGTCTATGCATTATCTCATTTAGTTGGAAAGAAAAGAGGTTCACTCTGACCAGACCCCTGGCATGGCATCAGCTATGACCTCCAATGCCTCACTTCACCCCATACCATACTGCACAGCAATGCGCTGTGCTCAGCCATGCCAAGCAGGCTTCCATTTCAATGGCAGGAGAGACTCTTCCTTAAGTGTATATGCAGTACACATCCTCACTTCCAGTTGGCTTGGACTGGTTCTCACCATAGTCTGACCATTCACAGACTATTTTTCTCCAGACTCATTCCCATGATAAAAGCAGTAAAAAGGCAAGGGATTTTTGTGAGCTTTGCTTGCTGTATTGCTTGTAGGTGTTTAAAAGTACCTAACATGGTTATATATTTTTTAATTTCCTAAGAGATGAAAAACAAATGTTAAAACTGGTTTTGTGAGTCATAGGTACCTATAAACCTGCAATGATTTTCCTATATCAAAAAATGGCGCATATCCCTAATGTTTCCATTTTTCAAAATACCATCAAATACAATATATAAAGTAAGGAAAAAAAAGTTGAGGGAAAGCAAAACCAAAGACAGGCTATTTAAAGTCAAGTTAGCAAGTTTCATAAACTCCTGAGTCCTTATCTTTCTTCCTTTAGTTTCAACTGTATTTGGTTTCAGAAATCCACAGTTGAAGAAGCCAAACACATTCTTCTGTTTTGGTCTGGGCACATAATCAAAATTCTTTAGCAGCAAGTAAACAATAATCTGATTATTCAAGAGATTTCCTTAAAATGTATTGTCTAAAGATTTACTGTAGCATAAGTTATCTATCATAAATATCATATATTATCAATGAAGAAAGATATATGGAAGAGCTTTTTTTCCCCAGATACTAAAAAACCTAAATCATTTGTATTCTATTTGTTGTTTGGTTTCCAGGCTTTTAACCTGTAGGATTAGGCTGCAGGTATAACCAAAAATTAAAATGTTTTTGAAAATTTAATAGATACTAAATATTTATATAAGAACTCAAGGTTTCTTGAATTAGTTTTCTAGGTTCTATACCTGTTTGTGGGTCACCATCAATAAAGAATAGCAGCATTGTCCATGTTCACTCACTGGACACACAATTTTCCATTGCCCTGCCTCAAGTCTAGTTATATACATTCCCTCATCTCTTAATGCTTCCCAGTTTATAGCATCTAAGCCTTACCAACTAGTCACGCTCCCATCTTCTGAATCCTGTGTGTACAGACTATCAGCCAGCAAACACACAAACAATGTTGCATGTTTGTCCAGCCATAATAAGTAGAAACAAAGTCAGGTGAAGGACCAAGGCAAATGAGGTGGAAAACAGAAGTGGAGAAAGAGCTCTTTTTTTCAAGATTTATTTATTTTTATTTGGAAAGTCAGATATACAGAGAGGAGGAGAGACAAAGAAGAAGATCTTCTGTCTGATGGTTCACTCCTCAAGTGGCTGCAATGGCTGGAGCTGAGCCAGTCCAAAGCCAGGAGCCAGGAGCCTCTTCCAGGTCTCCTATGCGGGTGCAGGGTCCCAAGGCTTTGGGCAGTTCTCAACTGCTTTCCCAGGCCACAGGCAGGGAGCTGGATGGGAAGTGGAGCTGCCAGGATTAGAACCAGCAACCATATGGGATCCCAGGCACGTTCAAGGCGAGGACCTTAACCACTATGCTATGGCGCCAGGCCCAAGAAACAGCTCTTATTAGAGAGAATAGGAACATGGGTGTGTAAGAGAGGGAGAGAGGAAGAAGAGTATGAATGAGAATTTTAGAAGAAAAATCAGGTAGGAATTTGGGGAACATGAACATGTGAATAATGGACAGATAGAAATACTACTCAAATATCCCTAAACTCTGCTGTCAACTTACTCTGCCCCTACAGAAAAACTTACTTGGAGAAATATAAAGGTAGCCCAGAGAAACATTAGGAAGACAACAGTGACACAGTCAAGGATTTCCTTGTGATTTAAAAGATTTCATCTTAATTTACTTTTATATATGGTTTATGAGCCTGAATAATTTTGAATCAAAATATATAGATAACTATAAAAACCACATAGTAAATTGTGAAAAAATAAAAATCAACAGGTGAGATTACGCAGTCTGTCCTAAAATTAATGATAACTTGTGTGCTGGCTCCCAAAGATAAAATACAAATAAGGTTCCTTAGGCCTAGGAGCTAGGTTTAAGGGGAAACAGTATATTTAAAAAGGAAAAGTCACATCAGAACCACCCGTGGCCTGCATGGGGCCTCTAGGTAAATGAGCAAAACAAAGCTTGCATGGGCTCTGAGTCACCGCTACAGCTCAGCACATCTGTACTCTGCAACACCCACCCAGAATACCAATAGAGGGTGTCAGGAAAGGCTGAGAGGTGATGTCAGGGAGTAGGCCTGAAAGGAGATCAGTCAGACGAAAGGGCAGGGAGAAAGAGTATTTTCTACCAAGAAAGTACTAGTGGAAGGCAACCCAGAAAAAATGGAAAAATGACAAAGTGCCTTCAGAGTAGACAACAAGATGAACCCAAAATCTAAAGAATTTGTAATGTTAGGATCTTAGAAATCAGCCTGAGCAACTAGGGAACCATGGAAGGCTTTTAGTGGTGGGAGTGGCAAATCTGCTTGGTGCTTTTTTAAAGACTCCATTCCAAAGTGAGGCATTACAAAGAGGAGAGGCTTATTACAGCTGGGCTATAGCATAATGGTTAAGAAGAAAGGGATAGATTTAAAAGTCATTAAGGAAGCTGAAGCATGAGTTGAAGTGATTATATGAATCTTCAGGGGAAAGAAAAGTAGACAAGACCATTAGCCAGTTTCTAGCTTAGGCAGGCTGTAAGGTGAGGCAGGAAACACAAAGGAGCAAGTTTGGGTGGGGGCTGGGTGGGGCAGGGATGGAAAACAAGATCCATTGTATACATAGAAATATTAGTCAGATGCCAGTATCACACTATCAAGTAAAAGAGAAATGTTAAAATCTAAGACACAGATTTGAGAATTATCACCATATTAATTAGATTCCCTGGGTAGACTAAAAAGGTAGGTAGAGAAAGAGAAACTCATGAAGGAGATTGAGATTTACTAGTTAGAGATAAGTAAGAAATCTAGAAAAACTAGTGCTGCAAAAGCCAAAGGAGGTGACTCACACTTTCAACTATAGATACACATTAAGTAAGACCAGTCCAAGGTGGACTTAGTAATCAAGAAGTGGTTCCTAAAACAGGATGAGAGCAGTTTCACAGGAGCTCATAAGCAGGAAAGTAGAGGCTTAATGACCCTCCTGGAAAATGCAAAAAGAGTGCTGGTCTTCCAAAAGCTCTTCAGGGAGGAAGAAACAAGGCGGGGCGGGGGTGGGGGTGGTTACTGGCATACATAGTCCTGTGTAAGCAACATCGTCCTCAGATACAGTTCATTGTTCATCATTTTGGGCAAGGTTGGCGGGGGGGGGGGGGGGTGGCTCTTTGCATCTGGTCCTTTGAGATATACAACTCTGTCCAATATCCTGCAGGAAACATTCCACAGCCCACCCGAGTTCTCCCTTCTCAGTCGTCTAATTTGGGCACTTGATCACAAGCTCCTTCCAGCTATGGACTATTTTCATGTGCAAATGGTCCAACTTGCCCCCCAAGTAGGAAACCCCCTGTCAATAATGCTTGGTACCAAGCTGGCCACATCCTAGTACTTTATTTACATAAGAAGTAATACAGCTGCACAGAGTGCTGTCAGGCTTGCAGCAGATGAGGAAGTGAAGAACAGAAGGCTTGTGAACTTTGGAATCAAACAGATTTATTTGAATTCTCATTCCACCCTTCATAAACTAAGCAACCTCTGTGAAATTAATCTCTTTTACAGTCAGCTGCTTCATCTGCACAGGGTATATAATAAATGGTCAGTATTTACTGGACAAAATTTTAAAAAATGGAGATAAACCTGTAGACAAGGAAAAGGCATTAATATTGTATAGAGCTTGAGACAAATAGTTTGGGGTTATCAGTCTCTAACATGCTACATTTGTTAAACATGCCATTCTGTATAACTAGCATAGGAATAACAAGGAGGACGAGAAAGTCTAGTGATACATGGAATTGACAGATCGTTCTTGGGTCAGAGCTCTATCAGAAATTCAGTTCTCTATCACAGCATCTAGAATAATATGTGTCAGGAGTGTGTTCCTTAAAAATCTGTATCAGAATTACCAGAGCTGCTTGATTTGAAAACTAAAAAGGGGCAGGTGTTTGGCATAGCCCTTAAGACACCAGTTAAAAAGTCATGTTCTGCATCACAGTGCTTCAGGTTAACTGTATGCTCTCGCTCCTGAATCCACCTTCCTGTTAACTCAGATCCTGAGAAACAGCAGATGATGATCCAAGTGACTGACTTTCTGCCACTTCTATGGATACCTGGATGGAACTGTCAGCTCCTGGTTTCAACCCTGGTTATTACAAGTATCTGGAGAGTGAATAAGCATCTGGGGAGTGAACTAGCAGATGGGAAATTAACTCTCTTAGTAAATAAATGGTAGTTTACAAGAGCCCAGCACAGATCAATTCATAATACCAAGGACTTTTCATGGTGCAATTTTATTAATGAAGTCATATATAAGTACCTCAATACTTTAGAACCACCCTCCCAAAAGTTCAATTCACTCCTAATGTATTTTACTCAAAATTATTGTTTCCAAAAAAAATCAGGAAATAAATTCTAGCTTTATGGTTTTAATGCATGATGGACTATCTGGAGTTACTCTTGTTTTTAGGAAGCCAAAATCTTAAAATGAGGTGTAAGATAAAGAGATTTCCCAGAACTACTTCTTCCTAATATTGGAGAAAAATCAAGGAACATCTGGACACCATCAAAATCTGCATTCTTCTCCACTCCTCTTTTTCCAGATCAAGCACCATCAAAAGCAGACAGCTGGACATACTCATACTGAATTCAATTCAAACTGAAACTAAAGTATACTCTTGCAGGGGATTTGCCTCAGAAGTCCCAGAATACTTCCAAGTTAGGTGTGGCAAGGGAGCAAAGCTGCTAAGACCTCCTTTATTTTTGTGCAATCTGAACATCCAGTTTAAATGGTCTTTTGTCCCATAGAAACTTGGAAGCCATAACTCTCTTTGCAAGGCTGTCAGTGGGAGATGTTTAGGACATGAGTAATTCTTGGTACCTTCTCTTCTCAACAGAGCAAAGGTAGAACTGCAAGAAAGAACCTTACCCTTGAACTCTGATGAAAAGGATCACATAATTGGCAACACTAACCGACAGCAACTCCAAGGCGCTCACAGATTATGATGACGTTCAAGCTTCTCTTCACTGGTTGACCATCATAGACTGGAAAATGAACTATTTTGATGACCTCTCAGGGTATTTTTTTCAAAGAGAATATTATCTATAAAAGTTAAATACTTTCAAGAGTCTCTACTAATAGAAAAATACTCAGGCAGTAATTTTGTTATTAGTAAAGCTCAAATCATGATACATGGGCTGGTATTTAATCATTGCCAGCAATGTTGGCATCTCAGAGCACCATTTTGAATCCCCACTGCTCTACTTCAGACCCAGCTCCCTATAATGCACCTGTGAAAGCAGAAATAAATAAATCCAATAAAAAAAATTCCATCTGCATTTCTTCAGCCTACAGATTACTTTGAAAGATACAAGTTACTTTGAAAAGGTAATAAAAGGGACCAGTGCAATGACCCCAATCCCCACAAGTGCTAGCATCCCATACGGGCACCATTTGTGTCCTAGCTGCTCTTTGGGCCTGGTGTGGTAGCCTAGTGGCCAAAGTCCTTGCCTTGCATGTGTTGGGATCCATATGAGTGCCAGTTCTAATCCTGTTTGTAGCCTGGGAATGCAGCCGAGGACGGCCCAAAGCCCTGGTACCCTGCACCTGTGTAGGAAATCCGGAGGAGGCTCCTGGCTCCTGCCTTCAGATCCACACAGCTCTGGCCACTGAGACCGCTTGGGGACTGAATCAATGGATGAAAGATCTTCCTCGCTGTCTCTCCTCTCTGTATATATGACTTTTTAATAAACATAAAATAAATATTTAAAAAAATTTTCAAAATCCATACACACACAGGATCTTCAGAAATTTCATGGAAAGTGTACATTAAAAAAATGTAGGGACTCCAACTTTTGCACCAAAATAAACTTACATTTAAGTTTCATTTTTATGACTTTTTGAAACACTCTCATATATTCTGAAAATGTGAGGTCTCAGTAAGAGATTATTTCTGTCTTCTATGATACAAAAGGCAAGCAGAAAAATATAGAAGGAACAAAATCTACAGTAGAGTGTTGGGAAAAACAAAAGGACAAGGCAAGAAACAAGAAACAGAGGTTGATATCACAACCAGGTCTTCTGTGAAGTCACACATGGGTGTTCATGAGCTAAATCTCAAGTGCAAAGAATAAATGATCCATGGTCCAGGAAAAGCAAGTAAAAAATAAGTGCTACAACAGCAGTATCAATCACCAGCAATAAAAACAGGATCTGAAATATAATGATCTTTGACAATCAGAGAATTCTGACAAGCAGCCTACTCAAATTAAGAAGTGTCCTCATTTCTTGGCAGCTTACAGTATACATCTATATATAAACAACTAAATGAAAGGTAATCAATTAGTATCTTATACAGTTAGTTGTCAAAATCACCAGTTTTTGCCCCTACAGACTATCTTCACGATCTGTGGATACAGTTCACTAGGGGAAATTTCTATTATGTCTTATAGTGAACAAGATATATGGAATTGTAATATTCTTATCTTTGAGCAATACTAGACTCCTCATTACTGACCTGATCCATGGTAATTAAACAGACTAAGTATTTAAGGGAACCTGGGGTACCATAAAATTAAAAATTAAAAATTAAAAATTTTACAAAAGAGACTGAAAGGAAATATCTGGATGATAGACTTTCAAATGAATATAAGACAAATATAACATAGTCTCTTTTGTATTATCACAGAATGTATGTTTTATCTCAGAATGCATGTTTTATCTCATCATAATTACTTCATTCCAGTGCATATCAGTCATTATCAGAACAGATTTGTATTATGAGTGGCAGTTTTCCACTCAGTCATTCTAATTTCAGTTTCACAAGAGATGCATATCCTTGTAAACGCATGGTGTTTTGGAAGAGAGAAGAGGAAAAGAGATCAGGTTCAAAAAGAAAAAGGTCTCTCAGCAAATACATACATACATTCATACACTAATGAATAAATAAATAAATAGGCTTTAAGAATAAACAGAAATAATGACATGTTTGAGGTAAGTGTTGTGACACAGCAAGTTAAATCACTACTGTTGATGCTAGAATCCCTTATAATCAAAACCACCTACTCAGCTTCTGATCCAGCTCACTTCTAATGCTCTTAGAAAGGCAGTAGAAGATGACACAAGTGCTTGTGGACCCTGCTGAGCATGTGAGAGACCCATATGGAATTCCAGGTTTCTAGCTTCACTGCAAAGCTTTAGTTAGCTGTTAGAACCATTTGAAGAATGAACCAGCAAGGGTGACGATCTCTCTCTCTCCCTCTGTTGGTCACACCCTCTTCTTCCATAACTCTCCTTTCAAATAATGAAATAAGTAAATTTTTTTTAAAGATTTATGTATTTCTTTTAAAATGTATTTCTTTTAAAGTTTGAGAGAGAGAAAGAGAGTTTTTCTATGTATTGGTTCATTTTTTAAAAGGCTGCAGTGGCCAAGGCTGGGCCAGGCCAAAGCCAAGAGCCAGAAGTTTCATTCAGGTTTCTCATACTATGACGGGGCCCAACGACCTAGGCCATCTTCTACTGCTTCCTAAGCCATTAGCATGAATCCGGATTGCAAGTGAAGCAGATGCATAAGGAGCCAGTGCCCATATGAGATACTAGCAATGTGGGCAGCAGTTTTATCCATGCTAGCCCTGACATATAATATATCATGACATATAATATATCATAAAACTAGCCCCTGACAAGTTAGTTTTTAAAAAACAAATACTGTCAAATTCTTGGCATGAAATTTAGCAGCAAATCTGCCAAGTGAAGACATACAGGCCAAAAGTTTAGCAATATGAGAAAAACTGAGAGTCACAATTGTGCTGGAGGTATTATATGTGTATCAATCAAAAGTAATTTGGAACAAAAAATTATTTCCCTCTGGAAATAGGATATAGGTAAACCTTGAATATTATCAAGCTGAATTCTAAACCAAACGCAAATGCATAGGTTACACAGAGACTGCAGTTGGCCAATGATGGCCCCAACGTCAGGCAACAAATATTTAGAACCTCATTGTGGGGCAAGAAATCTCATCGTGTAATTGATACCACAGGTAATAATAAATCAATCCCATGTCATCCTTGGCTTAAAATTTACAGCAGAGCTAAACCAGAAACCAGTGTTGAAATTGTAGGACGTCAAAGAATAATGAGAGAATTCAGAAGTGAAAAGCAACATAGGTGATCAGTATATCCAGGTATTTTAGCTTCTCCCATCATCAGGACTCAGAATATACAAGGTAGCCAGGAAACACAGACAAAGCTCCCAGCCAAACCCAGGAAAAGACCCACCAGAAAGATCATCACAGGCCCCACATGAAGGCTCAGTAGCTACATCCTTGCCTTCTATGGGGATCCCACATGGACACCAGTTTGTGTCTTGGCTATTCCACTTCCCTCCAGCTTCCTGCTTATGGCCTGAGAAAGCATTAGAGGGTGGCCCAAAGCCCCGGGCCCCTACCACACACACACACCCCTACACACCCACCAGGAGACCCAGAAGAAGCTCCTGGATCCTGGCTCTGGATTCGCTCAGCCAGAAGACAGAATATCTTTCTTTTTTTTTTTTTTTAAACATTTTATTATTATTATTGGAAAGCCAGATATACCCAGAGGAGGAGAGACAGAGAGGAAGACCTTCCATCCAATGATTCACTCCCCAAGTGAGCCGCAACGGGCCGGTACGTGCCAATCCGATGCTGGGACCAGGAACCTCTTCCGGGTCTCCCACGCGGGTGCAGTGTCCCAAAGCTTTGGGCCGTCCTCGACTGCTTTCCCAGGCCACAAGCAGGGAGCTGGATGGGAAGTGGAGCTGCCAGGACCAGAACCGGCACCCATATGGGATCCCAGGGTTTTCAAGGCGAGGACTTTAGCCACTAGGCCATGCAGCCGGGCCCGACAGAATATCTTTCTCTCTGTCTCTCCTTCTCTCATAAATTTGCCTTTCCAACAAAAATAAATGAATATTTAAAAAAAGAAGAAGAAGAAGAAAAGAAAGGAATGTAGGAAGGGATGGAAGAGAGGGAAGGAGGGAAGGAAAGAACATTAGACATGCTAGGCCCAAGGAATGGACCACGTGCCTTCACAATATGGATTAAAAAACAATTACAGAACAAATTTAGCCTGCCATGCATTTTGAATGGTCATGAACTGCGAAGGGATTTTGAAGTAGTTGCAAGAAACACTCCATGACCTAGTACAAATTAAATGTCATTGAGGTTTCAGGATCACAAGCAAAAGATTCATTGAGACACAGACTAGTCTACTCTTTTATAAAATTATTCTGGCTGTTTTCATGCTACAATGACAGTGTTCAGTAGTAGAGACATGAGAACATGGTCAACAAAATTTAAAATGTTTACATCTGGGTGCTTTACAGAAATAATGTGTCAACCCCTGTTCTGGAACAAGCTCTGAAGTGCCTTTAAAGGAATCACAAAGAACATGGAAAACCTTTCATAGAAGCAGAAGCAACAGACCACCAACCCCTTTTCTTTACTGACTAGTTTAGCAATTTAACCTGAAAAGCAGGTTTTTTCTGTGAAGGATGAAACAGTCACACATTCTGGAGCAGCCAATAAGTTGCTTAAGAATTAGTTTCACTCAACCTTATCAAAATAGTGGTTAATCTGGAAAGAGAAAGAAAAACAAAACAAAACAAAAAAACAACTCCAAGACATTCACTGATCAGTGAGTTCTGTTTTCTGAGTTGTATCATCACAATGCTCCTCAGGGAGGTGAGGAAGCTGCTAGTAATTCTAAGTGTCTACCACATAAACGAGACAGTGAGTCCTAACTCTACTGACAAAGATGACGCAGTCTCCAGCATGTGTGGAAAGCATATCAAAGATCTTCAAAAGGGTACCAGCCAAGATTCCAACCAGCAGAATGGGAATTTCAGACTAAGTGATAAGGGGATGTTTAGGGAGGCTGGGCCATAAAATCGGTATGCTGACTCATGTGGTTTGCTGGCCTGCTAAACCAGGTAGAAGCCATGCATGTCTTTTTGTTTTAGTCTTTGTTTAGTCTGCCCTAGGCCCCTGATACCAAAGGAAACCAAAATCTGTAGATGAATCCTGAGCTTGAATAAAACAGCTGCATCATGAATCGAAGTTTTTATGTTTTTCTTATACTTATATTAAAGTACTTTTCCTCTTTAGACTACTCAAACTTAATACAAATGTATGCACTCATACATATTTGCATTCCTGTAACATTTACTTATTAAGCACTGACTTTGAGCCACATATTATATTAACTAGGACAATTTACAAATCCCCTGCTCTCTTGGAGTTTTATATTCCACTGGATAGAAAATAATCCATCTGATTAAATATCCAATGTCATGATAACTGTGACAAAGAAAAAAATGAGTAAGGCAAGGAAGGATGACAGGAGTGCACCAATGGGCACTAGGAGTAAGTGTCAGGGCAGCCCTACATCTGGGGAGGCAGCTGTTGGTCACAGGCAGGGAGGAGCTGAGCCAGCATGTTTCCCAGCTGAGAAACAGTGAGAGCATCAGAAGAAACTCTCTGCAGTAGAGGATGCCAGCAACAGCTGAAGAAACACACGCAGCCCAGAGAGGCTGCAGTAGAAGCCAGAATTCTAGCCACAATAGACTGGAAAGATCAGTGGGCATGGGAAAGCCTCCATTGTAAAGGCACCAGCCACTGTGAGGACACTGACATTTGTCCTGAGCAGAGGAGGGACACACCAAAACTTTGAGCACCCAATGAAAGCCTGTTCAGAGTAAACTGGATATTGCCACTTCAATATGTGAATGTTAAAACTTTCTCAAATGGAAAACCAGTAACTGCATCATAATCAAACAGCACATTTATTGTCTCAAAAAATAGTATTCTATAGTTTACAGAAAATTTCATGTAGTTTTATCTCATTTAAAACTATTATTCCTTGGGAAATAGTTTGCAATGCTTTTAGTAACACAGTACTGGTTCAGTAATCGATGATAAAGTTGTCTAAATTACTTAAATGGATGCATTATTGTTCAACTCAACATGTATAATGTGTTTCAAAAGCAGTTTATTCTCTTTATTGGGACTGTTTCTATATAAGGAGATGCATTTGTTATTTTTATTCTAACTTGAGAAAATTTGATGGGCCAAGGGCTACATTAAAAATTGCTGTTTAAGTATCTTTTTGCTGCTATTGATGTCACTCTTAAATCAGGGTTTCTGTGTCTCAAAACAAGTGACATGCTGGACAATATAACTCACGTCTATGAGAGGTGGCCCTACACACTGCAGGATGCTTATCAGCTTCCTGAGACTTTACTCAACAGATGCCAGATGGGCACCCTTTGCTGTGACAATCAAAAATGTCTGCATGCATGGCCAAATGTCTCCAGAAAGAGTGAATGATAGAGTGAAAAATCATCCTAGGTTGAAAGCCACTACTTTAAAGCAATAATTCTCCGGCTTTACTGCAGGAGGAAAAATGCCCTTTTTTTGTGTGTGTGTTTGTTTTATGAATTTATTGTTAGAAAGTGACCAAGAGATGCACTTTAATTTGGGGAGGGCAGACTTATATAAGGAAATTTCAAAAGAAAAGGTCACAGCAATAATCAACACATTTGAGACTGACATTTGAAAACCATGTTTTATTGGAATTCTCTTAAGAAACTTTCGAACAAACACACTTCAATGTATATTTAGTACTACCAGCTTTTAAAGCAGAAGTTGTTTGGAAATGCAAACTGGCAGAAGAGAAAAAAAATCTAAAGATTCAAAAGAGACTTCATCAAATTTCAAAGCTTACAGTTTTAATAATTTTCTATAAGAGTACAAATTGATGCAGCCTATGTATGTATGTTTAAAGTGAAAACATCTGGTCTGTTATTGTTAACAATAAAAATTGCCTTTCTGTACTTTTCCAATTATTTTGTCCCCAAGTATAATTTTCTTTTCAGATCTGATTACCCCTTTATCTGGCTAGATCATTCCCTTATTGGGTTTCGTCACAATGTCACAAACTGAAGACTCTTGCTTGTTTCCCTGTTCAGTTTGTAAAAGTTCCCCCATTTAGTTTTAGCAATGGGTCGGGTCATATTTACTGAATTTCTTGCTTTTTAGGACATGAATGCCCTTCCAAACAAGGAACTAAACAGAGACCTGCATCTTGTGTGACTAGGGCATATGCAGAAGAAGAAAAATCTAACCGGTAAAACCACAGAAGCTGGCTATCGTCTGAACTGAAATGCGCTGTTGCCCTTTCAGAAGCCAGAGGCCTGTTGAACAGAGAAATTTGGAATTAGTCCATTTCAACATTCTGGGCTGTTTCCAAGTCTCTACAAGAAGACCTTGCTGTAACAGTGCTTCTAAATACCAGCTTTCTCCTACTTAATCCATAAAAATTTCCCCAGATCCCTGAGGGATCAAGGAG
The DNA here is from genome assembly GCF_030435755.1 of Ochotona princeps. Taxonomy (NCBI): domain Eukaryota; kingdom Metazoa; phylum Chordata; class Mammalia; order Lagomorpha; family Ochotonidae; genus Ochotona; species Ochotona princeps. The sequence continues at coordinate 37,091,156 of NC_080838.1, forward strand.
GCAGACTTGAGTCATATTCTTCTGCTACCTACAGGTTAGTAATCAAAACTTTCTCATCCTAAAATCTGGCATCACAGATTGCTCTTTGTGCCTAAGAGGCAGTGGACCGTCCTCATTTGGTAACACCTCCATTCATTCTGAATAAAATTTTAATTGTTTTGTACTTAAAATATATTTCAAGATACACTAAATGATAATAAGGAAATGATAGCTATTGCTGTTTTTTAAGAATTCTCATTATCTTTACAAGTATGTACTTTTCTTTTTAGAATTTAATTTTATTTATTTGAGAGGATGAGAGACACAGAGGCCATGCTCACTTCTGGCTCACATTCTGTCAACTGCTTAGCTGGCCAAGGCCAGGAGCTAGTGACTCAGTCCAGATTTCCCACATGGGGTAAAACAGCCTAACCTCTTGAGCCATTGCCTGCTGTCAACTAGAGTGTGCATTAGCAGGAAGCTTGGTCCAGGAAGGAAGTTCTACAATCACTGCCAACCATTTCCAGCCTAAAGAAAACTGCTCAAGTAATAAGAAGCTCATAAGTTCTATCTAAAGGTCTTAGGAGTCCATGTCATCCACTGGCAAACCCAAGCACCAGAACAGTGTGGGTCGAGCTGGGTGTGGTCGCAACAAAAACTAGTGCACCATACTGAATGCCAAGGTAAGGTTGCCTGTACTGGATGCGACTGCAGCGCCCAACCACACATCGCCCAACCAGCACACTGAGAACCAGCAAGGGAGGGGGCAGAGCCGGCAGGGGGAATATGGAGGGATTCCCTTGCTGGATAGTTACTCCCACTGGCGAGCGTGAGCTGGGATGGGGGCAGACCAGACTGGGCAGGGCTACAACACCTGTGGGCCTCATGTGGACTAGATCAGGGAAAAGCCAGGCTGGGCTGATTATTCCTACTGGTGCAAACAAAATCAGAGTGGGTGAAGGTTGTTGAGGCTTAGCCACAGCATCAGCTGGCAGAAGCTGGCACTGGGGTCTAATTCTGTCAAGTCAAACCACAGAACTACCTGAAGAGTGCATAATCCAGGAGTGGGAGAGGCCTGGGAGGGAAATAGTGGGCTCCTCCCTCTTGGGTTACCACTCCCACGGGAGGGAACAAAAACTAGGACAGGGGCTGGGTGGCTAGACAGACACCCAACAACATCTGTGAGGGCTGCATAGTGGAGGTGGTTAGATGGAACTAAACTTTAACACCCACTGACAGGGGCCCAGCTGCGTGGCCTAGCAGCTAAAGTCCTCGCCTTGAACGCCCCGGGATCCCATATGGGCACTGGTTCTAATCCCAGTTCCACTTCCCATCCAGCTCCCTGCTTGTGGCCTGGGAAAGCAGTCGAGGACGGCCCAAAGCTTTGGGCCACTGCACCCGCGTGGGAGACCTGGAAGCGGTTCCTGGTTCCCAGCATCGGATCAGCATAGCACCGGCCGTTGCGGCTCACTTGGGGAGTGAATCATCAGATGGAAGATCTTCCTCTCTGTCTCTCCTCCTCTCTGTATATCTGACTGTAATAAAATAAATAAATCTTAAAAAAAAAAAAAACACCCACTGACAGGTATGAGAGCCAAATGGGATGTGGGACAGACTGGACTAGTCTGTCACACATACTGGCAAACCGGATTAGGGGGCGGGCCTGGTGGGGGTTACTGTGGGTCGCTCCATCTGGGCTGCAGCTCCCACTGGTTTATGGGAGGACCGAGTATGTGCTGGGCAGAACCAGGCTGGACTGCAACACCCATTGGTTCCAGTGGAAGTCGGGGCTGAAAACAGAACCAATCCAGCAATTGCAACCACCAGCTGATCAGGGCAATGGACTGTGCCGGGCCCTGTACTTGCTAGTACATACAAGAATCTGGTCTGAGAACACCTCAGACAAAGTTTCTTTGGAGATCTCTGCAATCGAAATGCTGGACTCAGAACCCTAACCAAGAAAAGACAGAAGACAGAACAGGTCAATCAACTGCCTCAGCTATATGTTGGCAGCAAAATACTGGGCAAACGGAGACTCTATGATGGACTATGTCAATCAATGGATTCTTCAAAGACCTAATCGTGCTTGGAGTGCAGAGACTGGCAGCGATTCACAATTGGTGAACTATCAAAACCACTTGAGCAAGAACCTTGGAGCATGCCCTACATCCGGGACCTGGGGAGGGTGGGAGACTGGGTAGACCTTCTCCCTTAAAACCCCCCCTTTAAACATTAAGGAAACAATATGGAAATAATAGTCTTACCCACTTTTCTATAGCCCTTGAACCTTTTTACCCTAATTAACTATGAAAAGATTGTCAAAATTATAATTTAAAAGGATTTAAAAAAAAACCAAGACAAATGAAATATAAGATATACTTCAACAAAATGTGTTCTCAGAAACAATGGCCAGCCTCATTGCTGGAATCTTTTCAGCTACAGATTTATTTCTTTCTGTAAGCATTTGCTTAGAATACTTCCACAGAAAATCCACTAAAAAAAATTAATGTGATCTTTGAACACTGGTTTAGAAAAATTCCTCAAGTTCAACAGTCTGAGTAAAATTTTCTCACCATTTCTCTGCCATTTCACAGAAAACATAAATTACTGTTGAAGTAAAAAAAAGATTATATAAAAAATCAAGTCATATTATTGTATCTATTTAATTTCATTATAAACCATTAGCCTTCAAAACTAAACATCTAGTAACATCAATATGCTACATCAACAATAATCTGACATAGCCATAAATCTATGTGAGCTTATTAAAGCTAGGGTAGATTTTGTTAAACAGATTTACTAAACTTCATATTCAGAGAGCAAGCAGGCTTACTTTTGACAAATGTTTAAAGAGAACTAATTACCATTCTCAAATTTGTAACCAAGAATATGGTGCTACCTTACCTAAAGTGACAACTTCTCTACCTAATTAAATTTAAGCTAGCTTTAGAGAGTCCCAGAAATAAATGCTGTAACAGAAATCTATCGTACACTTTAAAACATTGCTTCAAAACTCTTCATATTCTGCTGTATACGCCATTTAAGTGAGCTGTAACCAATGATTCCTTTAAAAAATAATTAAAGGCTTACTTGAATACACACTCATCATTACATATCTGCCCTATCCTAAAATAGCTTTCCACAGTGTAGAATACATTGATGTAAAAAAGGCATTTGCATAATACCACGCAAATTACTATTGTTTTTATTTATTATTATTGTTTTTCTAACAATTTTTTATTCCTTTTCCTAATCAATAGGAGGAAGAAAAATCGAATTGCAAAGGAAGTAAATAATTTCAGATCAAACATAGCAGCTTGAAAGACAGACCCAAATGTTTTTACCAACATACCAAAAACTGTTATTAAAACATTAATTCTGTAAAATTTGTATTTTCCACACATATATTCATGAGATTATGATGCTAATATTTTTCAGTAGAAAAAGGACAAAAGGTAAACGATAAAATTGTATAACTTTTATACATAAGATTCTTGGCCTATTATTTTGATCAATCTTCTTAAAATTTTAAGATTCTTTCCCTACTTACTATAGATAGTGTTACTAATTCAGATTTATAAAGCAACTAGGAGCAAAAAGTGCAGTGTTGAAGAACATAAATATGGATGCCAGAACATTTAGATTTGAATTCCAGCTCAAGAACTTATCATCTGCTTGATCCTGGTTGAGTTTTGCAACCTTTCTAGACTTGGGATATTTTGTGTATAAAATGGAGACAAGAATGGCATTTCTTTGTCATTAAAATTAAAAGTCTAAATAGCATGAAAAGCACCAAGTTCACTACTTTGCAACACAGTTAAGTTTTATATTAGTCAATTAATTGTAGAAGTAAAGCTCATTGAAATTCCAACCAATTTTTGTTTTACTCCATTCAACTTTGGATTGTAATTAAATACTTTAATATAAGTAATCAATGCTACCAGAAAAAAAAGAGAAAAGAGTGGTTAAGCTTTAAGTGACCTAAGGAGAACACCAGTTCCTCAGTTCTCCTCAGAACTGCCAGGCTACATGACCTCTTTTCTAAAGTAGGGAAGACAGAGTTGGGGTGGAACACTGCATAACTCAAACCTCAACAAAATTAACAAAGAAAAATGCTGGTTATGCTTGGAACTGTTCTCCTTTCTAATTTCAATTTAAGGCAGAATTCTGAGCCCAAGAAATTATCAAAAATATCAAATCTTTAATTATGGACTTTTTCTTAAATTCAGGAAAGACAGAAGAAGATGAAAATAAATAATAAAAAAGCTTTAGTAGAACATATCAGTAGCAGTATTTCAGTGGATATTATGCCTTGATAATCCAGCAAGTGCAAACCACATTTATATTAGAAAAATTGTTTTGCACCATAGTTTCATGCTTAAGTCCAACTATTTCTAACATAATTCATTAAAGTGGCTTAATCCCTAACATACACAAAACATAATTTATTTATATAAAATTAAGTAAGCAGTGGGCTCAGATCTAAAGTTACCAACTGAAAAGACTTAGAATACTATTCTGAATATACAAATTTATATCAACATGCTTCTACCTACTAATTAATTCATTTACTTAAAAAGGGTCAATTTAACATTACAAATCAAGAATTACAAAGGCTATACAACACTGACAAAATATTCTATAAACAATAAATAAATAGTTAAACAGAAGATAAGTAGGTAATAAGAATCTTTGAAAATATTTACCTTTGTATATATGTGGGGTATAGTTACAATGTTTTTTCCCATTCATAACAAAAAATAAATTCTGCAGACAGTAACATAGTCTAGCAAATAATCCAGCATTTACATGAAATAAAGAAGATAAATCAAATAAAATGAAAGCTTTCTCTTTTTTACTTGTTGGAGAGTCACTGGAGAAACTAATTTATCAATAAAAATTATTTATGCTTATATAATCATGAACTAATGAATATTAGGCATAGACAACCTTAAGGGAAAATGCAAGAGAAAAAACTTTCAAATGCTATCTTTGGAATGTTAACTATTTTCTCACACCACTGAAAAAGACTGGCTCTCACTCATACAACTACTAATTTTGTTTTCTCTGCAAGTCAATTCGAATTAACTTTGGTATTCTATGGTTCTGTATTAAAATAGATTCAAAACTGGAATATTGTATCAACAGATACATAGAGTAAGCTGCTAGCTTGATAAACAAATACTGGGTATATACAATAAATTAATGCAGTTTAATCTTACATAATGTGATTTACTTGTTCTTTACAGAACCTGAGCAATCTGGAAAATGTCTACATGGAGAATAGAATGAAAAGGCAAACTTAGGGGTTAGATAAAGTTATCTGTTGAAAGTGAAAAATAAAATCTGACTGTTAATTTTCTCTTGTGAACACTTGAGGAATCGTATTTAGCCAATGAATATTTTTCAAAGACCAGAGAGATCTAAGACTGGTTAAAATACTAATTTTACAGTACGACATCACGCTATCAAGTTCAGGGAGAAAAATGACACACCATTCATGAGGGCATGAAAAGGATGTGCATTTCTCATCCCTTTGGAGATATTTGTATGTGACCTTAGAAGTCTTACTTCACTACTAAAATCTCTAATCCTTGTCCTCAGAATCTAGATCGGGTTTAGATAAGTCCTCAGGACCCTTTCACTTTTATATTTTAGAAGAATAAATTCTATAGAGTCTAAATAGCAGTATTATTAATAAACAGAAAAAATCTGTTCTTATAGAAGGTAAGGTTTTAATAAATGTTTTAAGTAAATGATTTATCTCGACTTGCCAATACATTGAACTTATTAACACTCCTATACATCAAACAACAAAACATGTACAAGCCAAGTTCCAAAACCTAGCAGTTCCTTATAAGGGATGATATATATACTGTGTAGGTAAAGTAAGCTCTCAAAAACCTAAAATATATTTTTTCCAGGTTAGTATTAGACATTTTAAAATTAATCTTTATCATGTAATCCTGGAGAGGTGGAGGGAGGACTGAACTAATTTGAAGCAAAAACAATCTTAGAACCCTCATAAAAATAGAAATAAAAACACGGATGCCCTTTCAATCTGGTTGCTTCTGTTCCCTAAGTAAAAGAATCTCAAATAGAAAAGGAGAAAGTCAAATTATCCCTGTTTGCAGACAATATGATTCAATAAAGAAAGACATTCTATCAAGAAAATTATTAGAATTGATAAACCAAAATTAACAGGATATAATATCAACATGCACAAATCAGTGGCACTTTACGTACCAGGAAAGAACTCACTGAGGATTAAAAGTAATGCAATTTACAACATCTAAAAAACAAAAATCACTTGAAATTAATCCAATTGATAATGTTAAAAATTTGCACAATGAAAACAACAAAACATTCATGAAAGAAATTGAGGAGGACATTAAAAAATGGAATGACAACCTCTCTGCACGAATTGGAAGAATTTATACTTCAAAACTGTCAACACTACCCACTGGGATTTATAAATTCAACCCAATCCCCACTGTTGATAGAACTAGGGAAAAAGAAATAAACTCTAAACTTCACAGAACACAAAGCACTTTAAAACCTCAAAGACATCTTAAACAATAAGAAGAAAGCTTGATGCATCACAATACCAGATTTCAAGGCAAAATATAGAATTACTGAAACCAGACAGCATACCACTGGCATTAATAAAGATACATCCAACACTGGATAGTATAAAAAATCATAGAAATGAATCTACCTATCTAAGGCCAACTTAGTTTGACAGAAGATCCAGTAAGAGTAATAATAATAATAACTTACAAGACAGTTGATTCAATAAATAATGCTAGAAAAACAGAACAATCGTAACTTCTCACATTCTGTAACATCAACTCAAATTAGATTAAAGATTTAGAAGCAAAACCTAAATCCACAAAACTAACACAAGATAAGACAAGTAAGCTGAGACATTAGCATAGGTAATGATTTTTTTAAAGATTCTTATAACTAGAGTAAAAAAAATTTTTGCATAACAAAGGAAACAATCAGCAGAATGAAAAGTTAAGTAACACAAGGGATAAAATCTTTGCAAACTATTAAAATTAATGAAGAATTAATATCGAGAATATAGAAGGAACTCAAAAACTTAACCAATACAGCTAAGAGACAGGCAAGCATTTGAATAGATTTCTCAGAAGAAGAAGAAAAAAAATGGCTAACAAATACAAATGCTCACAGAACTCAAGGAAATGTAACAAATAAGTGTTAACAAGAGCAACAAAATAGATAAGAATCAAGATGGGGAATAGGGTAAGGACACGCTTAAATAGACAGAGAAACATTTAATCAAGATGAAGCAGAGAGGACACATTCCAGGAAATAGGAGAGGACAGAACAACAGCAGAGGGGTACCTGGAGACTGACAGATGCAGGAAAGCAGCGGACAGAAAGGTGTGGTGTTAGAGTGACTGATACTCCAGCAGCATTCAGCTAACAGAGATCTGAACTCCACCAGCAGCTGGAAATCCACCAACAACCAGGTGGGAAGGGACTTTCACTGGGAGCTGGGGAGGTAAACCCAAAGAACTGTCTGTCCTGCTAATCCGTTTGATTTGACCAGGAGCAGAGACACAGCAACAGATCACAGATGGGCAGTAAGAGAACAGCGTGGATTTCACAGCCCAGTCAGCCCCCTAGAGCCAAATTGGGTGTCATTTTGCTTAAGGAGGCAAAGGCAAGGGAAAGGACTGAGCATGTGCTGAGCTGGTAGTGAACTCATTTTTGACTCAGTGAACTGCAGCAACGTGGCATTCTACAGGTTTCACCCAAGACAGGTCTGGGTAGCTTTCACACCTGACTTCCAACAGATCAAGAACTCTAGTAGTGGCACATCAGGCACCATTTTGTACAGTGCAGCAAAAGTTTTAGGACTGAAGGGGACAACAGTGAACTGCGCATGTGCTGAACTTGCAAGGACTCACTGAGTTCACTGGATTGCACTGGTCCAGCAGGAAAATAATACCAACTGTGGCATCATATGAGTCAAAATAGGTCCGTGTGGCACCCAGACCCAAAGTCCAACAGGTGCCAGCAAGATCAGCACCACCAACAATCTAGCTATATAGGACAACTGGTGTCTCCCTAATCCTGGGACCTGTTCCAACCAGAAATGGGAGCAAGGCTGCTGAGACAACAGTGCAACCTCAGCATGGTATCACAGGAGGTGGTGACTGGTGAGCCAGAAGTTGGGGCTGCGCAGTTCTTTGTGGAAATCTAACATAAGAGCCTAGACCTGGCACTTGCTGGAGGGAGTGACACAATTGGCTGCAAGCAACGAGCAGGGTATCAACTGCAATAAGTAAAATCGAACTGTAGACCTGTGCATGACACAGCTTAGACACCTGCTCCAAGGAGAAGACTCTGCTAGCCAGAACTACAATGACCAAGAGCAAGAGACAAAGGCACAATGAATATTACTGAAAACTCCCCTGCAAAGGAGCAAAACCCTATGCCAACCTCAGAGTTCACTGAGGAAGATATTGAGAAAATGGGGGACACAGATTTCAGAAAACTCATTATTAAGCTTCTGATCAACAATGAGAAACACATACAAGAGTTCAAAGAATTCAAGGAATATGTAAAACAGGAAACAGCAGCAATAAAGCAAAACAAGGCTGATATATCAAAAATTAAGAACACAGTAGAGCAAATTAAAATTACAGTGGAGAGTCTCCAAAATAGAATGAAGCAAGCAGAAGAAAGAATCTCAGAATTGGAAGATATTTCCTGTCCTCAGGGGGAAGCAAACAAAAAGCTGGAAACAGAGCTGGCTCAGGCCAAAAAAAGTATTCAAGAATTGAAAGACACTATTAAGAGGCCTAATATAAGAGTTATGGGAGTCTCAGAAAGTACAGAAAAAGAAACTGGTTTTACAAATATATTTAATGAAATAATAAGGGAAAATTTCCCTAGAGAAAGAATTGGGAAACAACATCCAGGAGGGGCATAGAACTCCCAACAGGCTTGATCAAAAGTGATCTTCACCATGACACATGATCATCAACCTCTTTTCAATCGAACATAAGGAAAAGATCCTTATATGTGCAAGTGAAAAAATCAATTGACATACAAAGGAATGCCAATTAAACTCACAGGTGATCTCTCACAGGCTACTCTACAGTCAAGAAGAGAATGGAGTGACACATTCCAGATTCTAAAAGGAAAAAATTGTCGGCCCAGGATAATATATCCAGCAAAGCTTTCTTTTGTCTTTGAAAATGAAATAAAATTCTTCCACAGTAAAGAAAAGTTAAAAGAATTTACCTCTTTCAAACCTGTCCTACAAATGATACTTCAAGATGTTCTCTTGACAGAGAAGAGGAATAGCACCCAACAAAACCAAAGGCAAATGGGAAGAACATCCCAGTAAAATGACAACAGAAGGCTAAATCAATGAACAACCCATTGCTAAAATGACAGGATCAAAGTATCACCCTTATATATTAACCATAAATATAAATCGCTTAAGCTCAATCAAACGTCTTATATTAGTAGACTGGATTAAAAAGCAAAACCCATCTATTTGTTGCCTACAGGAGACACATTTCACCAACAAGAATCAACAGAATCTATATCTCATGGATTCTGATGTTTTTGTTTTAATTTCATCTCTTCAAAACACTTTTCTTCTGATTAAATTCTTCAATGACTCATACATCATACAGTTGCATCATTTTCTTCAAGAAGGTTCTTGATTTTCTTTTTCATTTCTCCAGCAAGATGTTAGTCATTCAGTAGCATATTATTTAACTTCATGGTGGTGTTAATTTATTTTTTCTTCCTGTTGTTGATTTTGTTTTGTGGCTTTTCATTTAATGGGAAATATAGTAGCTGTGTAATGGAGACTGTAATATCTAGTAACATGTTATTTAACTTCATGGCATTGTAAATTTCTATTTTTCTTCCTATTGTTGATTTTGTATTGTGACCTTTCACTTAAGGGGATGTACAGTAGCTGTGAAATGGAGACTAACATATCTAGATGTGAGGATACAATGTAGTATGCATCTCTACTTCCAGACAAAGATGGACTTACAATGAAACTGCTTACTTTATCTTGACAATACGATGGTGGAATCTCTGCCATTGTCCATGCCCGCAATGATGGACATATGACTGTGTATGAAGAACTATACTTTCGTAATGATATAGAGGAACTAGGTGGGGTGGGGGAGGGAAATTGTGGCTCGGATAAGGGAAATACCAGGAGCCTATGGAATTGTATCATAAAATCATAATAAACAATAATAAAAAAGCAACAAAATAAAAAGAAAAGGAATGCTTGCTAGTGAAGATGTAAAGAAAGAAACTACATGCTAATGAAAAAAGTGATTTAGTGAGTTACCACTTCAAGTTGTTGAAAAGTTGTTTCTTTGGAATAAATCTTTTACTTGTTACAAATTCTCAAGATCATTGCTTCTGTACTAAGGGAACGACACACAAAGGTGTAAGTAAATTTTCACAGAGACTATATTGTCAAATCAGAATCTTCTCCCTTAAACTTATCTTACTTAACTTACCTTAAAACCAAGTAAGTAATAAAATAGAGAAAATGGAAAAAAATCAAAGTCTCTTTCCGTTTTGATTATCCCTTATATGAAAAGCTTAAGAACAGACGTGTTTTGGATTTCAAAATATTTGCACATACATAAGAAGATATTTGGAGGAGAGGAAGTTTAAATATATCACTGACATATTTCATATGTCCTTGATGCAAACAGAATAGGTATAAATCTATACAATATTTTTAGTGTATCTGTGTTTTCTAACCATGATCCTCCCACGTAAGGGCAGGTGTGGAATTTTTCAAACATATCATGTGGGATCTTACATTCTTGCATTCTGGATTTTTGGAAAATATTTATTTCATTTATTTGAAAGGCAAAATGACATACAGAAATGGAGGTTGGGCACAGAAAGAAACAGACAGAGATCTTCCATCTGCTTCTTACTGCCCAAATGGCTATAATAATTGAGGCTGGGTCAAGCCAAGGTCAGGAGGCTGGAATTCCATTTGGATCTCCAACATGGGTAGTAGTAAAGTACTAACTACTTTAGTAATACCCTGTCACCTTCCCAGGTGCATCAAGACAGAGATGGATTAAAGACAGAGTTGCCTGCTCAAGAACTGGTGCTCCAACATGAGATGCTAGCAATTTAAGCAGCTGTTTAACTTACTGGACCACAAGGCTGGTCCAATGATTTTAGATTTTCTAATTAAGAATGTTCCATGTTTATATAGCTATCACATTATCTATTGCATAGACATTTAAGACCAAATGCTGTTGTCATTATGCTATCTGATTCAGTTACATGCTACTGTGTAGTAGGTGCTACGATTTCAACAGGAACAGCATACCTTTTCTTGGTCCCCATTCTAAACTGTACTCCTAGACATGCACTTAAGGTATTTACCTTTAAAATCCTCACATGGGACAAGGTGCATAGCCTAACAACTGAGACACTGGTTAAGATACTAATAGTGTCCCAATATCAGAGAACCTAGGTTTAACTCCTAGCTTTGGTTCCTGATTCAAGTTTGCTACTAATGCAGATGTCGGGGAGGAAGCAGTTATGCTTCAAGTCACCGAGTCCTTGCCTCCCAGTTTGGAGATCTGAAATGAGTTACCAGTCCCTCCCCAACCCCCATCACCGCGTATTTGTGGTCTCTTACTTTATTTTACTTATTCAGGGTCAACTGTGGTCTGGAAATACTGAACAGAAAATTCAAAAGTTTTAAACTTAAAAGCCATTCTGAAGAGCATAAGATCTTGCACCATTCTGGTCTGTCCTGTCCTGGACATGAATCATGCCTCTCACCAGCACATCCCTGATGATACACCACCAGCCACTCGGTCACTTAGCAGCTTTCTTGGCTATTAAATCAACTGTCATGGCATCACAAAGCTTAGATTCAAGAGATTTCTCTTTCAATTAATAACTTCCAAAGAACAGAAGCTGAGATTCTGACAATACAAAAATGCAAAAAAAAAAAAATCCAAAAAAGTTTTCTCTTATCCCACATTGTTACAAGAAGCACGCTGAGTGCAGCACAGTAAGATATTATGAAAAAGATGTCACATTTACATCATTTTTATTATGGTAGATTGTCATAATTGCCCTATTTTATTATTAACCATTATTGTTAATCACTTAATGCATTTAATTTACAAATTAAACTTAATCATATAATATATATATAAAAGTCACCACACAGCAATGTATGGAACACATGTAATAGAGGGGTCATTAGGTGGAATTTATTGTTGCTATTGTTGTGTTAACTTTAAAAGAGTATCCGTACACGGATTAAAATGGCTACCACCTTGCACCCACATGGGAGGCCTGAACAGGCTCCTGACTCCTGGCTTCGGATCAGTGCAGCAGCAGCTGTTGAGGTTGATTGGGGAGTGAATCAACGGACTGAAGATCTTCCTCTCTGTCCCTCTTCTTCTCTGTATATCTGACTTTCCAATGAAAATTTAAAGCAAAATCATAAAATAATGGCTACCATCTCAACTAGGTGATATAATCCCATGAGATGATCCATGGCTAACTGAAAGATCATTATTTGGCACAGGAAGGGATACAGGATGTTTGATAAACCCTGCTATTCAAGCAGATAAAAGGGGTCCTGAAATTGTGTTCACCAGTACACAAGGGGACAACACTACAATCTACCAAAAAGAAAAAAAAAAATCATAGACTTTTGTGAAGATAAACTAGTTTTAAAGAGATAGATTCAGATTTCAGAGCTGCTTTGTTCTTTCCTAAAACCAGATGCTGCTTTTAGACAGCCGTAAGTATGCTTTTATTCACTGACTCCACAGTTTCTATTAAGTCCCTGAAGAATCTAAAACACACCCAATAAATACAAGATATTGAATAATTGGAGGAACGAATAGAATTGAATGGCCCTAGAGAAAAGAGATTATTTGGGAAGAACCAAACTGAAAGGACTACACTATTGCAACAAAATGGGAAAAATCTGATAGGGGTGGGAGTTTGGGGGGGAATCCCAGCCTGTACAAAATTGCACCACAATTCAAAATTCAAAATAAAAATATATTAAAAAAATAAATGGATGGCCCTACATCAAATTAATATTTAAGATACATTAGCAACGTTTCCTCACCAATATTGGGGTGCTTCAAAAGACGGCAGATTCTAGCTTCCCTTTCCAGTTTCTGATGATCTGTTAAAACAAACAACAAAAAGTCATTCCATAGCCAACCAGAATAAAGCATATTAAATTGCATAAATATTTACACTTACTTATTCTTTAATTTCTTTTTATTTTTATTTTTCCATAAGGTTTATTTATTTGAAAGTTAGAGTAACAAAGAGAAGGAGAGACATAGAGCTCGTACCAGTTCCCGATCCAGCTCCTTGCTAATGGCTTGGGAAAAGCAGTAGAAGATGGCCAAAGTCTTGGATCTTTGCTACCCACATAGGAAACTCCAATTTTTGTCACAAAGCTTAAATTAAGATAATGATGAAAACTGTTATCAGTCACTGTTATTATCCTTGTAATAATATTTTTAAAATATTGGTCCAAGTTTTAAGTCTGTTTTGGTATCCATGAGACCAAGTTGTTCAGCTTCTAGTTTTAAAAGCTATACAGGCAGGGCCCGGCACAATAGTGTGATAGTGTAGTGGCTAAAGTCCTTGCCTTGCATGCCCTGGGATCCCATATGGGCGCCAGTTCTAATCCCAGCAGCTCCACTTTCCATTCATCTCCCTACTTGTGGCCTGGGAAAGCAGTCAAGGACGGCCCAAAGCTTTGGGACCCTGCACCTGCGTGGGAGACCTGGGAGAAGCTCTGCGCTTCTGGCTTCAGATTGGCTCAGCTCCAGCCATTGCAGCTGCTTGGGGAGTGAATCATTGGACGGAAGATCTTCCTCTCTGTCTCTGCTCCTCTCTGTATATCTGACTTTCCAATAAAAATAAATAAATCTTTAAAAAAATAAATAAAACCTATACAGGCATTTTTGCTGTACAGCAACTAGATTTTATTATACAACAGAAGTGTTTTTACGCTTATATTTCTTATTCAATCATGTGAAATGTTACAAATAGAATCAGAGGCTAAGACTTAATAACTACTAACTTTGATTTTATGAATGATTATTTCAAGTGATTTTTTTTTTTAAATCCTACGTGCATAGTGCTAAGAAATATAAAGATGTTAGGGCTTAGTATCACTACCTTGGGGCCAGCATTATGGTGTAGTAAGGTTATCCAACTGCCTGAAATATCACTATCCTATATAAGCACCAGTTCAAGACAACCGCTCCATTTCCAATCCAGTTCCCTACTAATGTGTCTGAGAACAGCACGTGGTGCAAATACTTGGGTACGCCAACCATAAGGGAGACACAGAAGAACTTCCTGACTTCTGGCTTTGTCTAGTCCCAGCCCTGGTTGTTTTAGCCATTTGGGGAGTGAATCAGCGATGGAAAATCTTTCACTCTGTCTCTTCCTCAGCCTCTTTCCCTTTTAAATATTAAATGAATCTTTTAAAAAGTCAACATTCTAATTCATACAAAGGCTCTTCTCTTACAATTTTATCCAATATTTAATTTTCATGTATTACATAACATTTATCAACACATGCATAAGTGTCAACACAATTTTATGTCAATAATATCATTTTACTCTAAAGATATTTTTTTTACTTTGCAGACTTCCTAAAAGAGTTTCAAGAACTGAATAATACAAATAGCTGGTTTTTTAAGAGTTTATTTATAAGGAAATATTTTGATACATAATGTTGTCAGTAGCTGAAAGAAATGAACATCTTCATGAACCAGCACATAGCTTAATAGATTCTGACAGATTACCAATTAAAGAACAGATAGTTTCTGACCTACCTACCACCTAAAATAATGCATACTTCAGCTAAATATAAATTCCTCAAGTCTTCCATCCCTTTAACAGGGTCTTCTCTTTAAGACAAGCTACTTCTAGAATATTCTTAATGAGAAGAACCTGAGTAAACACAAAAGATTACGCCAGATTTTAAAAATGCATCTAGTATCACTTACTACAAAGGGTTATATGCAAAATATATTAAAAATACTTGCTTACAGGAATTACAATTTTGTGGTAGAGACAGGGATATACAGATACATACACGAAACCATGTTAGATTGATAGAGATAGAAATAGATACAAACTGTCTCAAACATGCATAATTGCATTAAAATAAAGAAAAACAAAGAAACAAAACACTTTCCCAGACAATAGGCTTTCTGGAATTTTAGCCACAGAGATCAACATAATTATAGGCTTTGTACAGCCAATCATTATGGCTCATCTGTTTCTCGGCAAAATTCTTATGTTGATGCTTTAATTCCCAGATCTCTAAAAGGGCTGTATTTGCAGACATGGTATTTAAATATATATATATATGTTAAAATGAGGTCATTACTGTGGACTTCAGGTGATACTCATGTAAGAGGAAACTAGGGGATATCATGTGAAAATACTGGGAGAAGACAGGGATCTACAAGCCAACAATAGACACCTCACAAGAAATCAATCCACCTAATACCATGATTTCAGACTTACAGCATCCAGAAATGTAAGGAAATACATTTCTGCTGTGTAAGCCACATCTGTGGTTCTTTGTTATAGTAGCCCTAGAAAATTAATAATACAGCTCACTTACACATTTGTTTTCTATTGCTCACATCAATATCACAAATACAGAATTTTAAGAGGGCACAGATTTATAATGACAATGTTCTGTGCATCAGAAAAGTTGGGTCCACTCACGAAGCTGTGGTTCAGTAATGAACCATGGCTAGGATCTCATCTAAAGTCTCTAGGGAAGGATTTGCTTTCAAACTCATGTAATTGTTGGCAGCGCTCAGTTCCTCAAGGGCTATTGAGCTGAGGGCCCAGTTTCTAGCTGCCTGCTGGTTGAAGGCTGCCTTCAGTTCTTTGCATGTGTTAACAACGCAACTTGCTTCATCTGAGGTACTGACTAATACAGGTTGGGAGGCATAGGGAGAATCATTCAGTTATTTAACCTAATCACAGAAGTGACAGCGTAGCATACCTGCCATATTCATTGGTTAGAATCATGAAATGAAGTTGGCTCAATTTCAATATGGAAGGGCATGAACCACAGGAGACAAGGACCATCAGGGCATCTTATATTTTGCTTGTCAGAGCATACTTCACAACAATAGCTCTGATGAAATTTCTCTGATAAACAGCTTCTCAGGTTTTTTTCCTCTGAATAATTACATGACTTACTGAACTCCAATGAATCACAGACATTTTGCACTCTCTCATCGGGGCATATTTTGACATCCCAAACATGATGATACAGTAAAAACTAGAATTTAACAATAATGGAAATGCATATCACCTGATGTGCTTCACATTCAATATCAAATTCACCACTTTAATTTCAGAGACAGTAGGTAGGTGGTAAGGAATGATTAAGTACAATTATTACCAAAAGCTCAATTCTATTTATCCTGTAATAAAGATAAATTTACCTTCAAAGTTTTTCATTTCCTTTAATACAATCAGTAACAAAATCATAATCCTACCTCTTCATTCTCAGCTCTCACAATTTTAATGGTAAGAACAAAGACATTACAAAAGGCAAGGCATCATTTGAAAATTTTCTTTTTCTCTCCACAGATTCTAAGCTAGGGTAAAACTAGCTTTGCCATTTAATATTTACTAAAGTCATTACACCATAATAGTTTGGCTTTATCTTTTCTTTAAAGCCTAAGTCCATACTCACATGAGAATAAAAATACAAACATGTAGTTTGTAAATGTTATTAAACTAATAACTATACCCTGTTAGCAATGTATGAGTGAAGACATAAACAATCACTTAATGCAAATATTGTCACCTAACCATGGTTACTAGTATTATCAGTAAAAACATCTCAACTTTAAAACAAGAATTTGAGTGAAAGTAGGTTCTTTCTTTCAAGTTTTAATATACTTCATAAACTTGCAAAATTTTATTTCAGTCAGGGCCCTGTAGCTCAGGGGTTAGAGCACTGGTCTCGTAAACCAGGGGTTGTGAGTTCAAAGCTCACCTGGGCCTGCAGTGTGCTTCTTTGTCAAAATCCAGTAACAGCACACCTGCTTAGCAACTAATAAGGCAACTAGTAAGGCTGACCGATTCTATTCAAGGATTAAAATTTTATTTCAAACAGGTAAGAAATGCAGTTTCACTGAAATTACAGTCTCAAGTACAAGATACTCTTTTTATTAAATCCCACTATCAATTCTAAGACAAAAAAGAAAATGATCTTAAGTTACTTTATGCTTTGTATTGCTGTACCTACATGTTATATTTTTCTTATTTCTTTGTGATTTTTTGTTAAGTATTCTTATTGCTGTGAACATCAATAGTACATAAAACTAAAGTACACATAATAGGCGCTAAACATGTTGAGTGAGTATATTAATGAATTAATATTTTGTGATGTCATGAACTAAGAACCTAATGACACAAAAATATGGGATAATCACAGGCCCAGCATGGTGGCCTAACGGCTAAAGTCCTCGCCTTCCACATGCCAGGATCCCAGATGGGCACTGGTTCATGTCCTGGCAGCTCTGCTTCCCATCCAGCTCCATGCTTGTGGCCTGGAAAAGCAGTTGAGGATACCCAAAGCCTTGGGACCCTGAACTGTGTGGAAGACCCAGAAGAGGCTCCAGGCTCCTAGCTTTGGATCAGCGCAGCTACAACCATTGTGGTCGCTTAGGGAGTTTATCAAGGGATGGAAGATCTTCCTCTCTATCTCTCCTATTCTCTTTATAGCCGACTTTCCAATACAAATAAAATAAATCTTAAAAAAAAATGAGATAATCACAAATAACCTGAAGAAATCCTCTATATTTGAAGATTTATTTATTTGAATGTCAGAGTTACAGAGAGATGAAGAAACAGGAAGAGACATTCCATCCCTAGGTTCAAGGCCAAAGCCAGGAAACTTGAGGTTCTTCTGGGTCTCCCAAGTAGACACAGGCTCAAATAATTAGGTCATCTTCTACTGTTTTTCTCTGGTCATTGCAAGGGAAGTCAAGAAAACAGAAGTGGAATCAGTGTCCACAGGGAATGCTAGTGTTATAAATGGCAGTTTTCCTGCTATGCTACAATGCTGATCCCTGAAGATATTTTTTTTTTCTTAAAAAAAAAAAAAAGAAAAATCAGATCTGATAATATAGCACAGTGAGTTAAGCAGCTGCCTGTAATGCTGGATTTGCCATCAAACCACAAGTTTAATTCCCAGCTGTTTCACTTTCAATCCAGTTCCCTACTAACGAGCCTGAGAAAACAGAAAATGGCCCAAATACCTAGATATCTGCGCCCACATGATAGACCCAGACATAATTTCTTGTTTCTAGCTTCACTTGGCCTAGCCCAAACCACTGCAGTCACTTGGGGAGTGAAGAAATTGAGGGAAGAGTTCTCAATCTCTCTCTCTGTTTGCTTTTGTGCATCACTCTGCCTTTCAAATAGATGAAAGAGAGAAAAAGAGAGGAAGGAAGGAAGGAAAAGAAAGAAAGAAAGAAATGTAGAAAGAAAGAAATGTAGAAAGAAAGAAAGAAAGAAATGTAGAAAGAAAGAAAGAAAGAAAGAAAGAAAGAAAGAAAGAAAGAAAGAAAGAAAGAAAGAAAGAAAGAAAGAAAAAAGAAAGAAAGAAAGTAGATACTCATTAAGGTACAGTTTTTGGAGATCTGAAAGACCTTATTTCTGAAGTAGTGGAATTACATTCTGAATGCATTGCTTTGTTTTTTTTTAAGATTTATTCATCTTATTACAGCCAGATATACAGAGAGGAGGAGAGACAGAGAGGAAGATCTTCCATCCCATGATTCACTCCCCAAGTGACCCGCAACGGGCCGATGCGAGCCAATCCGAAGCCGGGAACCTGGAACCTCTTCCGGGTCTCCCACGCGGGTGCAGAGTCCCAATGCATTGGGCCGTCCTCAACTGCTATCCCAGGCCACAAGCAGAGAGCTGGATGGGAAGTGGAGCTGCTGGGATTAGAACCAGCACCCATATGGGATCCCGGGGCTTTCAAGGCGAGGACTTTAGCCGCTAGGCCATGCCGCCGGGCCCGATTGTTTTTTTTACTGTATGCTAGTATGAGGTTGGAAATGGAGTTAGGGTTTTGACTCAAACCCAGAAAGTCTAATTTGGTCCCAAGGCTTTCTGGGCTGTCCTCAACTGCTTTCCCAGGCCACAGAGAGCTGGATGGGAAGTGGGGTTGCCGGGATTAGAACTGGTGCCCGTATGATATCCTGGCACGTACAAGGCAAGTATTTTGGCCCCTAGGCCACTGGGCCAGGCCCCATAAATTGGATTTTTAAAAATTATTTGCCTTAGATTCTTTCTGACTTTAGATATCAGTCACTCCATGCTGCTTCTATTATACTCTTATACCCTGAACAAGCAAGATTCTGCAAATATCAAATTAGGAATACTGATACCAGTCTTTCTTTGATTCTGTATGTACTAGAAAATATAATTCCTTTGGAACCTTTGACCTCATTTTTTTTTTGGCATTTATTGCTAGGGAAAAGAATCAGGCTTATACATCATTTTGCCTTTTTTTTTTTCAGAAGTTTCATATATGGAGGAAATCAGAACTTTCCATTGACTTAGTAAAAATCCGACATTAGAAGTCAAGGGTAGATAATCCAAGACTTTTTTATGTATAAAATATCTGGAAAAAAGTGGGTACTCAATAACTTATAACATCATCACCATCATTCTCATTACTAAACTTGTATCTGGTTTTAAATTTGTAAACTTGTGGGCCCGGCGGCGTGGCCTAGCGGCTAAAGTCCTCGCCTTGAACGCGCCGGGATCCCATATGGGAGCCGGTTCTAATCCCGGCAGCTCCACTTCCCATCCAGCTCCCTGCTAGTGGCCTGGGAAAGCAGTTGAGGATGGCCCAATGCACTGGGACCCTGCACCCGCGTGGGGAACCTGGAGGAGGTTCCAGGTTCCTGGCTTCGGATTGGCGCAGCACCGGCCCGTTGCGGGTCACTTGGGGAGTGACTCATCGGATGGAAGATCTTCCTCTCTGTCTCTCCTCCTCTCTGTATATCTTTGTAATAAAAATAAATCTTAAAAAAAATTTGTAAACTTGTATCCAGTTTAAAATTCATAGTTATTCATTTTTATGACATATTCTAGATACTTCTATATATAAGAGCACTGGAAGCTCTTTATCTTAGTATGAACAAATTAAATTGAACAGTATTATGTATACTTTTTTTTGCTTCTAGTCATCCATCTCACACATACAAAATTAATTCTATGTGAAATGTATATAATAAATAATTTATTATATAAAAGTTTCAAAGGGAGATGCTGGATAGTATATTTCATCTATTTCCTAGGACTGCAAAGAGATAAGTAGTGAAATTTAATAACACTATTCTTACACTGCCTGACAGCTGAAACTGTTTGCCCCATTCACTACAAAAATGGTGTCTGTTCAGAGAGTTGACATTTCATCTACTACAAAAATGTTTCTTACACACCATGCAAAAGTAAAACCATGTGTGTATCTTACAGTGCTATCATTCATGTGCAGCTGAAGTGAGAATACAATATAATCATATACATTTTCAAATTATCAATAAGAATAAACATTATATGAAATATTTTATAGAAATATTTATCTGATAACTGGTTACAGAGAATTTCTATATATCTACTGAAGAGAAAGAACAAAGAACCTCTTATGAAACCCCCACTAGTTCTAGGTCTGGTCAAGAAGAATCTGAGTGGACTTTAATCATCTGGGAGGGAAAGAACAGGCACATCACGGGATGTATAGTTCTTACTGTACACGGTGCTGGAATGAAGAGTTTCCATAAAAGACAAAATGAGGAATGGGGCAGGAGGCCCTTTTCATACCCTTTAGAGTAGTTCAACCTGATATTAGCAGGTGTCCTTAGTGTTCAACCTTTGTGAAGGTGTCACTACCTGCATGTGCCCATCATCCCGTTTACATGGCTATATTCTGCACATCACGGGATGTATAGTTCTTACTGTACACGGTGCTGGAATGAAGAGTTTCCATAAAAGACAAAATGAGGAATGGGGCAGGAGGCCCTTTTCATACCCTTTAGAGTAGTTCAACCTGATATTAGCAGGTGTCCTTAGTGTTCAACCTTTGTGAAGGTGTCACTACCTGCATGTGCCCATCATCCCATTTACATGGCTATATTCTGCACTGCACATTCCAGGAGAGGGAACTTGTGAGGTCACCAAAGGATTCAGGCAGATTGAACAAATCAGACAGCCAAACAAGCGTCGTATTCAGATCAGGCAGATATCCAGGAAATACCCGAGTGGATAGAGATCCAAACAGTTGTTAGTATGCTGCACAAAGGAAGACACAAAAAGTCTCCAGAATGGCATTTACAGAACAGAGATTGTATATCAAGAGTGCCACTTTAAGTTGCTATGTCTTAAGTCACTGTAAAAGTATCAGAAAAAAAAGAAGTCCTTACATAATCAACTTATCAGGATAAGTTGATGCATATTAAAAATTAAGGAGATTTAAATGTCTTCTTCCGTGCCTTAATTGCATGTGAATTATTTGATTATATAATATTTAAATTATTCTAAACAATTATTATAGAAGAGTAATGAGTTATATTTTATATACATATAATTCTACTTTAAAGCTCTAGAACTGAACTAAACAGTACTCCCCCAGGGTGTAATTTTACTTGTGAGATTAGAGGGATCTGCTGCATAATTGCATTTTTGTATTCAAGCATCATAGAGCTAAGTCACTCGAGACCCTTTATATGAACAATCCTTCCATCTATGACTGCCTAGAGAGTAAAAGGGCCCCAAATGGAAACAAGACAAACTAAAAATAAATACATTCCACAGTACCATTTTTTCCAGTGGCCCTGGTGATTTTTACAAGGCACGTGCAGAGTAACACAATAGAGTACTTACTTAGTGATTTTCATCTAATTTATACTGTGGAAAAAAAATTTGTTTCTCTGGAGGCTTTTGCACTACGAATTAAATCTACGCATTTGATTCAAAAGGTGAAAAGTCTCAAATATTTATGTGATTCTCCATAGGAATATTTTTATGCAGCTTCATTTTAGCACATTTATAAGGAGATAAAATAATTATTTCCCATAATAATTATAAATGAACTAAGGAAAAAAATGCAAGCAACATGGATTTTTACAGCTTCTTAAGGTATCTAGAACATTCAGTTTCTTATTTTCTCTTTCGTAAATGAGTTTGTCTCTCTCAAAGGTTAACCGTGAGGCTAAATAAGGTTAAGTTTTAGGAATCTCTCAAAGGCAGGGGTTCCTGAAAGGTATTAGCAAAATAATCAGAATTTTTAAGCTTTTAAACATCTAAAGCTTTTTCTACTATTTCAACTTTTGATTTTTAACTTTGTTACCTGTAATTTTGTTTTCTTTTCTTTAAGATCTCTTGGATTCTGAATTGCATATGATTCAGTCTCCACTAAGTCTGATGCATTTTCCTTGTGACTCATAAACATATTTACAACTAACATATTTAGTAAACAGACAAAAAGAAATGGATAGCTGGCTTGGAGGACAAAATAATATACAATGATACAGATACTTGTAAACTAGTTATTAAACTAGAAATTAGTGGTTTTAATAATATTATTTACATCAGAGAAAGAAAGTGGAGCCATCACTCATCGAAATGTATTTGAAAGGTAATAAAATTGGTACAAGTTTAAAAAGTTCTTGCCTTGGCATATTTTAGCTATATATTACTGGTTTACCACGCTTTGTGGATTGAATTACACACACACATACAGTTTAATTGTGCCACCTAAATGAAACTATACTACATATACAAGACATGAACATGATGAAATTATCTCAGTTTTAGCTGAAACCCAAAGGCTTAAAGTAAAATGGTAAATAGGTGCCATAGTCAGGACTTGCCAAGAGGTGAGTTGAAACTATTCTGCTATAATTGGCCCACTTCTCATCTTCGGCTATATTAGAGAAGATAATGAGGTGCTCCCTACCCTCCACCAGAAATGGCTATTCTGAATACAGGTGTAAAATGTCTGCACTTCTCCCACCCTATAATTAAACAAATCCTATTCAAGTCTAGCAAAAATGTAAACCTTAGTGTATATTTCAGAAACATCTGAAATTCCCTAGATACTGAGAAGAAAAAGTCACATCTTTCTTACGTGACTCCAAAGGCACACACTTGTGGCTGGAATTACGAAGCCAGGAGGGCTCTGCTGTGATATGACTCTGCTTCCTTCAGTGGCAAGGCAAACATGCAAGCATCCTAAGGACTAGATTTGGGTAAGGAAACATGTAGGAAAGAAAATGCCCAAGAGAACCACCAAGGAAAGCAATGTAATAGTTAAAAGGGAGTGGAGAAGAGTGCCAAAATCTCAGGAGCTGCAGAGCAATTTAAAACCTCAAGTCAGGGAGCCATGGCCCTCACTAAGTGAATGGTTCCAGAAGTAACCAGGAGGAATCATTCAAAACTAATAAAAATGTTTCACAAAACAGAAGGTATCAGCAATCTGTCAGAGGGCAACAGTTCAGTTTGGAATTGCATCATAAAGTCAGATGAGTATGTACAGTGAGTTTAACAGAATTGAGGGGAATAATCTGGATCCCATTTACACCCCACTAGAACCAGATGGTTAGTTATAAATCTGATATTATTTTCATATGCTGCATTTTATTTTTATAAAAATAGATATTTTAAAACATTTATTTATTTGAAGGGGAGAGAGAGAGCAGAACAACATGTTTTATCTGCTGATTCACTCCCAAAATGTCAATGATGGCCTGGGCTGGGTACCTCATCCTGGCCCTCCATTTGAATGGCAGGGACCCAACTATTTAAGCCATAGCTTATTACATCTCAGAGTCCATAATAGCAGGTATCTGGGATCAGAAATACAGTTGGGACTCAAACCCATGCACTCCAATAATTGGTTAAGACATATTAACCAATCTGATAACCACTAGTCCAAATTCCCACCCCAATATAAATATTGTGTCCAACAAATTTATAATCATTGAGAACTTTCACTTACTGAATTCTACAACTTAGACTTCCCTCACATCACATTTTCTGAATTTCTGCAAAGTTCCATGTGTAATTCCCTTTAGAAGCAGAACTAGCAAGACCACTCAATGTAGGTTACATTAGAACATTCACTAAATATCATTTTTTAAAGATTTATTTATTTTTATTGGAAAGGCAGATTTTAGAGAGAAGGATCAACAGAGACAAAGATCCTCCATCCACTAATTCACTCGCCAAATGGTCACAAGGGCCAGACCTGAGCTGACCTGAATCCTAGAGCTTCTCCCAGGACTCCCATATAGGCACAGTGTCCCAAAGATTTGGGGCATCCTCCACTACATATCCAGGCCATAAGCTTGATCAGCTTTTATTTAATACTTATTTTACTTACTTCAAAAGCAGTTTCACACACATACACACATATACGAACAGACACACACACACACATATACACACACAGAGAAACAGAAAGAGAACCTTCCTTTGTTGGTACACTTTCCAAATGGTCACAACATCCAAGATTGGGCCAGGCTGAAGCAAGGAGCTAGAACTCCATCTGTATACTTGGACTATCTTCTACTGCTTCCAAGGCATATTAGGATGGAGATCGATAGGAAGTGTAGTAGTGATGCTTTCCTTTAAGCAGAGGCTTAACTTGCTATGCCACAGTACTGGTCCCTAGACTAGCTTTACAATGAATGTTTGGCAGCCCAGCCTTGCTTGATGCTCACAAATTATAAGGAGGTGTAGTAAAAGGCACATAAACTGACCCGGTTCCTTCTAAACCTGAAAGTGAAACATACTTGCCTGACTCTGTTCAAAGCCTTTAAACTAGTTGGAAAAAAGGTCCTGGGTGGAACAGTTAATTTCCATTTCCATATGAAATTATTAGATCCACTGTCTACCTGTTAAGTATCTGTCTGCAGAGTGACAGTGAAAAGAGTTTCTGATTTGTGTTAATCCACAAGTATTACCTAAGTGAAAACAAGGTGACCTAATAGCTGGGAAGGAGGCAAAGAAGGCCCCAGGAACTTATTTAGTTTTAATGTTGTTGCTTTTCTAGATTACAATTAAAAACAAGCAAACAAACAAACAAAACCAGATCAATGGCTACCTTTTCCCAACAGAATAAAACACCAAAGTCACTAACAAGCAACCTGTACTTTGGCTCCTTAATATTTGAGACTCTAGGAATTCTGCCAATTGACCTGGAAATATGGGACTGTAACCAGAAGTCTCTGAGGAGCTTCCTGCACCAGCATCTTGCAGTGGAATCAAACACACTGCCAACATCCATGCCTGCATGTCCTGTCTTTAACAACTCACCAGTGTCCTACCGACTAAATCTTTTCCTTTTTACACCCTTTCATTCCTAATTATTTTGTTCTAATTCTTGTTATATATATGCTACTAACATTAGCTTTTAAAATTTTATTATAAAAACAATAGATTCAAACTGTAATATATTCCTATCTTTTCTTCTGCTACAAGAAATAAACACTTTTAAATTTCATTAACCACATGTAATATCACTTATATTTTGATGCACATTCTGCTGGCATTCCTGTGCACATTCATAGCAAGCACCTTTTGATCTTAAAACCCCCAATTTAAACACTGCTGTAAATTTCTTAAATCCGTTAGATAATCACTTGGTTCAGAGAAACTGCTGGTTGGCTAGATAAATGAAAAAAAAAATTGTAAAAGCTTACAAGTATTAGTGATATTTTCTAGACAAAATGTTTCCCCATATCAGACCATGCATCTCAATACAATTTTGTTCCAAAAGATCTAATTAATTGAGCCCGCAAATATTTTCATAAATATTAAAGTTTCCCTATTATCAAGGGAAATTAATTATTATGACTAACAGGTTGATTCTGTAAGAAATATATATATATATATATAAATAACATAAATGTAATTGTAATCATGGAGATAGCAATTTCATGTAAAGCTTACAAAATTAACAGACTTCTATGAAAACAAAAACAATGAACTCTTCCTACAAAAATAGCTGTGGTGGGGTGGCCATATTGACTCAATAGGCTAATCCTGGCACTTGTAAGTGCTGGCATCCCATATAAGCACCAGTTCATGTCCCAGGTGCTCTACTTTCAATTTAGCTCCCATATTAAGACTTGAAAACACAGTGAGATGGCTCAAGTCTTTCAGCCCCTTCACCCACATGGGAGACCTGGAAGAAGCTCCTGGCTTCTCACTTCAGATTAGCACAGTTCTGGCCTTTGCGGCCACTTGGGGAATGAACTAGAGGATCAATGATCTCTTCCTCTCTCTTTCTGTCTCTTCTTCTCCCTGTGAATATAACTTTCAAATAAAAATAAAATAGATCTTCAGAAAACCAGTTGTGATGTTCACATCCTTCATAATTCATTACCATGCTTTATGAACATCTACCACTTGTCTTCGGATAAATCAAGAAAATCCATTATAGGCTCTACATAGTGATTAAAATATAACTACTGGGATGTACAAGCTAATGAGGAAACCAGTTTTTAGTTCTATATATCAATATAGTGGCCAAAATGTAATAAGATTTTTTGCGGGTCCAGCATAGCAGCCTAGCGGCTAAAGTCCTTGCCTCGTATGTGTTGGGATCCCATATGGGCACTGATCCTAAACCCAGCGGCCCTACTTCCCATCCAGCTCCCTGCTTGTGGCCTGAGAAAGCAGTATAGGATGGCCCAAAGTCTTGGGACTGTGCATGCACTTGGGAGACCAAAAAGAAGCTCTGAGCACCTGTCTTTGGATTAGCTAGGCTCTGACTGTTGTTGCCACTTGCAGAATGAATCAGCTGACGGAATATCTTCCTCTCATCTCTCATTCTCTGTATATCTGACTTTCCAACAAAAACAAATGAATTGTAAAATACCTCATTGGAAATCCAGGACCTTAGCAGTCCAAACCATTCAAATCTTATGAAACGCTGATTTGGCACAATGAGTGGCTCTTCCCATCCCCACTCAATCTATTTTATTTATTGAAGACCTGGCTCTTAACCAGTCTTCTACTTCTACTGAAAGCCTGCCAACAAACATGCACACAACTGGGTCAACACTCAGCCTATCAGCTCCTTCCTCCCCAGCTCCAGTGATCTCTAATGCCACTCCATGTGATCACCCTGTCACAGTCATCCTTCAAATGTGGATCTCCTCCAGAAATCAGAAAACCAAAGCTAAAACCACCAATTGTTTACTTTCTAAATAGTTTGGCCAGCATCTTCTCCGATGGATTTTTTTCAAAACCAGGATAACCTGGTAACCAACTCCTTTGCTTTTCCTAATCCACAAATCCTCTGCATAATTTACTTTCCTCCATATTCCTACACACTCTGAGCTCTGGTCAAACCGGCCTTCTTTGAGTTCCTCAAATATGCCATTGAAAGAACTAAAAACATACCACCCAAGTATACTATTTTGAATCAAACTTTATAAAAAAGCAGATGAAACAAAATCATACTGACCCACCTTCTGTTAACAAAAGCAGACAATATGGAAGGTACTCTGCCTTGCTAGAAG
Organism: Ochotona princeps; assembly: GCF_030435755.1. Taxonomy (NCBI): domain Eukaryota; kingdom Metazoa; phylum Chordata; class Mammalia; order Lagomorpha; family Ochotonidae; genus Ochotona; species Ochotona princeps. Next base: position 37,118,782 of record NC_080838.1, read on the forward strand.
GAAAGTGACATTTCTATCATTTGGGTGAAAGTTGAGACCAACAGAATTCTGTATAGACTTTGCTAAAATGACCTTTATTTTTAAGACTCCCAACAAAATTCAGTTGTTTTTTTCAGTATTAATATTCTTTATCCAATTTAGTATTTAAGTAACTGATAATTCATTGATTAGCTGGGTGTTCATTTCTTTAAGAGGACTCCCATACTGCAGAAGATCTGTATTAAATAAACTTACATGCTTTTTGTCTTCCTGATCTGTCTCATGTTTGTTTATTTGTTTTGAGATGTACAGAGATAGACAGTGAACATTCCTGTCTGCTGTTTAACCCCCTATTCTCCACTAAAAGCCCACACTAACCAGGACTGACCAAAATCAAAGTCATGTTAGAACTCAGTCATGTGCTCTCACTAGAGTGACAAAACTCCAATTACTGAAGTTATTATCTGTTTCCTTTCACAGACTACAACAGCAGGAAGAAAAGAGTCAGAGTCAGGTATTGATCCCAGATTCTCTGATGAACAGATTTGGATGTCTTAACCACTAGAACAAGGGAAAATTTTGTGATGCATCAGGTTAAACCACTATCTGTGATACCAGCATTCCAAGTGGGTACTGGTTCAAGTCCTGGTTGTTTCAGTTCTGATACAGCTCCCTGTTAACACACCTTGGAAGACAGAAAATGTGTGATTCTATACTCAGCTCCATAATTCTTAAAGATCTAGGTAGAGGCAAACATATTTAAACCAAAGACATTTCCCTAAGTTGATACTTTAAAAAAAATCATGCAAGTATAAATTACAAATAGAAAACTGTGTCATAAACATATTATTAGCACATAGCAGCCGCCGTATTCCCAACTTCTACCTCCCAGAACACTATTTTGATACAAAATAATGGAGATCAGCATTTTCTCATACTTTAGATACATGGAATAACAATATATGCTATACTTTGGTTTTATTTTATCCCTGAAACATATTCCATTCACATAACACTGCTGTGGGGTTCTGTTGTAACATCAACAGCTAAAGAGATCATTACACTTTCAAAGACTAAGTACAACTGCTATACTTTTCATTATGTCCACATCCACAACATAAGTAAACTATGGGTAAAATCAAAAGTAGCTTAGGTTTACTAACATACACACACACATACACACCATCACCACTCCCAGAATTCAGTCTCTTCTCTACTAATATATGCTACTAGTTTTTTTTAAACACTACTTCTTCCAGTTCTTTTCTTTCTTAATCTTTTGCTAGAAGGTCGCCATACAAGCTAGTCATGCATGGCTTTGTCTTTGTTTTCCTTCTCTGGATTAAAAAAAAAATCAATAGTAATATGCAAAAGAAAGCCAAGAAACAGCCAAGTCTTGTTCCTAAGCTCTGTAAAGAGAAAAATCAAATTAGTGAAGCTTACATGACTGAGTTTTGACAGCTCTCTCATTTCCAAACATACAAATAAACTAAACTAAATATTTCAATGCAAATGGGAAATTAAAGCATAGGCAAGAAAATGTCACACCCCTGTTACAGTATGACATTTCTTGTCTTAAAAATGCTCATCATACAACTTTCCTTATAAGGTCAACTTCAACACAGCTTAAAGACTCACTAATATATATTTTTTTAAGACAGATAATCAAATCTAAATCATTTAAGAAGGAATAACAAAAAAAACACAGGAGGAAGAAACAGAGAAATAAAGAAAGGTTCTGTGTTACACCCACAACGACTTATTTGAAAACCAATTAATCGGGCTCAGCAGTGTGGCCCAGTGGCTAAGGTTCTCGCCTTGATCCCATATGGCCGCTGGTTCTAATCCTGGCAGCTCCACTTCCTCTCTGTCTCTCCTCCTCTCAGTGTATCTGACTTTGTAATAAAGATGGGATAAATCTTAAAAAAAAAAAAGAAAACCAATTAATTAACACTTTATATATTTCCAATACTTATGCCTATTAGAAAGTGATGGTAATAACTGAGATTTATAATGTTCCTTCTCAAATATTAATAAAACTCAGCTAAACAAACATATTAAGGAAGATTATTTAGCGACGAAAAATGGTGATTAAAAAATAACTAGAAATGACAGTAACAGAATAAAACTTTGTGTATTACGGAAAAAATCCCATCCAACCACCAGATAGAAAAGTCCTATTACAAACCAACTGTGACTAACTTTCTCCTCTTGGGAATGCTTTTTTTCAAAACTAAATATTATTTCCAAATTAATAAAGTTGAGAATATTAAACAAACTCCTTTTAAATGTCTAACCTTACGTGGTTAGGTTATTTTTCCTTCTCACTTTTAAGTCTATGCAAACAATCAATTCTGTGAAACAGATACCAGACAAGCACACAATGTCTCACACCAGGGTATGGCACTGCAGCAAACACTGTTCATAAGAATTGTCCAGCTTTGGCTAAAATACTATTAACTCTCAATTTGGTCAGCAAATGTAAAATGCTGCAGCAGGAACATAACCCAGGAAAGCACTCTGTAGCTGAAGCTGATCCTGAAGGTTCGGCGTGGGGGATCTGATGGCTTATCTACTCATATCTATCACACTTGTTTAAAAAGCCATGAGCTTAAGGGAAAAAAAAAGGCTTCACAGGTTCAAGAACCTGGAGAGACAAGAGATGTAAAAAGACATAAGTGACAGTAACTCTGAGGCAAGTTCTTTATAAGAATTATCTGGCTATGGACTGCTGTTAGAAAGATGAAGACACTAAGGCTCTAGAGTGGGGAATCTCACTAAGCTTCTGGAGAGGATAATCTGTCCAGCCACAAAGAACTAGAAGAAAAATATTCCTTGTGTCATAGGAAAACATGTTCTCAATCTGAATTTGCATGGCTGTGTCATAGGAACACATGTCATTAATCTGAATTTGAGTGAGCTGATTTAGGATTTGTTGTGAGAGGACCATTCTATGTAAGGACTGATGGTAAATAAAGGCTCCTCAGTGATAAGTCTCATTTACGGATCAGTTTTTTGTAAAATAGTGGTGGGCACTTCCCCGGTGCAGACCAATTACTCTTCATTATTACCCAGTGAGATAGGTGGGTTGCAAAGAACATTGCCCTAAATTATGAGTCAGAGAGAATGAGGCATAAAAGAATTTTTATAATTGCTCATTAAATTAAGAATATACTAGAAGACTAATATATCTTTGCACTTCCGGTACACTGTACTCACCAAAATGAATATCCAGTTTTATTGCCAACTATATTCAAGTTTTAGCTAGAATTATTTTCCTTGTTGTCACCTATCATATAAGGTACTTAAAACAAGAAAAATATTTTAATATACTCTTCCTTTTTCTTGCAAACATATTAAATACTATGGTCATTCCCATGAGAACATGTACTAACCACAGAAAATCTCAAGACTTGTTTGAACAAAAAAAGTCTTACCTCTGGTTTTTATATTGAATTCATTACCCATTATAGAAATAAGTTATCACAAACTGAGGAGCAAAAATCATGGCTATGCAGTTGACTAAGCCACCATTTAATCAAACTCTCTTTAGAGATTTAAATGCTAATTTAAATACAAATAAGTCTTTTATTTAGATAACTTTTGATAAAATACAACAAATGACACATCTAATTTTTTAAAAAATTTTTTCCAGCTCCAGAGTATTATTTGATTAGCGTTGTCATTTCAGTGAGTTTGTTTCCCTAATGAAGGGATATGGAGACTAAAAAATGAAATTCTCTACTGTGTGATACGGTAGAATAAACAAGCGACACAGCAGCAGAGGACCTGATGCTGAATCCCACTCTGGACATTGCTTTACAGGCAATTGCTGAATTTCCCTTCCCATAACTAAAGAATGGAAGAATCATGTTTTACTGAGTACCTGTTAAATTTATCTTAGATTACATATATGAAACATTGCAACATATTAGCCAAATCTGAAAGCTATGTCATATAGGAGGAAACTCAATATTTAGTTTTTGTACGTTTGTTTGTTTTAAAAGATATTCTAAGAATAAACTATTTCAAAAGCAAAATGCAAGGGGTAAAATAGATTCACATTTTTATAAAACAAATTTTAAAATAGTTGTTTCACTGGTTTTTATAAATTGCAGAATATAATTTACCACTTACATGCATTATTAAAATTTGTAAAATTTTATATTAAAATCTCTGAATTTATTTCAATGTCATTTACATTTCATCTTCTATCCCAATGGTGCAGAAAACTAAAGTCCATGTACAGGTAGATCAAATTTGTCTTCTTTCCTTTCTTTTCTCTGCTCAGGTTCAAGAGACAAGAATGCTCAAATAATCCCATCTCTCTATTTTTTTTAAACTGAGTGCTATATTATCTTAACATTTTAGTAAACACAAGCAAAGTGTTCTTCCATTATTATTATTCTTCCAAGTAAATGTCTTAATTCAAACATTACTCAAATTCAAAATGAGTCATCGAAGTGTTACTGGACTAGTAAAGGACTAAGATATATGTTTCTTCTAAGTGAACTGAGTTTGAATGAACTCACTGATTTATTTAGAAAAATAGAATGTTCTTGGCTTCATCACATTCAATCATCTGTTTTCCTAAATACACTTCACTCAGATGATCTATAATCCAGAGAAAAGAATGAAAGACAATACCAGGGGATTAGTCAATGACCATCCAACATCTGGAAACTGACTCTCTAAATTAAAATGAATGCAAGTCTGAGGAGAAAAATGCCATGTTGAGCACAACCAGTATGAGTTATTTTAACCCATTCATGACATTTACATAGTGATCTCAACTTCAAGTAATAGGCAATGTGTGCTAATTTTTTGCCACCCACTTCCTATCACACACAGACAAGAAAAGCTATTTCCAGTGGGTGTAATGGTTTGGTTTCAGACATTTCAAAATCCTCTACCACCTGCACAGAGAACTATGACTAAAAACCAGATCAGGCCCTGTACCCAGCACTGAGGACATGGAACCAAGGTCGAGTGGTGAATGCAACTACTAAACAGTAGAATGAAATCGGCAGAGTGGTCATGATGCTCCCAGAAAAGGCCCACCACACAGTTTCTTGTCAACAGGGATTTTCAGTGCCATTCCAGTTGCCTCTATCTTCCTGTAATTCTAAGGTGCACACTGAGCCAATGGTACATCTGATTGCTACAACTACTTCATGAGTGCCCATATATGCATCCACCACTGGGATTTGTGTGTTGAGGATACAAACATGAGGAAATAATCCCCGACTTTAAGGATTATGGGTTCAAAAGCACTCACAGGATTAAACAAATAATGGTACATCACAGAGAAGTTCTCAAAGAAAGTTACCCCTTAAGTACTGTGGGAATTAAAATGATAAAAGGTACAAGCTTACCCCAACGCCTAAAAGGGGTGAAGTTTGAATTCTGCTTTCAAGAGTAAGCAGGGGTTTTCCCATTCGATAGTGAGGAAGTAAATTTCAGACAAAAAGCATAGCATGAGTAACATCATAGAACAAAGTATACAAGGTCTGGAGAACAGCAATTCTCTGAATAATAACCTCACATGTGTGCTTACAGGCAGCACAGAGCAGATATATTAAGCCTGTGTGAAAAAGCTAGGACACTCTGTAGTAGAAAATGTGGCTTTAAATCATAAAGATGAGATAACCAGATTTTGCAAGCAAGGAAATTCAATATTCTACCTAAGCATGCAGATTTCAGCATTAGATCTCTCAGGTAC